>NC_064614.1:1175208857-1175520560 GCF_023898315.1 Schistocerca nitens | reverse complement strand
TCGAGCACTGCGTAGTGCAGTTGTAAAAATCGCACGAAATAGACAGAAGGAATCGAGCTTCTAAAGCTGCCCAATTCGACTGTTAGTAATGTGATTTTGACGTGGAAATGCGAGGAAACACCCACATCCAAACCAATAACAGACAGACCAAATGTACTGTCGGCCAGGAACCGTCGAGCACTGCGTAGTGCAGTTGTAAAAATCGCACGAAATAGACAGAAGGAATCGAGCTTCTAAAGCTGCCCAATTCGACTGTTAGTAATGTGATTTTGACGTGGAAATGCGAGGAAACACCCACATCCAAACCAATAACAGACAGACCAAATGTACTGTCGGCCAGGAACCGTCGAGCACTGCGTAGTGCAGTTGTAAAAATCGCACGAAATAGACAGAAGGAATCGAGCTTCTAAAGCTGCCCAATTCGACTGTTAGTAATGTGATTTTGACGTGGAAATGCGAGGAAACACCCACATCCAAACCAATAACAGACAGACCAAATGTACTGTCGGCCAGGAACCGTCGAGCACTGCGTAGTGCAGTTGTAAAAATCGCACGAAATAGACAGAAGGAATCGAGCTTCTAAAGCTGCCCAATTCGACTGTTAGTAATGTGATTTTGACGTGGAAATGCGAGGAAACACCCACATCCAAACCAATAACAGACAGACCAAATGTACTGTCGGCCAGGAACCGTCGAGCACTGCGTAGTGCAGTTGTAAAAATCGCACGAAATAGACAGAAGGAATCGAGCTTCTAAAGCTGCCCAATTCGACTGTTAGTAATGTGATTTTGACGTGGAAATGCGAGGAAACACCCACATCCAAACCAATAACAGACAGACCAAATGTACTGTCGGCCAGGAACCGTCGAGCACTGCGTAGTGCAGTTGTAAAAATCGCACGAAATAGACAGAAGGAATCGAGCTTCTAAAGCTGCCCAATTCGACTGTTAGTAATGTGATTTTGACGTGGAAATGCGAGGAAACACCCACATCCAAACCAATAACAGACAGACCAAATGTACTGTCGGCCAGGAACCGTCGAGCACTGCGTAGTGCAGTTGTAAAAATCGCACGAAATAGACAGAAGGAATCGAGCTTCTAAAGCTGCCCAATTCGACTGTTAGTAATGTGATTTTGACGTGGAAATGCGAGGAAACACCCACATCCAAACCAATAACAGACAGACCAAATGTACTGTCGGCCAGGAACCGTCGAGCACTGCGTAGTGCAGTTGTAAAAATCGCACGAAATAGACAGAAGGAATCGAGCTTCTAAAGCTGCCCAATTCGACTGTTAGTAATGTGATTTTGACGTGGAAATGCGAGGAAACACCCACATCCAAACCAATAACAGACAGACCAAATGTACTGTCGGCCAGGAACCGTCGAGCACTGCGTAGTGCAGTTGTAAAAATCGCACGAAATAGACAGAAGGAATCGAGCTTCTAAAGCTGCCCAATTCGACTGTTAGTAATGTGATTTTGACGTGGAAATGCGAGGAAACACCCACATCCAAACCAATAACAGACAGACCAAATGTACTGTCGGCCAGGAACCGTCGAGCACTGCGTAGTGCAGTTGTAAAAATCGCACGAAATAGACAGAAGGAATCGAGCTTCTAAAGCTGCCCAATTCGACTGTTAGTAATGTGATTTTGACGTGGAAATGCGAGGAAACACCCACATCCAAACCAATAACAGACAGACCAAATGTACTGTCGGCCAGGAACCGTCGAGCACTGCGTAGTGCAGTTGTAAAAATCGCACGAAATAGACAGAAGGAATCGAGCTTCTAAAGCTGCCCAATTCGACTGTTAGTAATGTGATTTTGACGTGGAAATGCGAGGAAACACCCACATCCAAACCAATAACAGACAGACCAAATGTACTGTCGGCCAGGAACCGTCGAGCACTGCGTAGTGCAGTTGTAAAAATCGCACGAAATAGACAGAAGGAATCGAGCTTCTAAAGCTGCCCAATTCGACTGTTAGTAATGTGATTTTGACGTGGAAATGCGAGGAAACACCCACATCCAAACCAATAACAGACAGACCAAATGTACTGTCGGCCAGGAACCGTCGAGCACTGCGTAGTGCAGTTGTAAAAATCGCACGAAATAGACAGAAGGAATCGAGCTTCTAAAGCTGCCCAATTCGACTGTTAGTAATGTGATTTTGACGTGGAAATGCGAGGAAACACCCACATCCAAACCAATAACAGACAGACCAAATGTACTGTCGGCCAGGAACCGTCGAGCACTGCGTAGTGCAGTTGTAAAAATCGCACGAAATAGACAGAAGGAATCGAGCTTCTAAAGCTGCCCAATTCGACTGTTAGTAATGTGATTTTGACGTGGAAATGCGAGGAAACACCCACATCCAAACCAATAACAGACAGACCAAATGTACTGTCGGCCAGGAACCGTCGAGCACTGCGTAGTGCAGTTGTAAAAATCGCACGAAATAGACAGAAGGAATCGAGCTTCTAAAGCTGCCCAATTCGACTGTTAGTAATGTGATTTTGACGTGGAAATGCGAGGAAACACCCACATCCAAACCAATAACAGACAGACCAAATGTACTGTCGGCCAGGAACCGTCGAGCACTGCGTAGTGCAGTTGTAAAAATCGCACGAAATAGACAGAAGGAATCGAGCTTCTAAAGCTGCCCAATTCGACTGTTAGTAATGTGATTTTGACGTGGAAATGCGAGGAAACACCCACATCCAAACCAATAACAGACAGACCAAATGTACTGTCGGCCAGGAACCGTCGAGCACTGCGTAGTGCAGTTGTAAAAATCGCACGAAATAGACAGAAGGAATCGAGCTTCTAAAGCTGCCCAATTCGACTGTTAGTAATGTGATTTTGACGTGGAAATGCGAGGAAACACCCACATCCAAACCAATAACAGACAGACCAAATGTACTGTCGGCCAGGAACCGTCGAGCACTGCGTAGTGCAGTTGTAAAAATCGCACGAAATAGACAGAAGGAATCGAGCTTCTAAAGCTGCCCAATTCGACTGTTAGTAATGTGATTTTGACGTGGAAATGCGAGGAAACACCCACATCCAAACCAATAACAGACAGACCAAATGTACTGTCGGCCAGGAACCGTCGAGCACTGCGTAGTGCAGTTGTAAAAATCGCACGAAATAGACAGAAGGAATCGAGCTTCTAAAGCTGCCCAATTCGACTGTTAGTAATGTGATTTTGACGTGGAAATGCGAGGAAACACCCACATCCAAACCAATAACAGACAGACCAAATGTACTGTCGGCCAGGAACCGTCGAGCACTGCGTAGTGCAGTTGTAAAAATCGCACGAAATAGACAGAAGGAATCGAGCTTCTAAAGCTGCCCAATTCGACTGTTAGTAATGTGATTTTGACGTGGAAATGCGAGGAAACACCCACATCCAAACCAATAACAGACAGACCAAATGTACTGTCGGCCAGGAACCGTCGAGCACTGCGTAGTGCAGTTGTAAAAATCGCACGAAATAGACAGAAGGAATCGAGCTTCTAAAGCTGCCCAATTCGACTGTTAGTAATGTGATTTTGACGTGGAAATGCGAGGAAACACCCACATCCAAACCAATAACAGACAGACCAAATGTACTGTCGGCCAGGAACCGTCGAGCACTGCGTAGTGCAGTTGTAAAAATCGCACGAAATAGACAGAAGGAATCGAGCTTCTAAAGCTGCCCAATTCGACTGTTAGTAATGTGATTTTGACGTGGAAATGCGAGGAAACACCCACATCCAAACCAATAACAGACAGACCAAATGTACTGTCGGCCAGGAACCGTCGAGCACTGCGTAGTGCAGTTGTAAAAATCGCACGAAATAGACAGAAGGAATCGAGCTTCTAAAGCTGCCCAATTCGACTGTTAGTAATGTGATTTTGACGTGGAAATGCGAGGAAACACCCACATCCAAACCAATAACAGACAGACCAAATGTACTGTCGGCCAGGAACCGTCGAGCACTGCGTAGTGCAGTTGTAAAAATCGCACGAAATAGACAGAAGGAATCGAGCTTCTAAAGCTGCCCAATTCGACTGTTAGTAATGTGATTTTGACGTGGAAATGCGAGGAAACACCCACATCCAAACCAATAACAGACAGACCAAATGTACTGTCGGCCAGGAACCGTCGAGCACTGCGTAGTGCAGTTGTAAAAATCGCACGAAATAGACAGAAGGAATCGAGCTTCTAAAGCTGCCCAATTCGACTGTTAGTAATGTGATTTTGACGTGGAAATGCGAGGAAACACCCACATCCAAACCAATAACAGACAGACCAAATGTACTGTCGGCCAGGAACCGTCGAGCACTGCGTAGTGCAGTTGTAAAAATCGCACGAAATAGACAGAAGGAATCGAGCTTCTAAAGCTGCCCAATTCGACTGTTAGTAATGTGATTTTGACGTGGAAATGCGAGGAAACACCCACATCCAAACCAATAACAGACAGACCAAATGTACTGTCGGCCAGGAACCGTCGAGCACTGCGTAGTGCAGTTGTAAAAATCGCACGAAATAGACAGAAGGAATCGAGCTTCTAAAGCTGCCCAATTCGACTGTTAGTAATGTGATTTTGACGTGGAAATGCGAGGAAACACCCACATCCAAACCAATAACAGACAGACCAAATGTACTGTCGGCCAGGAACCGTCGAGCACTGCGTAGTGCAGTTGTAAAAATCGCACGAAATAGACAGAAGGAATCGAGCTTCTAAAGCTGCCCAATTCGACTGTTAGTAATGTGATTTTGACGTGGAAATGCGAGGAAACACCCACATCCAAACCAATAACAGACAGACCAAATGTACTGTCGGCCAGGAACCGTCGAGCACTGCGTAGTGCAGTTGTAAAAATCGCACGAAATAGACAGAAGGAATCGAGCTTCTAAAGCTGCCCAATTCGACTGTTAGTAATGTGATTTTGACGTGGAAATGCGAGGAAACACCCACATCCAAACCAATAACAGACAGACCAAATGTACTGTCGGCCAGGAACCGTCGAGCACTGCGTAGTGCAGTTGTAAAAATCGCACGAAATAGACAGAAGGAATCGAGCTTCTAAAGCTGCCCAATTCGACTGTTAGTAATGTGATTTTGACGTGGAAATGCGAGGAAACACCCACATCCAAACCAATAACAGACAGACCAAATGTACTGTCGGCCAGGAACCGTCGAGCACTGCGTAGTGCAGTTGTAAAAATCGCACGAAATAGACAGAAGGAATCGAGCTTCTAAAGCTGCCCAATTCGACTGTTAGTAATGTGATTTTGACGTGGAAATGCGAGGAAACACCCACATCCAAACCAATAACAGACAGACCAAATGTACTGTCGGCCAGGAACCGTCGAGCACTGCGTAGTGCAGTTGTAAAAATCGCACGAAATAGACAGAAGGAATCGAGCTTCTAAAGCTGCCCAATTCGACTGTTAGTAATGTGATTTTGACGTGGAAATGCGAGGAAACACCCACATCCAAACCAATAACAGACAGACCAAATGTACTGTCGGCCAGGAACCGTCGAGCACTGCGTAGTGCAGTTGTAAAAATCGCACGAAATAGACAGAAGGAATCGAGCTTCTAAAGCTGCCCAATTCGACTGTTAGTAATGTGATTTTGACGTGGAAATGCGAGGAAACACCCACATCCAAACCAATAACAGACAGACCAAATGTACTGTCGGCCAGGAACCGTCGAGCACTGCGTAGTGCAGTTGTAAAAATCGCACGAAATAGACAGAAGGAATCGAGCTTCTAAAGCTGCCCAATTCGACTGTTAGTAATGTGATTTTGACGTGGAAATGCGAGGAAACACCCACATCCAAACCAATAACAGACAGACCAAATGTACTGTCGGCCAGGAACCGTCGAGCACTGCGTAGTGCAGTTGTAAAAATCGCACGAAATAGACAGAAGGAATCGAGCTTCTAAAGCTGCCCAATTCGACTGTTAGTAATGTGATTTTGACGTGGAAATGCGAGGAAACACCCACATCCAAACCAATAACAGACAGACCAAATGTACTGTCGGCCAGGAACCGTCGAGCACTGCGTAGTGCAGTTGTAAAAATCGCACGAAATAGACAGAAGGAATCGAGCTTCTAAAGCTGCCCAATTCGACTGTTAGTAATGTGATTTTGACGTGGAAATGCGAGGAAACACCCACATCCAAACCAATAACAGACAGACCAAATGTACTGTCGGCCAGGAACCGTCGAGCACTGCGTAGTGCAGTTGTAAAAATCGCACGAAATAGACAGAAGGAATCGAGCTTCTAAAGCTGCCCAATTCGACTGTTAGTAATGTGATTTTGACGTGGAAATGCGAGGAAACACCCACATCCAAACCAATAACAGACAGACCAAATGTACTGTCGGCCAGGAACCGTCGAGCACTGCGTAGTGCAGTTGTAAAAATCGCACGAAATAGACAGAAGGAATCGAGCTTCTAAAGCTGCCCAATTCGACTGTTAGTAATGTGATTTTGACGTGGAAATGCGAGGAAACACCCACATCCAAACCAATAACAGACAGACCAAATGTACTGTCGGCCAGGAACCGTCGAGCACTGCGTAGTGCAGTTGTAAAAATCGCACGAAATAGACAGAAGGAATCGAGCTTCTAAAGCTGCCCAATTCGACTGTTAGTAATGTGATTTTGACGTGGAAATGCGAGGAAACACCCACATCCAAACCAATAACAGACAGACCAAATGTACTGTCGGCCAGGAACCGTCGAGCACTGCGTAGTGCAGTTGTAAAAATCGCACGAAATAGACAGAAGGAATCGAGCTTCTAAAGCTGCCCAATTCGACTGTTAGTAATGTGATTTTGACGTGGAAATGCGAGGAAACACCCACATCCAAACCAATAACAGACAGACCAAATGTACTGTCGGCCAGGAACCGTCGAGCACTGCGTAGTGCAGTTGTAAAAATCGCACGAAATAGACAGAAGGAATCGAGCTTCTAAAGCTGCCCAATTCGACTGTTAGTAATGTGATTTTGACGTGGAAATGCGAGGAAACACCCACATCCAAACCAATAACAGACAGACCAAATGTACTGTCGGCCAGGAACCGTCGAGCACTGCGTAGTGCAGTTGTAAAAATCGCACGAAATAGACAGAAGGAATCGAGCTTCTAAAGCTGCCCAATTCGACTGTTAGTAATGTGATTTTGACGTGGAAATGCGAGGAAACACCCACATCCAAACCAATAACAGACAGACCAAATGTACTGTCGGCCAGGAACCGTCGAGCACTGCGTAGTGCAGTTGTAAAAATCGCACGAAATAGACAGAAGGAATCGAGCTTCTAAAGCTGCCCAATTCGACTGTTAGTAATGTGATTTTGACGTGGAAATGCGAGGAAACACCCACATCCAAACCAATAACAGACAGACCAAATGTACTGTCGGCCAGGAACCGTCGAGCACTGCGTAGTGCAGTTGTAAAAATCGCACGAAATAGACAGAAGGAATCGAGCTTCTAAAGCTGCCCAATTCGACTGTTAGTAATGTGATTTTGACGTGGAAATGCGAGGAAACACCCACATCCAAATCAATAACAGACAGACCAAATGTACTGTCGGCCAGGAACCGTCGAGCACTGCGTAGTGCAGTTGTAAAAATCGCACGAAATAGACAGAAGGAATCGAGCTTCTAAAGCTGCCCAATTCGACTGTTAGTAATGTGATTTTGACGTGGAAATGCGAGGAAACACCCACATCCAAACCAATAACAGACAGACCAAATGTACTGTCGGCCAGGAACCGTCGAGCACTGCGTAGTGCAGTTGTAAAAATCGCACGAAATAGACAGAAGGAATCGAGCTTCTAAAGCTGCCCAATTCGACTGTTAGTAATGTGATTTTGACGTGGAAATGCGAGGAAACACCCACATCCAAACCAATAACAGACAGACCAAATGTACTGTCGGCCAGGAACCGTCGAGCACTGCATAGTGCAGTTGTAAAAATCGCACGAAATAGACAGAAGGAATCGAGCTTCTAAAGCTGCCCAATTCGACTGTTAGTAATGTGATTTTGACGTGGAAATGCGAGGAAACACCCACATCCAAATCAATAACAGACAGACCAAATGTACTGTCGGCCAGGAACCGTCGAGCACTGCGTAGTGCCGTTGTAAAAATCGCACGAAATAGACAGAAGGAATCGAGCTTCTAAAGCTGCCCAATTCGACTGTTAGTAATGTGATTTTGACGTGGAAATGCGAGGAAACACCCACATCCAAACCAATAACAGACAGACCAAATGTACTGTCGGCCAGGAACCGTCGAGCACTGCGTAGTGCCGTTGTAAAAATCGCACGAAATAGACAGAAGGAATCGAGCTTCTAAAGCTGCCCAATTCGACTGTTAGTAATGTGATTTTGACGTGGAAATGCGAGGAAACACCCACATCCAAACCAATAACAGACAGACCAAATGTACTGTCGGCCAGGAACCGTCGAGCACTGCGTAGTGCCGTTGTAAAAATCGCACGAAATAGACAGAAGGAATCGAGCTTCTAAAGCTGCCCAATTCGACTGTTAGTAATGTGATTTTGACGTGGAAATGCGAGGAAACACCCACATCCAAATCAATAACAGACAGACCAAATGTACTGTCGGCCAGGAACCGTCGAGCACTGCGTAGTGCCGTTGTAAAAATCGCACGAAATAGACAGAAGGAATCGAGCTTCTAAAGCTGCCCAATTCGACTGTTAGTAATGTGATTTTGACGTGGAAATGCGAGGAAACACCCACATCCAAACCAATAACAGACAGACCAAATGTACTGTCGGCCAGGAACCGTCGAGCACTGCGTAGTGCAGTTGTAAAAATCGCACGAAATAGACAGAAGGAATCGAGCTTCTAAAGCTGCCCAATTCGACTGTTAGTAATGTGATTTTGACGTGGAAATGCGAGGAAACACCCACATCCAAATCAATAACAGACAGACCAAATGTACTGTCGGCCAGGAACCGTCGAGCACTGCGTAGTGCCGTTGTAAAAATCGCACGAAATAGACAGAAGGAATCGAGCTTCTAAAGCTGCCCAATTCGACTGTTAGTAATGTGATTTTGACGTGGAAATGCGAGGAAACACCCACATCCAAACCAATAACAGACAGACCAAATGTACTGTCGGCCAGGAACCGTCGAGCACTGCGTAGTGCAGTTGTAAAAATCGCACGAAATAGACAGAAGGAATCGAGCTTCTAAAGCTGCCCAATTCGACTGTTAGTAATGTGATTTTGACGTGGAAATGCGAGGAAACACCCACATCCAAACCAATAACAGACAGACCAAATGTACTGTCGGCCAGGAACCGTCGAGCACTGCGTAGTGCAGTTGTAAAAATCGCACGAAATAGACAGAAGGAATCGAGCTTCTAAAGCTGCCCAATTCGACTGTTAGTAATGTGATTTTGACGTGGAAATGCGAGGAAACACCCACATCCAAACCAATAACAGACAGACCAAATGTACTGTCGGCCAGGAACTGTCGAGCACTGCGTAGTGCAGTTGTAAAAATCGCACGAAATAGACAGAAGGAATCGAGCTTCTAAAGCTGCCCAATTCGACTGTTAGTAATGTGATTTTGACGTGGAAATGCGAGGAAACACCCACATCCAAACCAATAACAGACAGACCAAATGTACTGTCGGCCAGGAACCGTCGAGCACTGCGTAGTGCAGTTGTAAAAATCGCACGAAATAGACAGAAGGAATCGAGCTTCTAAAGCTGCCCAATTCGACTGTTAGTAATGTGATTTTGACGTGGAAATGCGAGGAAACACCCACATCCAAACCAATAACAGACAGACCAAATGTACTGTCGGCCAGGAACCGTCGAGCACTGCGTAGTGCAGTTGTAAAAATCGCACGAAATAGACAGAAGGAATCGAGCTTCTAAAGCTGCCCAATTCGACTGTTAGTAATGTGATTTTGACGTGGAAATGCGAGGAAACACCCACATCCAAACCAATAACAGACAGACCAAATGTACTGTCGGCCAGGAACCGTCGAGCACTGCGTAGTGCAGTTGTAAAAATCGCACGAAATAGACAGAAGGAATCGAGCTTCTAAAGCTGCCCAATTCGACTGTTAGTAATGTGATTTTGACGTGGAAATGCGAGGAAACACCCACATCCAAACCAATAACAGACAGACCAAATGTACTGTCGGCCAGGAACCGTCGAGCACTGCGTAGTGCAGTTGTAAAAATCGCACGAAATAGACAGAAGGAATCGAGCTTCTAAAGCTGCCCAATTCGACTGTTAGTAATGTGATTTTGACGTGGAAATGCGAGGAAACACCCACATCCAAACCAATAACAGACAGACCAAATGTACTGTCGGCCAGGAACCGTCGAGCACTGCGTAGTGCAGTTGTAAAAATCGCACGAAATAGACAGAAGGAATCGAGCTTCTAAAGCTGCCCAATTCGACTGTTAGTAATGTGATTTTGACGTGGAAATGCGAGGAAACACCCACATCCAAACCAATAACAGACAGACCAAATGTACTGTCGGCCAGGAACCGTCGAGCACTGCATAGTGCAGTTGTAAAAATCGCACGAAATAGACAGAAGGAATCGAGCTTCTAAAGCTGCCCAATTCGACTGTTAGTAATGTGATTTTGACGTGGAAATGCGAGGAAACACCCACATCCAAATCAATAACAGACAGACCAAATGTACTGTCGGCCAGGAACCGTCGAGCACTGCGTAGTGCCGTTGTAAAAATCGCACGAAATAGACAGAAGGAATCGAGCTTCTAAAGCTGCCCAATTCGACTGTTAGTAATGTGATTTTGACGTGGAAATGCGAGGAAACACCCACATCCAAACCAATAACAGACAGACCAAATGTACTGTCGGCCAGGAACCGTCGAGCACTGCGTAGTGCAGTTGTAAAAATCGCACGAAATAGACAGAAGGAATCGAGCTTCTAAAGCTGCCCAATTCGACTGTTAGTAATGTGATTTTGACGTGGAAATGCGAGGAAACACCCACATCCAAACCAATAACAGACAGACCAAATGTACTGTCGGCCAGGAACCGTCGAGCACTGCGTAGTGCAGTTGTAAAAATCGCACGAAATAGACAGAAGGAATCGAGCTTCTAAAGCTGCCCAATTCGACTGTTAGTAATGTGATTTTGACGTGGAAATGCGAGGAAACACCCACATCCAAACCAATAACAGACAGACCAAATGTACTGTCGGCCAGGAACTGTCGAGCACTGCGTAGTGCAGTTGTAAAAATCGCACGAAATAGACAGAAGGAATCGAGCTTCTAAAGCTGCCCAATTCGACTGTTAGTAATGTGATTTTGACGTGGAAATGCGAGGAAACACCCACATCCAAACCAATAACAGACAGACCAAATGTACTGTCGGCCAGGAACCGTCGAGCACTGCGTAGTGCAGTTGTAAAAATCGCACGAAATAGACAGAAGGAATCGAGCTTCTAAAGCTGCCCAATTCGACTGTTAGTAATGTGATTTTGACGTGGAAATGCGAGGAAACACCCACATCCAAACCAATAACAGACAGACCAAATGTACTGTCGGCCAGGAACCGTCGAGCACTGCGTAGTGCAGTTGTAAAAATCGCACGAAATAGACAGAAGGAATCGAGCTTCTAAAGCTGCCCAATTCGACTGTTAGTAATGTGATTTTGACGTGGAAATGCGAGGAAACACCCACATCCAAACCAATAACAGACAGACCAAATGTACTGTCGGCCAGGAACCGTCGAGCACTGCGTAGTGCAGTTGTAAAAATCGCACGAAATAGACAGAAGGAATCGAGCTTCTAAAGCTGCCCAATTCGACTGTTAGTAATGTGATTTTGACGTGGAAATGCGAGGAAACACCCACATCCAAACCAATAACAGACAGACCAAATGTACTGTCGGCCAGGAACCGTCGAGCACTGCGTAGTGCAGTTGTAAAAATCGCACGAAATAGACAGAAGGAATCGAGCTTCTAAAGCTGCCCAATTCGACTGTTAGTAATGTGATTTTGACGTGGAAATGCGAGGAAACACCCACATCCAAACCAATAACAGACAGACCAAATGTACTGTCGGCCAGGAACCGTCGAGCACTGCGTAGTGCAGTTGTAAAAATCGCACGAAATAGACAGAAGGAATCGAGCTTCTAAAGCTGCCCAATTCGACTGTTAGTAATGTGATTTTGACGTGGAAATGCGAGGAAACACCCACATCCAAACCAATAACAGACAGACCAAATGTACTGTCGGCCAGGAACTGTCGAGCACTGCGTAGTGCAGTTGTAAAAATCGCACGAAATAGACAGAAGGAATCGAGCTTCTAAAGCTGCCCAATTCGACTGTTAGTAATGTGATTTTGACGTGGAAATGCGAGGAAACACCCACATCCAAACCAATAACAGACAGACCAAATGTACTGTCGGCCAGGAACCGTCGAGCACTGCGTAGTGCAGTTGTAAAAATCGCACGAAATAGACAGAAGGAATCGAGCTTCTAAAGCTGCCCAATTCGACTGTTAGTAATGTGATTTTGACGTGGAAATGCGAGGAAACACCCACATCCAAACCAATAACAGACAGACCAAATGTACTGTCGGCCAGGAACTGTCGAGCACTGCGTAGTGCAGTTGTAAAAATCGCACGAAATAGACAGAAGGAATCGAGCTTCTAAAGCTGCCCAATTCGACTGTTAGTAATGTGATTTTGACGTGGAAATGCGAGGAAACACCCACATCCAAACCAATAACAGACAGACCAAATGTACTGTCGGCCAGGAACCGTCGAGCACTGCGTAGTGCAGTTGTAAAAATCGCACGAAATAGACAGAAGGAATCGAGCTTCTAAAGCTGCCCAATTCGACTGTTAGTAATGTGATTTTGACGTGGAAATGCGAGGAAACACCCACATCCAAACCAATAACAGACAGACCAAATGTACTGTCGGCCAGGAACCGTCGAGCACTGCGTAGTGCAGTTGTAAAAATCGCACGAAATAGACAGAAGGAATCGAGCTTCTAAAGCTGCCCAATTCGACTGTTAGTAATGTGATTTTGACGTGGAAATGCGAGGAAACACCCACATCCAAACCAATAACAGACAGACCAAATGTACTGTCGGCCAGGAACCGTCGAGCACTGCGTAGTGCAGTTGTAAAAATCGCACGAAATAGACAGAAGGAATCGAGCTTCTAAAGCTGCCCAATTCGACTGTTAGTAATGTGATTTTGACGTGGAAATGCGAGGAAACACCCACATCCAAACCAATAACAGACAGACCAAATGTACTGTCGGCCAGGAACTGTCGAGCACTGCGTAGTGCAGTTGTAAAAATCGCACGAAATAGACAGAAGGAATCGAGCTTCTAAAGCTGCCCAATTCGACTGTTAGTAATGTGATTTTGACGTGGAAATGCGAGGAAACACCCACATCCAAACCAATAACAGACAGACCAAATGTACTGTCGGCCAGGAACCGTCGAGCACTGCGTAGTGCAGTTGTAAAAATCGCACGAAATAGACAGAAGGAATCGAGCTTCTAAAGCTGCCCAATTCGACTGTTAGTAATGTGATTTTGACGTGGAAATGCGAGGAAACACCCACATCCAAACCAATAACAGACAGACCAAATGTACTGTCGGCCAGGAACCGTCGAGCACTGCGTAGTGCAGTTGTAAAAATCGCACGAAATAGACAGAAGGAATCGCTCTTGACTTCCGAAGTGCAACGAGGGGCGTTCAGTAAGAACTACAATCCATCCTTTCTCAGACTATTGCGGTTGATACAATGCTGTCTTTGTTATATGATATCGTAGAATATTCCCGCTTCAGCCTCTATAGTTCCATTAAGTTCAGATGGGTGGCAGCACTGTACGTAGACTTAAAAGTGGCGTCTGTAACGGGGGTGCTATAAAGGCACATTTGCATGCCGAGCGTGAGTTTCCGCGGAAACGCGAAATATTAATTAAATAAATAATCAGTGGCTAATAAATAAAGCCTATGGCACACAACTGCAGCGCTGTGTCGCTGATAAAGACAAAAGAATAATTACGTTACTCTTATGTTTGATTAAGAGAAGAGAGAGCTCAGGTAGAAGTGGTGCGAGAAGCACGTATTTTATTTTATTGTCTGGCACACCGCCATATTTTCATGTTATAGAAGAATACTGCGAGTTGCAACCACACTAGGCACTCGATTCTGTAATGAATTTATATTTATAAAAGTAAGTAGGATTATGAACTGTAGGCTATTTCATTGAATATATCTGATTTAACTAACTGTGTAACTTTTTATGTTTAGTAGACAATCACCTCTGTACGACGTATTGGCATGGCTGGCAAATCATTGTAATATTGAGATTAGATCATGAGTCCGTACCTACCGCAGCAGTCTTTGGAAACGATTTAATTACGAAGTCCGATTATTTCAGTTTTCTTTCACGGTCAACTACGAGTTACATTGCCTTTTCCAAATAGCCATTGTCAAGCGTCTGATACCGAATAATTAAACGTCCACGTTCCAGATAAGCAAATACCAATTACAACCAATCATCATACATACAGAATAATTAATCATTAATATTTTATTCAATTTTATTTTTATTTATTTTATATTGGCGACTGCGTGTCGGACTTGTTATTTTGTCATTTGTTACATTGTTCTTTTTGTTTCATGTCAAAAATCAACTTTCTGGACCTGGACGTGAATGTATGAGAGATAATGAAAATCTGAAGATATTTTCCAATTCTAAAATTTTGCCGGAAGACGCAATGAAGCTTCCAGCAAAATAAGGTAAGACGCAGCATCTTTGCATTAGCAGGCTTGACCAGACGTATAATTCAGTGTATTAGCTTTTCAGTAAATTCTGTAGTGTTTCTTTCGCGCATAACAGTTTTCAGTAACAAATTTCATTCTTAGCACTTTTCCCTAAACAATAACGTATCCAACAATACCAATACACGAGTGTACAATATGGCCGACTTCTGTACGATATGATGTAACATGGCCAGCAGCCATTACCAATAATCTCAAATTCAGTTTATATTTTTAAATTAACGGGACAGCCATTGTTGCTACGAGCGATTCATGCTCAACTGCATTTCATTTTAAAATCAGTGTCAAATATTTTCTTGAAACATAAATCACGTGTGGCATGGTAATGACTAGAAATCAATACGCAAAAATGGAACAGCAAAGACGTACTATTCAGACACAATCCGACTCGGACGAGAGACAAATGTTAGAAAATGACTTTACGACAGCAACCGGTAGTGACGATTTATCAAACATTGACGCAAGTGTTGACGGAAATTTTGACAATAGGCCGTCCACCACAAAAATTTCAAAGTCTCAGTCAGAGCCCATGTTAATGCATGACGTCACGTCTAATGACGCGGCGGAGGCACAGACGTTGCAAACGGTAAACATTGCCGACATGTTACAAATGATAATGAAACAGAACGCCGAAAACATGGCAACCTTACAGAAACAAAATGACGAAATTAAATCTGACCTCATAGCACTCAAGACGAGTAATGACACTTTATGTAAACGTGTGGAACTTATAGACGCCACACTGACCAAACAGATGACTGAACTCAGTACTAAATTTTCCCAGCTTAATACGACACAAGAAAAGACTACAACTGACGTAGCACTTTTACAGACACAAGTAAAAAATCTTAATGTCACGTGTGAAGTTCTTACTGAACAAATTCAAACATATCCTTCAGTACACGACAACCTTGAAAAACGAATTACTGACGTACAGAATAAATTTGACAATGTTGAACAACACCTGACTGACATCTTACAATCTGATGCTACAGCTCATTTTCAAAACATTAATAAAGAATTTCATGGTTGGGTAGTGAACAAAGACAAACATTTTGATAGATGCCTACGTGAAAATTTACCAACAATTGTGCACGACTCCGTAGCGCAATACTTTACTAATAACAAACAGCTGATCAGTGACGCAGTACAATCCGTCACTGGACCAATGACACAATTCACCGATCGACCACAGTCTGAATGTAACGAAAATATCAGTCAAAATGTACAGTTCAGGAATCAATATACATTCGAGTATGACACACACATACCGCACACGACAAACACACAAGAACAAAACACACCACGACAACAACACATACCACGATGTACAAACACAAATACAAGCTATTATCATGGTAAACCACAGCAACATTATTGTAATTACTCGCCAGCTGAACATTGCAGTAATTACAGTGGAACAAATCCATATCACAATGCGAAGGAAGAAGAAAGCTTAATGAAACACAGGCAATTTCAGATTTTTATCCCAGAAAAACGAACCATTCATCCGGTGATTTTTCTTAAATCTTTTAGTAACGCATTTCCACGCACTTGGAGTGACCGGAAAAAGATTTCATATATTGTCGGTTACATCCAAGGCGATGCAGCTGTCTGGGCATACAGTCAAGCTGACGTATGTACCACGTACAGTGAGTTTGAGCGTGCTTTTCTGAACAAATTCTGGTCGCAATCCGTCCAGGAGCGACTCAGAAGACAAATTCTAGAACCTGAAACTTTTAACAGTAAAAATGGCAACTTACGCCGATATTTTGAAAAATACTTGAACATGGGACACTTTTTAGACGAACCAGTCGCAACACGCGATATACTCCGTGCGTTGAAGGCCAAATTGCCTTTCAACATTAAAGAAAAACTCCTACATATCCCGGATGACGATTCAGATTATTTTTTAACAGCTTTAGATTCGGTTGACATGTTACTTGAAGATCAGCGCTTCGCGCGGCAAAACAGCAGCCACAATGTTTACACTAGTGGAATGCAAAACATGCAGGCTTGCCAACTCAATTCTGGCGCGCCCACAGTTGGATACGCGGTACAACAAAAACAGCAAACTCACATGCCGTCTCAATACGGAAATCAAAATCAACACGCGTATTCCAATACAAACAATAGTTACAACAGTAATAACACTTCATGCGGCAATCCATACAAAAGGCACCGCGGTAATAACTACAACGGTAACAACGGATACATAGGCAACAACAAAAACAGAAACAGAAATAATAATAACTACGAGCCAAGACAGCGTCAAGGCTGGACTCGTAACGATCAGTACTTTCATTCAAACACTGCTTTACCACAGCAGCCACCAGGACAAAATTGGAGCATACCTTATGACCGACAGGTAAGTTACAATGCGCAACAGCAACAACAACCGCAAAAGTTTGGAGATCACAATAGGCAATATCCGAATGTGAATATAATAGAAATGACACCTGACACACAACCTCAATCTGTGTCAGTACCTAGTACAAATGCTAATCCAACAAACTAGAAACAGTCACTTCTATGCCCCAGGTCGTGGCTGAGGAATTCTTGGGGGGCGACTTCAATATTAATCAGTTATTTGGCACCACAGTTGAACATCAGAATAATGATATGCCGAATAATTCTAAACAAAAATTACCTGTTTTATTTATAAGATACAACCACAATAACAATATATCAGATGAACTTTTACAAGACAGTACACAATGTCGTTCAAACACAAATGAAATTGTTTTAGCATCTACCACTGGTGTAGTAGGTGGGATTCCAACTACTATTATTCTAGATACAGGTGCAGCTGTGAGCGTTTTGTCTTTTAATTTCTATAAAAAGATGTGTGAATTGGAACCTGTGCCTGAGTTTCCTGCCCAAAACTGTAAAATAACTACTGCACTAGGTAATAAGTCATGTAGGGTTACGAAGCAAGTTTTTGTAAACATTAAAATAGGTAATGGAACCGTACAATGGCCATTCCTGGTTGTACAAAACCTTGTGACAAATTGCATATTAGGAATAGATATTATGAGCGAGAAGGACTGCATTATAGACTTCTCCAAAGGTAAATGTATTTTAAATGATAGAGGCAGTGTAATTATTATTGATTTGGACAGGAGAACTCTAAAGCATGACAAACACTGTACAGGGTACAAGGTTCAGTTAGTACTTGACAATGACATTCAAGACACGCACACACACTCATTTGACACAGAGCTAATGGACTTGAAAACATTGCTTGATCATAAGATAAATGAAGCTACAGCTCTCAGTGCACATGAACGTATAAAACTACAGGAAGTGTTATCCAAATATTTACAAGTTTTTGCCAAACGAATAGGTGTTATCAACACGTATGCGTACAAGATTGAAGTTAAGCCTCACAAGATCTTCTACCACAAGACATATAACGTACCGTTATCTCAACGACCTGCTGTGTGGCAAGAATTAAAACAAATGTTAGACTGGAAGGTCATTGAACCATCCACCTCACCTTATTGTAGTCCTCTACTTGTTGTCAAAAAATCAAATGGAAGCATTAGGTTAGTGTTAGACGCACGAGCAATTAATGAAATAATTTTACCAGTTCACACAAAACCCGAAAATTTAGAAGAGCAATTACAGAAATTTCTAGATGCAAAGTATTTTTCCACAATAGATCTCGCTAATTCATTTTGGCAGGTGAGTATCACTCCTGATTCTCGGAAATATACTGCATTTATGTTCGGGGGGCGAACCTATCAGTTTTGCGTTCTACCTTTCGGACTGAATGTCAGTTCTGGGGTATTCATTACAGCCCTGGATACCGTGCTTGGCGATGATTTAGTTGAGACAGTCACACACTATGTTGATGATATACTGATAGCTACACAGTCTTGGAATGAACACGTTGACACACTTCAAAGAATTTTAGAAAAATTTGCACAAGCTGGAGTCAACTTTCCTAGTCCTCGAACTAAAAAGCAGTTAAAATCATTCCTTGGGCTATGTTCATTTTTCAGACGTTTTTTGCCACAACCACTTTTGAACAGTAAACATCTGCTAAATCTACTCAGAAAGAATCAAGTTTGGATCTGGTCGGAACAGTGCCAGAATGACTTTAATACAATTAAACATGCTTTAGTGAATGCAAACATATTGAGGCATCCAGATTTCAATTTAGATTTTTGTATGACTTGTGACGCTTTGTCTAGACTTCCACAAGGTATGAATGAAACCAACAGTGACTTAGAAAATATAAATGACTACAGGATTCTCTTAATGCAAGACAAGCAGTATCACCAATATTATATTGATATGTGCAGAAACATGGCTAAATTACAAAAATCTGATCCTCACTGGTATAAGATAATAACATTACTGGTAGAAAAACACAATCATCCTTTGACTAAGTATTACAAGTTACACAATGATGTGTTATTTTATCACCGACATCCAAATGCTACTAACTGGTGTGTATGCATTCCCAAAGAGTCTGAACGTAATCTAATTTGGCACACACACTTAGTTTGGGGTCATTATGGGACGAAGAAGTGTTTAGCAAAGCTCAGCACATACTGTTATTTTAGCAATATGAGAAGGAAAATTTACAGGGAACTGAAAACATGTGTCATATGTCAAAAATCAAAACCTCAGAATTTATCCACAAAGACAGATTTACATTCTATTTTACCCAGTAAACCCCTGGAAATTCTGTGTACTGACATCAGTGGACCGCATCCAGCAAGCTCTGGAGGCGTCAAATATATCTTGGCTTTTTACGATATATTTTCTAAACATGTAAAACTTTATGCTTTAAAATCCGCCACTGCAAGTGCTATAATACGAAGATTCTCAAGTGATTACCTGACGCACGTGGGAAAACCAAAAGCAATTCTGTCAGATAATGCAGCATACTACTCTGGGTACAAATGGAGAAATTTCTTGAAGGACAATAACATTAGAAGTATATCTATTTCAAAGTTTAGTCCACAATGTAACGCGACTGAGAGACTTTTCCGAGAATTAAACCGATTCATGAGGACCTATATTTCATCAAAACATACTAATTGGGTGTCCTACCTAAGTCTTTTCGAAGACGTACACAATAACTTAAATATTTACGATACAAATTACACACCTAACGAGATCATGTTCAATTGCAAACAGAACGATCAGTGGATAGAACCATTACCTAAGTTGTCAGATAAGGAAATCACACCTGAACAGAAAATAAAAGAAGTTTTGACTACGCTGACACATCACGCACAGATACGAAACAAACATCACAGAAACATAATAAAAAGAAAACAAAAATTCGAGGTAGGAATGCTTGTAATACTTCGTACTCATCATAAATCAGTAGCACTCAAACGACGCAACGCTAAGTGGCGTCTGCTATATGAAGGACCTTATATAATTGTTAACATAGCGCATCCTGGTGCGTATTTGTTACAACATCGTAGAACTAACAAAATTATTGGGCTATACGCACACCGAGATCTTAGAGCAATTCATGCGGAATAATGTCAAAGTCACATCCATCAAAACATTGCTAAGCAACTCCAAAAAACTCTGTTGCTACAACACAGATAGTAAGTAGTATAGAAATTTTCATTTCAGCGGTTCCAGTGACGCAGTTGAAGGCAGAAGAACTCTTCTTTCAGCGCGCGCCACCACCTGGAAGACGGAATATTAAAATAAAATTTATGTTTACGTAGCAGTGAATGATATATTAATTTTTTTTACGGAACATTTGTGACTGTGGGTATCACTGACTTGGTGTGACACCTGACGAACCGACAGACGTCATCTGTGAAGCGAACTTTTACTTTGAGAAATAGATTAGACGCACATCTCTCAACACGAAAAGCATCTATCAGTAGTCAAGGCCACACAGACACTATACACACACGCACAAAACGCGAGGAATCAAACATTTTCTCTCTTACTATTTTGAATATTTATTGAGTAGTGAAAATGCCTGGTCTTGCCTACTGATGTAATGAATGTTGTGTCTAACCTATCTTAATTTCAGATGACATCACAAAATAAACATCGATAAAATCCCAGCAAAACTGATAAAGAGGACGTAAATATCTGCATTCATGTAATCAAATGTGACACAATGAGATAATTTATAGCTATGTAATGATGATGAAAACATGTTTATGTGCAACTGTATTATATTTATGCTAAGAAAATATGTGACGTGTGTATGTATGATTACTTATATTTTTTTTCTTCTCTTTCAATGATGTATAATGTAACTGTTACTATGTAAAAGAAATTTGAACAAAACGAGTGCCAAAAGGACATTGCATAGTGAACCATTGTTCACGGACATTAATGAACATTACTAACTCTGCAACTACGCAGAAACCTATGTGAAAGAAACTGTTAATGACATTCATTATGCATCGTACCTATGTAAACGCGATGAACCATTTCTTTGATTAATAACTACGAACATTTAGGTGAGCTATATTCAGCAAAAAACTGAAAATGTGAAGTGCATAATTCGTGCATCGTCTAGTGACAATACTACAGTACCTAACTTCAAGATGTTAACTGGATTAAACGGACACAAAGTGCCTGTCCAGAAAACAACACGACGGGTGGAAGAATTTTGGTTGGAACTTCAGGGAATGAAATGCTCTCGAAATGTGACGGACACTCTTACCTGGACTGTCCAAGGATCCACGCCAGCTATGTACCGTCCGAGGTTCTGCAACCAAGCTTCCACGGAATGTAAAAAACGAACTGCACGTGGACCAATTACTAATGGGTCACGTCAAATCTGTAATAAACAATGTTTTTTTGTCACAACGAACTGCATCACAACGACTATAATGGAAATGGAAATGGACACGCTTATGTTTTAATCACGTTGTTATACAATGATGATACTAACCTGTGAAAAAAATTATTGTGCAGCAGATGAATATGAACTGTAATAACGACACGATGTGAATAGGTCGACGCACCTGAAACATACGGACATTTTTCTTTGAAGTATTTCAAAACAATACTATGTAACTAAGAACATTCAACAATCTGAGTTGTATTGTGATATAACAAATATTGTAAATTTAAAACTAAGTTACCTGTTATAGAATGTAGTCTTCATATGTAATCTTGGTTGAATATTTTCTTTGTGCAACGACTAAGATACGCGCGCACACGAACAATATGAACTGCATTACTGTGTGCAGTCTGGAACCGCAAGACCGCTACGGTCGCAGGTTCGAATCCTGCCTCGGGCATGGATGTTTGTGATGTCCTTAGGTTAGTTAGGTTTAACTAGTTCTAAGTTCTAGGGGACTAATGACCTCAGCAGTTGAGTCCCATAGTGCTCAGAGCCATTTGAACCATTTTTTTGCATTACTGTGCCGCGTGATCTAACTGTATGATATAACGGCACTGCCGGAGTCACACAGACGCTTCTGCGCATGCGCGCACTCTATCTGCCAACATAAGAACTTTTACGACGCACCCGCGTCATTCAAATTTTGTATATAATGTGTATAATGTGTGTAATGTAAGTCATGTGAATAGTTGTAGATAACTTAGATTTTCTTGTGCCTTTAGGTGAATTGCTCGCCTGCAGGTGTGTCCTTTCGCCTCGCAATTCAGGGGGCAATATAAAGGCACATTTGCATGCCGAGCGTGAGTTTCCACGGAAACGCGAAATATTAATTAAATAAATAATCAGTGACTAATAAATAAAGCCTATGGCACACAACTGCAGCGCTGTGTCGCTGATAAAGACAAAAGAATAATTACGTTACTCTTATGTTTGATTAAGAGAAGAGAGAGCTCAGGTAGAAGTGGTGCGAGAAGCACGTATTTTATTTTATTGTCTGGCACACCGCCATATTTTCATGTTATAGAAGAATACTGCGAGTTGCAACCACACTAGGCACTCGATTCTGTAATGAATTTATATTTAGAAAAGTAAGTAGGATTATGAACTGTAGGCTATTTCATTGAATATATCTGATTTAACTAACTGTGTAACTTTTTATGTTTAGTAGACAATCACCTCTGTACGACGTATTGGCATGGCTGGCAAATCATTGTAATATTGAGATTAGATCATGAGTCCGTACCTACCGCAGCAGTCTTTGGAAACGATTTAATTACGAAGTCCGATTATTTCAGTTTTCTTTCACGGTCAACTACGAGTTACATTGCCTTTTCCAAATAGCCATTGTCAAGCGTCTGATACCGAATAATTAAACGTCCACGTTCCAGATAAGCAAATACCAATTACAACCAATCATCATACATACAGAATAATTAATCATTAATATTTTATTCAATTTTATTTTTATTTATTTTATAGTGCTTTCCAAGCCGACTGCTGTCACTGAGTTTCTTCTGGCGGGAAACCAGAAAACCACACATACTCACAGGCGCTTTCAGAATGTCTACGGCGACCTGGTAGAGGGCAAAAACACGGTGAATCGTTGAGAGAGGCGTCTGTCATCATCGGAACAAGGCCGCGGAAACCTCCCGCGTATCGGCCAGCCCCACACAGCTGCGATGTTGGAACGTGTGGACACTTGCAATCGAGGTGATCGACGGATCACGATCAAACACCTCGCTGCTCAACTGGATGTCTCTGTAGGTAGTGCTGACACATTCTTCCACGAGTTGGGACACTTACGGGGTTCCTCGCCACCTAACAGAAGACCATGAAGAGTAACTGAGGACCATCTGTGCGAAGTTGATTGCACGTTACGAGGCTGATCGTGACAATTTTTTTCGGATATTATCACAGGTGATGAAACGTGGTTCATCACTTGGAACCGGAAACAAAATGGCAGTGCATGAATGGCGATACACCACCCCTCCTCTAAAGAAAAAATTCAGTGTCGCACACTCAGCCGGTCTCCTGTGACTCTGAAGGGGTTATACTGTTCGATGTCCTCTCTCATCGTGCAATTATCAACTCTGAACTGTACTGTGCCATCGTCAGGAAACTGAAGAAACAACTTCCAAAATGCAAACGGACTTCTCTTTCTCCATGACAACGAAAGGCCTCACAAAAGAATGAGCATCCAAGAGGAACTCACAAAACCTCATTGGGCTGTTCTTCCTCAGGCACACTACTGCTCGGATCTCCCAGCTTTCTGTCTGTTTGGCCCAATGAAGGAGTGCTCTGCAGGAAGCAGTATGCGGATGATGGGAAGGTTATTGATGCAGAAAGATGTTAGTTCTGACTTCGACCAGTAAGTGATACTACGTGGGAGTACAGACCCACCCACAGTGTGCATCACCACTAAAATACAATCGAATTTCTCTTTCTCCATGACAACGAAAGGGTTCATAAAAGATTGAGCGTCCAAGATGAACTCACAAAACTTCATTGGGCTGTTCTTCCTCAGCCACAGTACTGCCCAAATCTCCGACCTTCCTTAGAGTACGGTGGCATACCGCTGTCGCATTGGTCGGAGATTATGTTGAAAAACTAGGGTTTTCTAGGGAAAAGAATGGGGACTAATATGGTGTATTGGAATCCTGAATAAAATCAACCTGATTTCAGATTTATTGAATGGCCCCACTCTCAAGAGTCCAGCTAGCACCATGACTGCGTATGGAGTTAAAAAGAATGAGGTACGAAGTCGAGCCCTTGCTCATAGGCCACGCCTTTCTGTTGTCAGTGCTACTCGACGCTTGAGATGGTGTGCAAAGACCAACGTCATTGGACAGTGGCTGATTGGAAACGAGTGAGCTGGAATGATGAATCACGCTATACCCTGAATCAATCCGATGGAACGGCTTGGGTGTTGTAAATAACTAGAGAATGTTACCTGCCATCACGTATCGTGCCAACAGTGAAGTAAAGAGAAGGTGGTTTAGAGAATTGGAGTGTTATTCATGATTGGGGCTTGATCCCGTTATTGCGCTTAAGTAAACGCTAAATGCGGAAGGATGTGAACACATTTTGGAGCCTTGAGTACTGCTTACAGTTGGGAGACGATTATTGTTTGTCTCAGCATGACAATGTACCCTGTCATATAACAACTTCTGTAAGGCATTGGTCTATGGATGATAACATTCCTGAAATTAATTGGCGTGTATAGATTAAAAACAGTCTTGGTTGCAATTTTAGTTTTTTTTTTTCAACTACGCGTTTCACCTTATTTAGGCATCTTCAGGTTGATGTTAATTTGGTATTTCTTAGAACGATCCTTTATACAGTGTCGCCAAAGGGCATCGACGAATACATCAGGCCAACATCGCCTTCGTTAAACTCAGCAAAAACTTCCTAGATGGACGTGAGTGACTCAAAGACCTGCATAACGCGTTCCCGTTCACAGGAGCTCCTGTGGCACTGATGTTTGTTGAGCATCTCCGTAACGTTCTCGCGCCGATTAAACGATCCAGTTGCGAAACGCGCCGCTCTTCGCTGGATCTTTTTTATCTCTTCTATGAGACCTATCTGGTAAGGATCCCAGATAGATGAACAATACTGAAGAATAGGTCGAAAAGGTGCCTTGTAAGCCACTTCCTTCATCGACGAGTCAAAAAACTCAGCATCAACCTGAGCGCCGTTTTCTACAGCACTATGGATGTCATGGAGGATGTCAATAGCTAAGTACTTAAATTACAGTGCGACTAGTGTGTTGGTTATTAAAATAATCTCCCCTAAAGCACATTTTTTTGTGCTCTTTTCACTTCGCAATATTTTACTGAGGGGCACTCATTACTTTCTACTTCCTGCGAATTACTTTCAATAAAGAGGTGGTCTAGGGGCTGTACAAAAAAACTGGGTGAAGGATTCAACGACCAGCTTGAATAGATATCATGTGACTTCCTCCCAGACCAAACGAAACGAACAATACTAAACAAAATTACAAAAAATAAAATAAAAAAGATGTTAGAACGGTAGTTCGTCGAATTTTAGAAAAAAATATTAAAAAAGGGGGTAGTGTCTTTCATTAGTAATCAAAACGTCCTCTGTTTCGAGTTCAAAACCTATCACCACTTACATGTTGATTAATAATATGCGTTGTCGACCGAAGACTTCCAGCATAAGAAGTCACCCTCATTCTACCAACACCCTTGTCAAAGAGGACGGAGGAGCGGACAGAGGTTCGGGGCACTCTCTTGTCCTAGGGGTGCGAAACTGCCCCTAAAGGCGGAAGAATCAGCAATGATCAACACCACGAGGATGCGGAAGGCAATGGAAACCATTGAATTAAAGACACTTAACGTGTATCCACACGACATGTAGCCTGTAATGTGTATCATGGCGATCTCTCCTTTGGCAGAAGATACTGGAATAGCCCCTATTCGGATCGCCGGGAGGGGCTCCCAAAAGGGTGAAAAAGATTGAATAACCAGCGAAAGGATAACCGGGAGTCGGGGCGTGGAATGTCAGAAGCTTGAACGTTGTAGGGACGTTAGAAAATCTGAAAAAGGAAATACAAAGGCTCAATCTAGATATGGTAGCGCTCAATGAAGTGAAATAGAAAGAAGACAAGTATTTCTGGTCAGATGAGTATAGAGTAATATCAACAGCAACAGAAATGGTATAATAGGAATAGGATTCGTTATGAACAGGAATGTAGGTCAGAGAGTGTGTTACTGTGAACAGTTCAGTGATAGGGTTGTTCTCATGAGAATCGGCAGCAAACCAACACCGACAACTACAGTTCAGGTATACATGCCAACGTCACAAGCTGAAGATGAAGAGAAGTATATGAGAACGTTGAAAGGGTAATACAGTACGCAAAGGGAGGTGAAAATCTAATAGTCATGGGGGACTAGAATGCAGTTGTGAGGGAAGGAGTAGAAGAATCGGTTACAGGGGAACTGAGTTCTGTAATTAATTTCAGCTAGTAATAGCGAATGCTCTGTTCAAGAATCGCAAGAAGAGCAGGTATACTTGGAAAAAGCTAAAAGATACGGGAAGATTTCACTTAGATTTCGTCACGGTCAGGCAGAGATTCCGAAAACAGATACTGGATTGTACGGCGTCCCCAGGAGCAGATATAGGTTCAGATCACAATGTAGTAGTGATGAAGAGTAGGTCGAAGTTTACGAAATTAGTCAGGAAGAATCAATGAGCAAAGTAGTGGGACACGGAAGTACTAAGGAATGACGAGATACGGTTAAAGTTCTCTAATGCAATAAAGAATAGCTCAATAGGCGGTACAGTAGAAGAAGAATGGACATCTATAAAAAGGGCAATGATAGAAGTTGGAAAGAAAAACATAGGGACAAAGAAGGTAACCGCGAAGAAACCATGAGTAACAGAAGAAATACTTCAGTTGATCGACGAAAGAAGTACAAAAATAACTCGGGAAATTCATGAATACAGAAATACTAATCGATGAGGAATGAAAAATATGAACAGCAGGGAAGCTACGATGAAATGGCTGCATGAAAAATGTGAAGAAATCGAAAAAGAAATGGTTATCCGAAGGACTGACTCAGCATACAGGAAAGTCAAAACAACCTTCAGCGAAGTTAAAAGCAAGAATGACAACATTCGTAGTGCAATAGGAATCCCACTGTTAAATGCAGAGGACAGAGCGGATTGGTGGAAAGAATACACTGAAGGCCACTATCAGGGGAAAGATTTGTCTCTTGTGATGGAAGAACAAATAGCAGTCGATTTAGAAGAGACAGGGGATCCAGTATTAGAATCAGAATTTAAAAGAGCTTTGGAGGACTTAAGATCGAGGAAGGCGGAATGGATAGATAAAACTCCACCAGAATTCCTAAAAGTCATTTGTGGAAGTGGCGACAAAACGACTATTCACGTTGGCGTCTAAAATCGTTGAGTCTGGCGACATACCATCTGACTTGCGGAAAAAATCAGTTTGACTTTAAGAAAGGTAAAGACACCAGAGAGGCAGTGCTGACGTTGTGGTTGATAATGGAAGCAACACTAATGAAATAAAAAGACACTTTTACAGGATTTGTCGACCTGGAAAAAGCTTTCGGCAATGTCAAATGGTGCAAGATGTTCTAAATTCTGAGGAAAACACCGATCAGCTATAGGGAGAGACGGGTAATATATAATATGTGCAAGAGCCAAGAGGGAGTAATTGAAGTAGACGACCAGGAACGAAGTGCTCGGATTAAAAGGGTGTAAGACAGAGATGTAGTCTTTTCCCGCCCCTGTTCAATCTGCACACCGAAGAAACAATGATGGAAATAAAAGAAAGATTCACGAATGGGATTAAAATTCAAGGTGAAAAGATATCAATGATAAGGTTCGCTGATGACATTGTTATCCTGAGTGAAAGTGAAGAAGAATTACATGAGCTGCTGAATGGAATGAACAGTCTGATGAGTGTAGATTATGGATTGAGAATAAATCGAAGGAAGACGTAAGTAATAAGATGTAGCAGAAATGAGAAAAGCGAGAAACTTAACATCAAGATTGATGGTTGCGAGGTAGATGAGGTTAAGGAACCCTGCTACCTACGCAGCAAAATAACCTCTGACGGACGGAACAAGAAGGACATCAGAAGCAGACTAACACTGGTAAGAAGGGCATTCTTGGCCAAGAGAAGTCTACTTGTATCAAACATAGTCCTTAATTTGGGGAAGAAATTTCTGAGTATGTGCGTTTGGAGCACATTGTAGTGAAACAGGGACTGTGGGAAAACCGGGACAGGAGAGATTTGAAGCATTTGAGATGTCGTGCTACAGACGGCTGTTGAAAACTAGGTGGACTGATAAGGTAAGCAACGAGGAGGTTCTGCGCAGAATCGGAGAGAAAAGGAACATGTGCAGAACATTGATAAGGAGAAGGTTCACGATGATAGGAGATGCGTTAGTGCATCGGTGAATAACTTCCATGATACTAGAGGGAGCTGTACAGGTTAAAAACTGTAGAGGACGACAGAGATTGGAATACATACAGCAAATAATTGAGGAAGTAGGCTTCAAGTGCTACTCTGGGATGAAGAGGTTGGTACAGGAGAGGAAATCGTGGCGGGCCGCATGAGACCAATCAGAAGACTGATGACTCAAAAAAAAAAAATTAAATTAAATAAAAATAAAATAAAAATAAAATAACTCAGTTGATAGGAAAACTCTAGATAAAGTGATCAGAGAATTTGGCATCAAATCTAAATTGGCAAACCTTATTCGTGAAACTCTCACTGACACCAAATCAAAAGTAAAGTTTCACGGTGAAATATCGAAGGCATTCAAAATAAAAACAAGCGTAAAGCAAGGTGATGGCCTGTCTCCACCCCTCTTTAACTGCGTACCAGAAAAAAATAGTGAGAGAATGGAAACAAAAACTAAAAGAAGAAAAGTTATCACCAATCAGACTGGGAACTAAAAACAATGGTATTGTAATTCACTGTTTAGCATTTGCGGATGATTTTTCCATTCCTTCTGAGAACCTAACAAATGCTGAAATACAAATCAGTCTCTTAGAAGTAATAGCCAACAAAGCAGGTTTAAGAATATCTGTAGAAAAAACAAAATTTATGACAATTATAAAAAATGCTCCAGAATCCCTAGAAACAGATATTGGCCAGATAAAGAGGGTGAATAAATTTAAATATTTGAGAGAAGTTATCCAAGAAAATGGCTTAGAAAAATTCGCTATAGAAGAAAGAATACATAAAATGGAGAGAGCTTATGGAATAACTAGGAATGTCTACAACAAAAAGCTTCTGTCTAAAAATTTGAAGATACAGCACTACAACAGAGTAGTAAAATCAGAATGTCTTTAGGCAAGTGAATGTTTAGTACTGAACTACAAATTACACAAACTTGAAGTCCTAGAAAAAAAAATCATTCGAAAAATACTTGTAGCACCAAAAAATACAGAGGTATGAAAATTAAGAAGCAATGAAGAAGTTTATCGCAACATAGAAAACATAAATGAAACACTACGAAAGAGACGACTGCCATTTTTTGTACACTTATGCAGAATGAACAGCAACAGGTTAACCAAACATATCTTTAAATATGTGATCGGATTTTTAAATATCTTTGGGACAAGAAGTCAACAATAGCCTGGATTAAGTAAGTTAGGAAAGATTTGGAAAGAAACAACATAAGTGAAAAAGGTGCGACAGAAAGAGAGATTTTCAAGAGGAAAGTGTTAAAAATAGAATGATCTCAAGCCAAGAGGGAGAAGAAGACAGGGTCATAATGGTCCCAGGAGACAAAAAGGATACATAGTGAAAAGATGAAAGAATACTGGAGGAAAAAGAAAGAACAACAAAGAAGGAAGCATTGAAATTGGTGCATGGTCCTTAGATGACCCAAACGAAGGAAGAAAGAAGAAGAAGAAAAATAAAATAAAAAAATAAAAGTCCTCATTTCTTTCTACTTTCTTTGGTTTACTCTCACTAAATATTGTGAAGGGAGCATAGCATAAAAAAGAGATATAGTGGAGTTCGTTATGACATGTTTTATTTTAATGGGCAACACACTAGTCGCATTATAATTTAAGTACTTATTATTGCCTATTGACATACAGAACCATCAGAAGTGGTGTTAGTGATGAATTTAATAGCAAATTTGGTGACCGCTTGGTAGTCGAAGTGGAGAAATTCTGCTACCTTGGAAGCAAAATAACACATGACGGACAAAGAAGGGAGGTTGTAAGAAACAGACTAGCAAAGGAATAGAGGGCATTGCTCGCTAAAGGTAGTTCGCCGCTATCAAACATAGGCATGAATTTGAGAAAGAAATTTTTGAGAAAGTACATCTGGCGCATAGAATTGTGTGGAAGTAAACTATGAAAGAAGTGAATCGAAATGTCTGAGATGTGCTATTAAAGAAATTACAGAAAAGTAAGTGGACTACTAATTCTATGCGCCAGACGCACTTCCCCAGAAATTTATTTCTCAAATTAAGGTCCTCTACAGAAGCGACGAGGAAAGAAATATGTAGAAAATATTGCCTACAAGTAGAGATAAGATGACATGTATGAAAAACTGAGAGAATTACTACCAATGTAATAGAGGGCGCCATGGAGTGCAAAAATTGTAGGGGCAAACAGAGACTGGAATACATCCAACAAATGATTGACGACTCTGGGTGTAAGTCGTGGGGATCATTCGGAACTTCGTCTTTCATCACTAAATACACCATTGCTCTATCAAACATTAACGAAACTTGTGTTGCGAACATTTGTCATAAATTATATCTATGACCCTTGGTCGTAGATGTTTGGGACAATATCTGTGAAACAAAATTACTGAAAATGAACGTGGTTTGAGTCACTGATTATCGAACGCTTCCGACTGAAATTAGGACAAACTGGAGCACAGCATATAGGCGAAGCAGGCAAAGTGCTTCTGTGAGGCGACAGGAGCTTCTACAAGTGAAGTGGCACTTGAAGTGAGTGTCGAGGAAGGACACGTTCCAGAAGAGGAAGCCACGTGTGTCCCACATACGCTGGTGCACGCTTGTTCGCTCGAGAGTCGACGACAAACGCTGTCATGGCGCTGCTCACTTAGACGCCCTCAGAATTACGCTTTCGGCCATTCCAGAAAAACATTTATTTAGACACTGGGACATAGTCGATGTTCGTCGCTGCTCTCTGGGATGTCTATTTCTTATAGCTTCAAATTTATTAAAATCGACGTAAATAGTTACTGTATATGCTTTTAACTAAATAGTGCATCTATATTTTACTTGCCACAAGAATAAAACAACAGAAAAGGACCATAAGAAGAATAACTGATAAGAATAATGCGGTTCATCGAAGAAAATTTGTTAAGAGAGTGTGGAATCCTAAGTGCATCCCCTGAGCACATCCACCAAACCAGTATACAGATGAAGAAAAAACATTAATAGGGTCTAATTATAACATTAACATGTCTATTTAGGCTCATAGAACAAGAATTATATTTACCCTAAACAGAGTGAGAATCATCAAGTCTAAAATACCAGAGGAATAAAACTACGGTATAATAAATTGCCCGTGGAAATAAAAGAAAGAACTGAAGTCAAGGTGTTTAGCAAGGCAGTTGAAACATATCTTTCAAATAGTACATGCTATAGAACACAGGGAACGTAAGTAGCACAAAGCAGGAACAGATAAAAATTAAGAAATAAACATATTTATTTCTTTAAATATTCTTTCAGGGTATAACGCACGTTACTACAATAATGCATTTCCTAGATCTGTGAAGGAAAATAGTAACCATAATTCATCTTCTCGAGCTCAACATTATCTTCATTATGAAGGGACGCAGACTCAGTTTTCAGCCAGATGGAGGGGCAAGGACAACTTCATGGTCCCGATATTATCCTAAAAAGATGAGTTTATGGTGCGTGCGGTAGGAGCATAATGTGAATTAGCAGCATGACATTAGTTTCGGAAGTAACTGAACAATTATTTTTTTCCGTCTTAAACTTACTGAAACTAACTACACATTCACTTTTCGTAATTTTTCAGTTTTTATGAACCCACTTTTTCTTACGCTACATGTATGATTTTTCCACTTCGCCTCATATTTTAAACATAATGAGAAAAACAATAGTGTAGTTTTCACGTGTTTCACGCTCAGTACAGTGTTTATATTTATTCATTTGCTTTCTGTGTAGGTTGTGAGTATTGTAAGTTTGTGAATGCAGGTTGTGCATGGCGTTTGAGTGGTTGTAAATTAGAGAAGATACGTTAGATGTTCAGCTATGTATGTACGGGGGAATGGGGAAGAAAGAGTCGGGGGGGGGGGGGGGTGGGAGGAGAGGTGGTGGAAATACAGATTACAGAGAGCGCAACGGTGTGTGTGTGGGGGGGGGGGGGGGGGACATAGTAGTGAGTTGGTTATGTAAGCAGGCGTGCAGTCGTACGTCTTTTCTTAATAGTATATCAACTGATCTATCAATTTACAAAAATTGTGGTTTGCTATCTTGGTCGGACAGTTTGCGAGTGTTCCGGCCGGAGAGGCCGAGCGGTTCTAGGCGCTACAGTCTGGAGCCGCGCGACCGCTGCGGTCGCAGGTTCGAATCCTGCCTCGTGCATGGATGTGTGTGATGTCCTTAGCTTAGTTAGGTTTAAATAGTTCTAAGTTCAAGGGGACTGATGACCTCAGAAGTTAAGTCCCATAGTGCTCAGAGCCACTTGAACCATTTGTTTGCGAGTGTCGGTCCTTTTCTGTTACGGTTTTGTAAATGTGGTAGTTTTCTTGTAGGATAAGAAGTTTGTTTATCCCTATGATTTTCATGTCTGTGTCTCTGGCAGCAGTTGTGTGTTGGTGTTGGTGTAAATGTTCGGCAAAAGTTGCAGGGTTTGGTCTATATTTCCATGCTTTTGAATGCTTTTTGTGTCTGGTGTCAGATATTCTACTGGATTATCCTACTAACCTCCCATCACACATAATACATTTTAGTTGGTAGATTCTTGAGTCCTGGTGTAGATTAGTTTTTAGTTTTTTCTATTGCTTTTGGAAACTATTTTTGAACTTATTTGTTAGTTCTGTGAGCAATTTTTATGCCAAGATGTTTTTTGACTTCCTTCTATTCCAGTTCCTGTGTTTTGTATATTTGTTTGTGTTGCTGATTGCTGGGTTCTGTTTTCTGATTTTATTGCTCAGTTTTCTTTGTATTTAATTGTCGTGGCTATTTGTAATATAGTACCCATTCCTCACTCTCTCTTTTTCTTTTAAAGGGAACACGGCCAACCAAATTTGTGATAATATGTTTTGTATAGTGGGTAGTAACTGCCCTTTCTTCTCCATTATTAGGCTGCTGCACTGAAGACAGGGCACTCAGCACCGAAGATGAAGAGCGTTCTGGCAGGCCAACACAAATCACAGTTTCGGAATCTGTGGATGCTATTCATTCCATGATCTTAGATGGTCGAAGGCTAACCGTTAAAAAGATAACATAGAGCCTGGGCATATCCTGAGAACGTGTGGATCATATTGTTCATGAGGTTTTGGACACGAGAAACCTCTCAGACAAATACGTTTCAAAATGTCTCAGTGCAGACCAAAAACGTGAACGAGTGGTTGCTTCACAATCTATTTTTGTCCAATTCCACTGGGACCCTGTGGGATTTTTGAATCCTCTCGTCAGCATGGATGAAAAACGGATGTACACTTATGACCCAAAGACGAAAGAACAGTGCAAATGGCAAATGGTTCAAATGGCTCTGAGCACTATGGGACTTAACATCTATGGTCATCAGTCCCCTAGAACTTAGAACTACTTAAACCTAACCAACCTAAGGACAGCACACAACACCCAGCCATCACGAGGCAGAGAAAATCCCTGACCCCGCCGGGAATCGAACCCGGGAACCCGGGCGTGGGAAGCGAGAACGCTACCGCACGACCACGAGATGCGGGCACAGTGCAAATAATGGAGACACAGTGGGTCTCCAAGTCCCATAAGTTCAAAACACGAAGATTAGCAGATAATTTGGTCACAATACGCCAGTCACTACTCTTGAGGAACTGTGGTATCGTGTTCAAGCTGCATGGGCAGCTGTACCTGTACACACAACCCAAGCTCTGTTTGACTCAATGCCCAGGCGTACCAAGGTCTTTATTACGGCCAGAGGTGGTTGTTCTGGGTACTGATTTCTCAGGATCTATGCATCCAAACTGCGTGAAAATATAATCACTTGTCAGTTCCAGTATAATATATTTGTCCAATGAATACCCGTTTATCAACATTTTTTCTTGGTATACTAATTTTAATGGCCAGTAGTGTATTTCTTGGTACTGGGATTTTTTCCCTTTATTGTACATGTCACTTCACTGTCACAATTTATGTCATAGGTAAAGGCTCACACGGGTGCCACCTGGAGCGCTCCAAAACGGCCAGTCAGCTATCTCTTAGTTACAGGCATTTTAATATTTTTGCCTGGGTTCTTATGCATCTAATGCCGCCGGCCGAAGTGGCCGTACGGTTAAAGGCGCTGCAGTCTGGAACCGCAAGACCGCAACGGTCGCAGGTTCGAATCCTGCCTCGGGCATGGATGTTTGTGATGTCCTTAGGTTAGTTGGGTTTAACTAGTTCTAAGTTCTAGGGGACTAATAACCTCAGCAGTTGAGTCCCATAGTGCTCAGAGCCATTTGAACCATTTGAACCATCTAATGCCGACCGGAGGAGTTGTACAGAGAACGCTGTCCGGCTTTGCGGGCAACGGATTCAGTGTGAGTCGTGCGTTACATATTCTCAGGCATGCGGAGACCGTGAATCAGAGATTTTATTTGTGAGAGGTGACCCCTGACTGGCGAGTGGGAAAGGCTACACGTGTGGGGCGGTCTTCCGCTTCTGCATTGCGCGTGCACGCTTTGCATCGGCCATGAATTACGCATGAGGCAAGAGAGCTCTCATAAGTACGCGGCCATACGCTTGACATAGGTATTAAGGTCACGGCTTCTGACATGCTCATACTGTGGCCTTACAAAGCAACGCCGCCAGGAAAAACCAACAACATCCGTCTTTCCCTCTCTCTACAGGTCAGCCGCTTGGTTTCCGTGCCATACTTTGTTCGCTATAAAAAAAAAAGCCTGATGTAAACATTGCGCCATGTACTCTTACGCGTTTGTTGGAATCTCACGATATTTCGTTTCACAAGGAGCGGAAGGCAAGCTGTCTCTCGTACAGTCAAGTACGACAGTAAGAATAGGTTTTACGCTGTGCTTGGATGCACATGGACTGAACGATAATATGGGACAATAACTTTACCGGCGCATTTACCTTGGACAACATTAGCTAGCCAGCTACTCCAACTAATCTGCAGTGATGTGAGCAGTTTCGGCTACGACATAAAAAGAGACGAACACAGAAACAATACAACTTCGAATGTTATTTAATCCTTAAAGAGAATGAAATAATATTCGGCAAAACTCTAATAATACGGTACGGTTAGTAGACTAGATGGAAAACTTAATATGCTCTAGTCCTTTGCTAAAACAGAATTGTAATCAAAAGCAAGAGTATATGAAGATGGCATCTGTATAGTTAAGGCTCTCCGACCATTTGACCATCTTCTGTGCGGATACACAAACAGTGCCCGAACTCTTACGGGAATCGGCAAACAGCCGCTAGTAATGAGTATAATGGGCAAGGACACTATGAATATAGTGCGGGACAATAAGTTGGGAATGTGGGTCTCACGGGAGGCGTGCCAGAGATAAGTCCCTGCAGTCGCAGTATCCTCTGTGCCCTAGGTGGCTCTGATGAATAGAGCGTCTGCCATGTAAGTGGGAGATACCAGGTTCAAGTCTCGGTGGGGGTACACATTTTTAACTGTCCCAGTTAAGTCATATCAACGCCTGTGTGCAGCTAGGGGTATTCATTTCAGGGTAAAAACAAGAGTCATGAAAATTCGTAACTTAAATAGACGGTCTTTCTCTGCGCGGGATTTGTGTGACAGAAAAGCCTACTGCAGGGATTTCACCGTATAGTTACGCCATGTGATCAAAACTATCCGTGTACCTGGCTGAAAATGACTTAGTTCGTGGCGCTCTCCATCGGTAATGCTGGAATCAATTTGGTGTTGGCCCAACCTTAGCCTTGATGACAGCCTCCACTCTCGCAGGCATACGTTCAATGAGGTGCTGGGAGGTTTCTTGGGCAACCCATTCTTCACGGAGTGCTGCACTGAGGAGAGGTATCGATGTCGGTCGAGGAGCCGTGGGGCGAAGTCGGCGTTCCAAAACATTCCAAAGGTGTTATACAGGATTCAGGTCAGGACTCTGTGCAGGCCAGTCCATTACAGGAATGTTATTGTCGTGTAACCACTCCGCCACAGGCCGTGCATTATGAACAGGTGCTCGATCGTGTTGAAAGATGCAATCGCTATCCCCGAATTGCTCTTCAGCAATGGGAAGTGCTTAAAACATCAATGTAGGCCTGTGTGCTGTAATAGTGCCACGCAAAACAACAAAGGGTGCAAGCCCCCTTCATAAAAAACAAACGAGCACACCATAATACCACCGCCTCCGAATTTTACTGTTGGCACTGCACACGCTGGTCGATGACGTTCACCGGGCATTCGCCACACCCACACCCTGCCATCGGACCGCCACGTTGTGATTCGTCACTCCACACAACGCTTTTACGCTGTTCTATTGTCCAATGTTTACGGTACTTACACCAAGCGAGGCAGCCGCTCGACCATGAAATCCAAGTTTTCTCACCTCCCGCCTAACTATCATAGTACTTGCAGTGGATCCTGACGCAGTTTGGAATCCCTGTGTGATAGTCTGGATAGATGTCTGCCTATTACACATTACGACTCTCTTCCACTTTCAGCCGTCTCTGTCAGGCAACAGACGAGGTTGGCCTGTACTCTTTTGTGCTATACGTGTCCCTTCACGTTTCCATGTCACTATCATACGGAAACAGTGGAGCTAGGGATATTTAGCAGTGTGGAAATCTCGCGTAGAGACGTATGACACAAGTGACACCCAATCACCTGACCACGTTCGAAGTCCGTGAGTTCCGCGGAGCGCTCCATTCTGCTCTCTCACGATGTGTAATGACTACTGAGGTCTCTGTAGGTGGCAGCATAATGCATCTAATATGAAAAACGTATGTTTTGAGGGGTGTCCGGATAGTTTTGATCACATAGTGTAACTATGGAAGGCACTGAAGATATTACTTACAGTCTTCTGGTAATCTTTCAGGTACTTCCATATCCGAATCCGAGAAAATCATTTCAGTAGAAGAACTGTCACCTGCCGAGGCATTCAACAACAGAATCCACAAAGCTATTCAAGCGCCCCATTTTCTTCTCTTCTTTCACGACGCGCCGTTCTGTATCTCGTCAGCGTTCGACAGTGATGTGTGAGAAATCTTCGTGAATTAGTTTCAGTGCATCTAGCAGCTTAAAGGTCTTGTTACTTACCGCGACAAATCCGTTAACTTGGCTCCAGGTCAGTTCTGCTGACAAGGGAACCTCCCCATCGCACCCCCCTCAGATTTAGCTATAAGTTGGAACAGTGGATAGGCCTTGAAAAACTGAACACAGATAAATCGAGAAAACAGGAAGAAGTTGTGTGGAACTGTGAAAAAAATTAGCAAAATATACGAACTGAGTAGTCCACGTGCAACATATACAACTTCAAGGGGCTGTGCCGTCAGGAGCGCCGTGGTCCTGTGGTTAGCGTGAGCAGCTGCGGAATGAGAGGTCCATGGTTCAAGTCTTCCCCGGAGTGAAAAATTCATTTTCGCAAAGTTATGATTTGTCCGTTCGTTCATTGACGTCTCTGTTCACTGTAATAAGTTTAGTGTCTGTGTTTTGCGACCGCACCGCAAAACCGTGCGATTAGTAGACGAAAGGACGTGCCTCTCCAATGGGAACTGAAAACATTTCATCGCAAGGTCATAGGTCAATCGATTCCTCCACAGGAAAACACGTCTGATATATTCTGTACGATACTGTTGACGGCATGTGCGTCACATGACAGTAATATGTTGTCGACCGACCTAACTTGTACACTTGGCGAATGGGTAAAAAGATTCTTCTACCTTGCCCGATTTAGGTTTTCTTGTGGATGTGATTATCACTCCCAAAAAAGTGATCGCATCGGACGGACAGACGGACAGATAATAATTGTCTGAAAACAAAAAATTAAAATTTTCGGTCAGGGGAAGACTTGAACCAAGGACCTCTCACTCCATAGCTGCTCACGCTAACGACAGGACCACCGCACTCCTGAGTGCATATCACCCTTGAAGTTGTATATCTTGCACGTGGACTACTCAGTTCGTATATTTTGCTAATTTTTTTCATAGTTCCACACAACTTCTTCCTGTTTTCTTGATTTATCTGTGTTCAGTTTTTCAAGGCCTATCCACTGTTCCAACTTATAGCTAAATCTGAGGGGGGTGCGATGGGGAGGTTCCCTTGTGAGTTGGAATTACAGTGGTCTGACGGCAAATGTAAAAATGCAGCATTTTTGTAGGAAGCTCAGTACTGTGAAAATTATTGTTGTCCGTGCTTATACGACGCTAATTCATTCTGGATCGTGTGAGACCTGTGCTATAAAACCAATGGACATGGTCCAAATAAAGAGTGTTTGATTTCTCATTTTTATGCTAAAAATTTAATTTGTTACGTTTTCTTATTTTAAACAACCTTTATCAACAATCTTTCATAAAATATCGACAATTAAGAATAGGTATTTTCAACGAAAACTGGAATTTTGGGTGCATTACGTAATTAGAAAAAGAAGACGTGCAATTTTAATTAAAATAATTATTAGATATGTGTTAATTACCATATGTTTGACGAATTTTACATCTAAAAGCTATGGGTGTTCCAGTTTGAACGAAAAAAGGCCAGCTCGAAATTTTAACCCTTGATCCATGGATCCTTACTGGATTACCACTCACCAACATTGCCGATTCAGCTACGCATCCATCCTCAAAAACCTCTGAAATTTAACAAATAGAGTTCCTCGAAAAAGCTGATTTTTTTCTGTAAACTTGTGAAAAACATAACGACAACTTGTTTCTCGCCACTTTTTAACATGGCCCTAGCCACGTGCGTGTTTCACAACGGAGCAGGAAGCAGCGTCGGATATTCCCACGCAATGCATTAAGAGAGTGACAGTCAGAACACTACAGTGTAGAAGTCTCTGCAGCTGTACATGATTTTTTAAATAAAAACTACATAACTAAAATATGATTAAGAAAAACGTTGAATGCTGGTAGTACATTTCAATATCTTAAAGCTTCATTTACCATAATATGGTTATAAGAAATCTGATACGTAAGTGGGGCCTACATCCAAGAGCGTAACAACACCAGTGAACGTGTGCTTTGACTGCTGACCGGTCATCGTATCTGGTTTGCCGGCCGCTGTGACCGAGCTGTTCTAGGCGCTGCTGCTACGGTCGCAGGTTCGAATCCTTTCTCGGGCACGGATGTGTGTGTTATCGTTAGGTTAGTTAGGTTTAAGTAGTTCTAAGTCTAGGGGAATGATGACCTCAGATGTTAAGTCCCATAGTGCTTAGAACCATTTGAACCATTTTTATATCTGGTTTATTCTTTTTATGAACAAAGTATTACAAGTTACATGCGTCTGATCCGGAGCTATCCACCACCTGTAACGATAATGGAAAAATAAATATACTTCTGCAAAACGTTTTACATTAGCAACCGACTACCCTGGAACCTGGTACTACTTGCACAGTTGCAGGTTGTTTAACCACCAGTTTCCGGTGGAAACAAAAATTCGGTTTCCAATAGTTCGCATTATTGTTGATCTAATTTAAAAATTTGAAATGCTGTCATAATCTGCTCACTGACAGGTATAATCTTACGTTAAAAGTGTAACGCAACAAGACAAGTATTACAGCTAGATACCGTGTGTTTGTTTTGAGGCCGCACAACTGACGGGCGCAAATATTTGGACTTTATTCAGCTTGTAGCTGAGGATGAGAGTACTTAGCAGCTTTCAATAAACTTTACACACACTTTCAAATCCTTAAGAAAGCATTTCTGCTGACAGCCTCAACAAAATGGTGAAAGGTAAATAGTTTATCGCTTACTATATTTTCGCCGTTCGTGAAGTAAAATTCAGCCTCAGACTGCCGTTTTAATTGATTACTTCTTTAGTACCCACTCTATCCGCTACAGCCGGCCGCGGTGGTCTAGCGGTTCTAGGCGCGCAGTCCGGAACCGCGCGACTGCTACGGTCGCAGGTTCGAATCCTACCTCGGGCATGGATGTGTGTGATGTCCTTAGGTTAGTTAGGTTTAAGTAGTTCTAAGTTCTAGGGGACTGATGACCACAGATGTTAAGTCCCATAGTGCTCAGAACCATTTGAACCATTTATCCGCTACACAGTTTTGTAGACGGTATTCGCATATACCACTGAATGTATCTACAAAATTATATAATTGTTCGGCACATGCTTCAGGTGATAAGACGTTATAAATATAGATATGTATCAAAAACTCTTGTATAAAGTGGAGCGCCGATTACTCAGACCGTATTCGTCCAGCGATTCGTAACTACTTAGCGGCTTCGAACAAACCTTAAGTATAATTTCGAAACTTTTCTAAACTTTTTCCTATTTACACGCTTAAAGTCAAATATTTGACACCTCAACTCATTTGTAAAGCAATCAGACATTTGATTCTTTAAAAGATCATGGGTTTACTGGTATTTTACCACTGTGTTCTACAACTGCACGCGCTACTGGACATATCTTCACCTTAGCAACACCGTAGAAGTGGCCATATACTCTCGCAAACAATATACTGCTCTCTTTTGAATTTCAAGCAAAAGTATTTGCGGTTGGGAACATATTCTGAGTTAGCTAAAACGTTTGCTTGCGTGAATCATTAGCATTATATTCTCACAGAAAGGCTACAATACCACAGAATGATAGGCATGGCATTCTTTCCTCGCATCTGCTTGACAGAGCAGTCCGCATTAGTTCCATGTGGAGAGCTTAGCATTAGGCACTAGAAATTTGGAGTCATCACACATGGTGTACGATAGGGCTCTATTTTGGGTGCATTGTTGTTCCCAATTTACACAAACTATCTTCCACTTACATTCTCGAAAGATGCAAATTTTGTGTGTTTTGCAGATGACGCAAGTACAGGAATAAAAGAAAATAGAAGCAGTCCTCTCACCGACAAGGCGGCTAATAGAGTATTCGAAAAATTCAACAACTGACTCAAGGCGCATGGCTTTTCATGGAATTTTGGCAAGACTCAATATATACACTTTAGTGCTTATACAGAATTCCAGGAGCTATAAACGCAAGAGGTAGATAATTGTCAACTCGAAACCCAGTTCTTGCATCTTTATAATGTAATTGTATAGTTCTATCTCAAGATCTGGCGTTAGAGCAAATAGTCTTCCTAATTTAGGAGGATCTCGACTGTCTTTCACATTTCTATTGAGGTAGTCTTTCAGTGTGCTCCATGGAACATCCATTTGCTTTGAAGCTTGGTATATAGAAACATTATTAACTTTTGCTAATTCAGCAGCTGCTGGAAGTTGCTGAACAGTATACCTGCGGTATTTTGAATGCTCCCTTGGCATGTTGTATGTGACCTGCAATAAAAGTGGGTAGGTAATTTCGTGATAATGTAAATGTAGGTAGGTAATTTCGTGATATGTCAAAACATAAATTTAGAATTACAGACGTGTATAACGCACTATTAGCATTAACTTTGCTTTAGTACACTAAGCTTATATTTCGCTTACAAGACATACAATTGCACAAAATAAGAGAGTATGCAAAGAAATCATTCTGATGAGTGGAATTTTCTAAGAAATTCACTGTTCCCCTAAGCATTATCACGCATAACTTATGCCACACGAGTAATTGCAATGGCTTTTTACGTTCTCTGTAACACTGACTACAATACCTCGCTTACCTTCAATAGTTTCCACGTAGTATGAGAAATACACAGACGATGCGATAACCACCACGGTGTTTCGCGAAACGGCACGAAGAATGAGAAAAAGTATTGTATTGGCGACTTCAACCATGGTGGAACAGTAATAGGCATATGGTGCCATCTGGCGGGAAGCATGGAACTACCACAACACGGGCCAACCTTCTCCTTACATAGGGATGTCCGCTGCAAACAAGCAAAAAATTATCACGGAATTACTTATACCATGAAAATATCTCCCTTCACCCTGTTTAATGAAAGACCCGCCAGCGTAGCCGTGAGCGGTAATGCACTGCTTCCTGGAGTCAGGTAGGCGCGCCGGCCCCAGATCGAATCCGCCTGGCGGAGTAACGACGAGGGCCGGTGTGCCGGCCAGCCTGGATGTGGTTTTTAGGCGGTTTTCCACATCCCACTAGATGAATGCCAGGCTGGTCCCCACGTTCCGCCTCAATTACACGACTCACAGACATCTGAAAATGTTTGCACTATTCCATGGCTTATACTAGATGCAGACAGCTGGGATACACTGATTCCATTCCATGAGGTTCAGTGTGGTGGCAGGAAGGGCATCCGGACGCCATCTGCAACTAACGCTGCCAAATAAATAGTAACTCGGCCGACCTCACTTTGCAGCAGGACGAAGGTCGCGAGAAAGAAACCCTATATAACGAAAGATTAAGCTGCAGGTTTCTGATTCAGAAATCGTATTTGAATGTCGGTTTATGAGAAGATCGTGCGACGCTTCTTCGTAGGGGGAGAAACGTGTACCAGCAATCGACAGCGTTCAACAGTAGTTGGATGATGAACGCGTTGAGGCTTCTGTTCATGGTCGCACTGCTCGCATTGAATGGGAATGCTATGAACGCGGACCTAACCGAATCACGCGCGCCCTGCCGGCGCTCAGCCCGGCCGCCCATGCGCGGTGGTCGGCCTTAGCTTCACGTCGCGGCCGCCGGAGGTTTATGGCGTTATCTGCGGCTGAAGACGTCGCGCCATTCAATAGTTCTCTCCTGCAGCTCCCTCTATGGCCAAAAGATATAACGGGAGCACAGACGTGACGCCGGGGCTACTCGCTCTTGCTCGCTAGCTGTGTTAATATCGAAGTGTTCTTGTATAGATCTTATATGACAACCTTGCGCTTAGAACTTAATTACGATTTGGATTGGACTGTGGATTTGTGAATTGCATTGTGAACTTAATTACGTAGCTACTTGCTATGAGAGGAATAGACGGTGCCTGCTTCAGTGTGGAGAATAAACATAAGTAACCTTCCTGATCGCTGGCGCCTTACTTTGAGACTAATCTTTTATCGTCCACCAGATCTTGCGTCACCCCCGGTCAAGTCCTGCTACCAATTCCAACTTATGTTTGCCAATCCAGGCAGACATAAAAGGGAAGCCACGACTGTCGTCTGGAAACAGTCGGTTCAAGAGGGCTATACTCAACGCTATACAACGTCCTGACGGCGCTATAGTCGGCGACAGCGTTGGTGGCTTCTGGGCCGAGCATGCGCAGTAGACACCTGCGCAGCTGACCAATCAGCTCTCGGTCGTTTTCCGCGTAACGTACTGTGTGAACTATCGTCACATTTGAGCCTTCTGTCGTGTTTCAGGTGCGCGAAACTAGGACTGACTGATTTCTGTAGTTTACTGTGAGTTTTCATATATTTGCTGAAACACGTTGAAGGCGGCAAGTGTTTCACAAGCAGGCAAGGGACCTTAGTTTTAAAGTGTACTTATTCTTCAAACATGGGGCAGATTCGGGCGAGCCGGTCTGCAGGGTTGTTAAAGTGCAGGAACGCAATTCAGCAGCTGGTGGCAGTGTTGATGTACGAACAGGCAGGCAAACTGTGCGGGAGACAAAGATGTCTCAGCATGCAACTGGAAATGTGAAAGTCCGGTTTCCAGGAAAGGAAGACAGCTTGCCAAAGCGGGTAACAGGAATCGACGATTTTGATCAATTTGTTTTACGTTGTTAGGACTTCGAATTTCACGAAAGAGGCGAGCTCCCCACTGCGGCAAAATTGCTCACTGCTATACGTGGAGCCACTGGGTTTGGAGGAAGTGCGGTTAGCAAGCGTTCGTGGTTCGTGCCGTCTCCTTTCCGTAAAAAAAAGTGGCTAGAATGTTCCATGGAAACTGAAAGACGCAGCGTCTCATCGGCTGCTTTGGAATGTGGCTGGAAAGCTTCTCTCCTTGTCCGAAAAAAAAGTGTCCCTCTTGCAGAAGCTATATCGAAATCGTGAAATTTCGTTGGGCCGGTGGTCGCAATCTAGGCAAGACTTGCCTAGAGATTGAACGGCTTTGGTGGATGACTTGGAGGTTTTCCAAAACAGAAAAGAAACTAGAATTTTAATGAGGACGCACTCTTCCTTCTGCCTCCAACAACGTCGGTCTTTCTGCATCCTCGCGGGCCGCGCGGTCGAGGACGGGCCCCGAATGCTGTTAACTGCACCATACGGCCGGCGCACATCCAGTCGCGAACACTGGAAGTTATTTGGTGAGATTCGGGCACAAATGGTTTTCCATGGTACAATTTGTTAGCTTTGCGGAGCTCGTCATTTCGGTAAACTGATGACCGCAGTTAGTTGCTTGATTTGCGGGATGTATCTTGCATATTTAAACTGTGTTTGTTCTTCCGAGTTCGCTTTTCATTAGCACTTTCTGACATGCTTTTCACTTGACCATTGGCCATATTAATTATGTGATCCCAAAATTGATACCACGATCGGAGTTAAACATAAATGTTTCTTCAATTTCGCATGCATTGTCACATCGTTGAAGATTTTTCCCACTTGAATGTACATTGAAAGAAATAAATAGCACCTTCTATAAGAGTGCATTGCTACTTGGAAGCCTCCCTTAACCAAAATGTGGTGTCGTGTGGTGGTTGACGCGAGTATTGCCGGACGAAGTTGCTGTGCGGTTCTAGGCGCTGCAGTCTGGTACCGCGAGACCGCTACGGTCACAGGTTCGAATCCTGCCTCGGGCATGGATGTGTGTGATGTCCTTAGGTTAGTTAGGTTTAACTAGTTCTAAGTTCTAGGGGACTAAAGACCTCAGAAGTTGAGTCCCATAATGCTCGGATCCATTTGAACCATTTGACGCGAGTATTTCATGCACGACTCAAACTTTTAAAGGTGGGCCCATCCCCGTTAAATAAAAATTTAGTAAGACATTACCCGTTGCGTGACTTGTTTCATTACCTTTCAAAAGTATATTCCGATGAGTGCACAGGGAGGTTCGTTTACCGGTTACGGCAGCTTTTAATTTTGCATCCCAGAGTTATGCACTACTACAACCACAACCACCTCACCTCACATCACGCCCACCCCAGTGTCATCGATTGCTGTTGAATCACGTGGCAGCTTCATGTACAAGTTTCGCATCCTGTAGACCCCATACCACTTAAAAATTTAATCCTACGCATGCACTGTGACGGACCAATACAGTTCGCTCACATTTGTTTCATAATTTTGCTTTTACGTTTCCTTGTGCTGGTTCACCCATACAAAACCAGCTTCTGATTTGTGGATTTCTGTTTTTCATGAACACTGTGTGATTCAGCCTGCGAAGCAATACGGAAAGTGATGCTCTTGTCTTGGCAAGGATGGTTCAAACTGGTTCAAATGGCTCTGAGCACTAAGGGACTTAACATCGGAGGTCATCAGTCCCCTGGACTTAGAACTACTTAAACCTAACTAACCTAAGGAAATCACACACATCCATGCCCGAGGCAAGATTTGAACCTGCGACCGTAGCAGCAGCGCGGTTCTGGACTGAAGCGCCTGGAACCGCTCGGCCACAACGGCCGGCGCAAAGATGGTTACTTCTAGTGTGATCACAGAGTGTTATCACGAAACTCTAAATGCCACTGATCAGGAAGGAATAGGCAGTCTCGGTTGCAAAATGATTTTTTATTTATTTGGTTTGTGAAGCGTTTGACTCTCACAGGAGCATCATCAGACATCTGGGGGGAAAACAAGTTTCATCAGTACAAATTTATGAGCGAGGAATCAGCTATAAAGCCACATTGTCAGATAAATTGGGAAACCACGACTTATGAAAAGAGCGTCACCAAAGACAAACTGACCAGTTGATAACATCCAATGACCACTGGCAAGTATACAGGGAGTCCTGCAATCACCAAGAATGGCACGTAATCCAATATAATTTACGGGTAAAAAAACTACTGGCAACAGTACATAACGTCCCACAATCACCGAAAATGGCACGCCGCCCAATAAAACATACAGGACACATCCACCTAGGGGAGTAAAGAAGAACACATTTTAGGCGAAGAGCGGTAAGCGGAACAAATGTAAGGAACTACGTAAATAAGATTGGAGATAAAGCAACAAATATTGAGGGCTAACAGTCCTTGGGTCACAGAGTATTAAAATAAGGAATAAAATCACACAAGAGTCACACGTTATCTATGCTACGTGTACTCGCTCTTAACACAACGCAGGGCATGTTTACAAGCGAGGTCAGGTGTATAAAGCGTTCCTATGGCTCACGTTTACGGCTCCTACTACAGAGCTATGAATCAAAGTGACCAACACCGTAGTAGATGGCGCCGCCAGATGGGAAGACAAAGAATGTGAGTAACGATACACTTAGATCTATTAAATAAGATAAAACAAGGAAGCACAACTAAACCATACCAATTGTAACACCCCACCTGTTACTTATCTGGTTTTGGCGTATGTTCACATCAGCTAATTGACTAACAGATCAACAGAGAGTGCAAAACTGCCGCAATATCGGATAACGCAAAGAAAGTAATAAGGCCCTGTGACTCCTGATTGAACTGCGGTGGCAGTGTTGACATTAATTGATTCAGAATTGATCACTTTTAATTAAAAAGGGGTGCACATTGATGTTATATTCAGCTATTGAACACCAGATGCAAATGTTGAACATAAAATTAATTAAGAAAATGACTTGGGATTTCAACTACTTGATTGAAAACAGATGCAGTCGATTAGCACAAATTTATTTTAACTCACGACCTTCAGTCATCACATTACATGACTCTCTTACCAGGCAGTGGTAATAAATTGCGTTTACGTGGAGTAAAGCGTGATAACTCAAAAGTAATTCCTATCAACTTACCCAGGCATAATGCGAAGTGCGAGAAGAATGCTACAATAGACCGCCCATGAAACCCTTGTGGAAACTTTGCCGACGTGATCCAACAAATTAATCAGTGGCCAGAGTGGGCACAATATCACCGAATACAGCGTGGCGGAGCGTCGTCGTTGTGCGGACGTCGGCCGACCTCATGGTGCTGCAAGGCTGCGCTCATCTATACACTCCTAGCTATCTTGCTCAGTACATAGCTGAACGAAAACTTCCTGTCTCCAAGCTCAATCCTTCCATTTGCTAAGTCCTAAACTGCAGAGATGCACTCTTTCTCAGGATAGCTGAGTAAAGAACGCCACGTCCGCACTCTAGGCAAGCTGGGAACAGAATACCTCTGTGGGGACTTCTCCCAGTCCGCTCTTCGCCTCGGTTTCCCCTCCAGCAAAATCACTTACACCAATTGGAGCGCAAGTTGCGTTAATTATGCGTCGCTTCCCAGCACCAACCAATACCTGCTTTGGGAAGTGGACAAATTCCCACAAAATTTCCCTTCCTCTCAACTTCTGCTATTTAGTTCCTCCCAGGCCACCCATCAAAACAACATCTGCACAAAACACCAATTTTTCCCGAATTCCGACTCCCAGGAGAGTACTTCAAATTCCTTGGTCCTACGTTCCCATCGGAGGCTGGCGCATTTCATTCTGATTTAGTTCTGACTTTGTGGACCGTGAATTCAGCATGAAGTTGCTATAGTCACGAACATGCATATTATGGCTTCTGTTGACCGCTCCACCGTAGCTTTGCACGGCTTTCTCGCAAGTTTCACTGAAAACGGGACGACGGACATTTATCAACAGGTGTACAAGTTCTCTGTCTGCTTCCCAGTACACCAGCATGGGGTCAACCACCCACTCACTGTCACTCATCTTACAGCAGCTGGAGGCCGCGCCCCGTTACCGCTTTCTCAGAGCTTGAGCCACCGTAAGCTGCCTATTGTTGCTTCCCTTCGCCACTCCCCAGCCAGCCATCTTCAACTCTGAATACTTCCCTGGGATAAACTAGCCTCCAGTAAATCGACGCGTTTCCACAAAGTTTTTCATGTCGTGTGAATTAGTTTAAAACCATCACCCGACATTAATTATTCCAATACGTCCATACTATACCCTCTACAAGATGCATTGTGCCTTGTCAGCCATTTTTGTTCAGCCCTACTGTTCGCTCAACGTGAGTTAGGTGATCTTTAATGACTTCATGTAAGGGGCATAGTTCTTGCCATCTTACACAATGTACAAACGAAAGTCCTGTGTGCACAGACATTTATTTAAAAAGTAACATCATAGCCACAAGTAACTCTGGTTATGAAAGGTATGGGCTCTTTTCGAAATTTCAGATTTTTCGAGAACGTTCATCTTCTAGCCTTTTTTTACGTCTCGCAAAATATCGAGATCATTTAGGGATTGTGAGCGATTGCGAAAAGTGTCCAAATTTTGCTCGAAGGGAGAATATTTTGTAAGTTGCCTTGTTTTGTTAAAAGATTCTCATTATAAAGGTACTCCCCATTTTATATACTCCCGACCTCAAGAAGGGGAAAGACTTAGGTTTCTCATTGCGAGGAAGCAGGAACTGTGTTCCCACATTTCTAGACAACACAATTTGTACCTTAGTATTACTAAACAGGTTGGCCAAGTCATAACAAAAGGAACCCAAAAAGCGAATAGCTAAACGCACATCAGTGTCAACCGTCTGTAATTGTGAACCCATGGGATTAAGCTCCGCTCGATCCTGGTATTCGTTATATAAACGATGGACCAAAGATACACTAAAACCATTTTTGTGTGCTATATACGAAGGATTGTTATTGCCGACTGAAAAACTTAACTCGTAATTCCTAGAGTGGCTCGATGTAAGTAGTAGGGAGTTGGGGTTACGAGGACACTTTTGATATCAAATGTATATGCAAATTAATTAAATTGATCATTTATCATCCCCACCCAGGCCCACCCCCGCTCACTCACCCCCAGCCCCAACCTCAAACACACCCACCCCCACCCCTGCATGACATCATGTATTTTTCTCAGCCTACATGTCTGCCCCAGTCCCCTCCTCCCACTGACCCATCCCCTCCTCTTCGCCCTCCTCTCCACCCCTCTCCCCCACCCTACCCCTTTGGTGGGAGTTCTGGAGGGAATTGCGAATTTTGGCGGGAATTTCTTTGTCCCAGGCCTGTGCTGACATTCCACCCCACCCATCCCCCACCCCCCTTCCCGGCACCTAGGAAATGGCGAGAAATTAAAACTGGTGCTGCGCTTTCTGGGTCTCGAATCCTGGTCCTCCTGGGCAGAAAGTCCAAGTGCACCCCCTTCCCCCCCTGACACAATTAAAATACCAGAGGCGCTTGGCATTGACGGGAAATTAAAAATGGCGGTGCCGTTCCTGGGACTTGAACAATGATTGTACTGGATTGGAAGTCCAAGTGCACCCCTCCCCCTCCCAATACATGGAAAATGTCCAGATGCAGAGAGGAAGTTTAGGTTAGAGTACTTTTTTGATCGGGAAAATGAAGTTAAAATCGGTCCTAATTACATAATTAATCATAAAATCGGGTCAATTATACAACTACATGCAAAGCGCTACAAAAGGATGGCATAAAAGCGCAATACAGGTCAAAAACTGACAATGCCATACAACTGGTGTCATCCTGCTGGGAAAAAATTTCGCAATACCATTCGAAACTAGCGATAGACACACTCAAACTCTACCCTACACCTACAGGCTGGTGAGAAAAGGGCAGGGATGTAATGTACTACCTTTATTCTTTATGGCAGGAACTATGTTCAATTTACGAGATGCTCCTGTTGGACAGAGAGGAGTTTAAAAAGTAAGCATACAGTATCTATCGTTGTTTGACGTCGGAGTTCGCTACAGACACCTGATCAAAAACCACCTACAGCCCAGGTAACTGATCCCAATACATGATACCACAACTGATGGAAAAAAAATGCGTCACAGTTTTAATTACACTTCGAAATTGTTGTGAAAAAGCCAGCACTCGTAATGAATGGGTCATAAAGCAGCACATGTACTGGGGAAAATCGTTGTCCTAAAAGACTGCAGAGGAGGTGGTCATTGAACGCGTGTTCTCCTCATTAGGCATCCACAAACTGCTGAAAATCGAGGCCCTCTTCCTGCCTCCCTCGACCCCCAACAACCTACTACCGGACATTGAAATCGCCAGCTGCTCAACCGAGCATCTCGTAGATTTTCTGTGCCCTTGCTGCCCGCCCATTGCTTGCAGCCCTCTACGGCTGCTGCCCACACTCGGTTTTCCACCATCTGGCCGCCGCCTTAAGGCGACGCTCCTATGCCAACACAATAGCATGTATAGTTAACTAAACAGTAGGAGATAAAAGGACGGCCGCCTCAAGTGCAACTTGTCTGTCTAAATTATAGTGACAGACCCCCCACACGCCAGCCCCTGGACAGAGAGCGGCTGTGTCCGGCGACCCTCACAGCAGACATGGCCCCCTCTCCTTCTCCTGCAGCAACCTGCCGTCTGGCGATGAGGAACTATTGTATTTGATGTCAACGCATCTATAATCAAACATATATTTAAAAAAGCAAAGCACAATTGCGACGATGATTGTTCTGTTGGCAGAAGAGCCAACACAGTGTTACTAGTGGAGGCCGAAATGCACGCATTTTAGATCACGCAGGCTGGCGTGAGGAGGGAAGAACTATACTTACGTGAGGTCTGGAACATGCCAAGGAATTAGAATTCAGAAAGCGGACGTAATTAGTTTGATCCTTAACTTTAATCCATTAATGATGAACGTCGCTCTTGACGGTACATGATGCACAATATTATCTGTTCAGAATACATTCATAGTAACTGAATATGGCGCCTTGCTAGGTCGTAGCAAATGACGTAGCTGAAGGCTATGCTAAACTGTCGTCTCTGCAAATAAGAGCGTATGTAGACAGTGAACCATCGCTAGCAAAGTCGGCTGTACAACTGGGGCGAGTGCTAGGGAGTCTCCCTAGACTAGACCTGCCGTGTGGCGGCGCTCGGTCTGCAATCACTGATAGTGGCGACACGCGGGTCCGACGTGTACTAACGGACCGCGGCCGATTTAAAGGCTACCACCTAGCAAGTGTGGTGTCTGGCGGTGACACCACAATGATAAATGTCCTCTTTCCATGAAAATTGGCTCAGTCCTTTTAGTTTTATGAGCAAAATTGGTATCGCTTTTACAGTCAATTGCAGGATACAGTCCGAAACTCTTTTATTTTACGACATCCAGCGAAGTGTACTGCCGCCGATTACAGATGACCAAGAGAGACATGTCCACCAACTGTAAAATCAGGATAAAAAACTTCGATCATTTTGCTGCGAAGATTACTGATCACCGCAGAATGTCCCCATTATTTCGAAACCGTCATCAGAGTAAAGAAAAAGCGATAATTTAAAGTCCACAGAAAAGAAAAATTCTATGTTAAGCAATTCCTTCGAGCTTGTTGAACAAATTACAGACCTGGAGCATCTCTTGCGTTCATTGTCTGTAAATAAACGGTCATGCACGTGAAATATCATTAGAGACTACAATATTTCAGAACATTGGCTCACATGTCCGAAAAAAAACCATTCATTTTACGTTTCACAACAACAAGCTATATTAATCAGTACATAGTTGTTTGTACACTATGAGAGGTCCCCTTTTACCAGTGCGATGCTATATCATACTAGCGTTTGCGAAACAAATCGTGAGAGCCTGTCTCACCCTGTGTAGGTGGGAGATTGTAATTTCGTTAAAAGAAATCGCCACAACGAAAAAAAAGGAACACTTGTCAAGCCTCATTCTGTGGCGCTCTAGCCATCTCTTCCACCCGCAAGATGGCACATCATTGATATCAATTTGATGGGCTAATTAATCATGAGAATCACTTTGCACTTTTTTTCAGCAGTTGCATTACACTGGCCAAGTAGGACAACTGGGAATCCTTGGAGGGAACACGATGTTCTTTTCGAGGGACACTCTTGAGGAATGCCATCTGAAGACCATCACCCTGCATAATAAGCGCTCTTGAATCTACAGGCACACACTAGTCGCTGATAGTGTTACACTTTCAGGCAGAAATTCTGTGCAAAAAGCTGTCTGCAGTTCGGAATCCAGTCTATCCATTCCACAACATATTTGCGTTTACAGTCACTGGTGAATCATATTCGTGCCACTGTCGTATCTCGAAGCGAGTCACCTTTTTTCGAACCTATCTGCCAAGCATCCCAAAAGCCAAGAACACCAGCGCTTTTTTGTAGACAGTCCCTCTGCATCTCGTAACTGGTCCTAAGTCACTGCTCTGCCCTCCCTGCAGCTTACTCCATGTGAGTGTCCCAATTTAAGTCTGACCTGTATGGAAGTCAGAGGGCGCTATATCTAAGACCTTCTGCATCCTTTGGGGAAACAGTACGAGCTGAGTTAATGCGACAGGAGCGTGTTTTGAGTACTCGATAGAAATGGGAACATTGTGTCGTAGCTCAGCCAACCGTGTAAAGTGTGTAAGGCCAGCGCCAAACGAAGCTTTCCCCTGCAACACGAGGTAGTAGAAGAGATAGTACAACCAGTTAAGGTGATGTTTCTTGTTGGGCAAATTGCGAAGACTACACATCATACTTGGCACGGAGGAAGGACGAAGATTTTGCTACTGCATTGCAACACATCTCCAAACTACATGGGGGTACTGCAGTTCCAATGTGACGCCCAATTGTCTACAAGGCACTGTGCAATCTGGTCTTAGCTCAATCATAGTGTAAGCTGTGCGTGCATGGACTGGACTGGATCCTGTTAATGTCCGGCTACGTAGGGAACATTTGCAGCCATTCATGCACTCCGTTCCCAGACAACGATGGAATTTTTATGGATGACAACGCGCCATATCATCAGGTCACAGTTGTTCGCAGTTAGGCTGAAGAACGTTATGGACAGTTCGAACGAATGTTTTGCCACCCAGATTTGCCGACATGAATCCCATCGGACATGTACGGGACGTAATCAAGAGGTACCGGCAAAACTTTAGCAGCTAAGAAAGACTATACAGGCAGCGTGCCTCAATATTTTTGCAGGACACTTCAGCGATGTGTTGAGTCCATGCGACGTCGAGTTGCTGCACTTTTTCTTCTTTTAGTGTTCAGCCCTGAGGTTGGTTTGCAGCAGAGCACCATTACTCTCTTCTGTCTGCCTTCCTCTTCATTGTCACGTACGTGTTACATCGAACGTCATTCATGATCTGTTGGATGTATGGTATCCTTAGTCGCCCCGCCAATTCCTTCCCTCAACAGCTCCTTCTGCTACTGTTCCAATGATGTTGTTGTATCGTAGGATGAGCCATACAAGTTTTTCTCTTCTTGTTTGGATGTGCCTCCACAGAGACGTGGTTTCCTGTACTCTTCTAAACACCTCTTCATTTTTGCTTTGTCTCTCCAGCTCTCTTCATCGTCATTCTATAGCTCCACATCTCCAGTTCCTCTAGCCGTCTTCTCTCTTCTCTTCCCGTTGTCCAAGTTTCACATCCGTATAGCGCCACGCTTCAAACGAAACCTTCATGATACGTTTCCTTATTTTCAGACTGATGTTCTTGCTAGTGAGTAAGTTCCTCCTCAGATTAAAAGCAATTTTGGCCTGCTGTATACTGCTCGAAATTTCTTTCTGGCTTCTACCATCCCTTACGAATTTGCTTCCCAGGTAGGTAAATTCCTCTATCACTTCCAGCTCCTCTCTTCCAAGTCTCATTCTCAGAGGTTCATATTCTGCTTCTGTACTGCATGCCACTACTTTAGTCTTTTTCTTGTTTATTGCATAGAATCCTTTCCATTGTTCTGAGGGCTTCCTCTAGATCTTATTTTGTCTCCGTGACTATTGCAATATCATCTGCATAACGTAACAAGTCGGTCTTTCTATCTTCTGCACATTAATTTTGAATCCCATCTCAGTAGTTTCTCGAACTTGGTCTATAGCTTCCTGGATGTAAGCGTTGAATGTAAGAGGAGAGAACACACCCTTGTCTTACCCCTTTTCTGATATTTGCTTCTTGTTCCTGGTGACAGTTCCTAATCACTGCCACCTCATTCTTATAGGAACTGAGTATCACACAGATGTCTTTGTACTTCATTCCACTTGTCCTCAGCACTATGAACATCTCTTGCCAGATAACGTTATCAAATGACTTTTCCAGGTCTACAAAGGTAATATAGGTTGGTTTATTTTTCCGTAATTGCTTTTCGATAAGGAGTATCAGTGGCGGAATCGCTTCTCTTGTTCCCAATCCCCTTCTGAAACCAAACTGATCTTCATTGAGCATATCCTCCACCTTCTCTTCAATTCTCTTCAGAATTTTTTTTTGAGAATTTTTAATGCTCGTGACATTAGGCTTAAAGTTCCATACTATTCACATTTTGTAGCTGCTACCTTCTTTGGTATAGTAACAATGATGCATTTCTGGAAGTCTGTCGGTATCTCTCCTGTATTATAGACGGACCTAATACAAGGTGCGACAATAAAGTAATGAGACTGATTTTCTTTGCAAGATGTGGCAACACTGCAGGCTTGTGCAGGCACAATTTGTTTGACCTTGGTCTATAAGCTGCGTCTAGCCCAAGTGGCACATCGATGCAACTGCTCAGTCGTGAGTCGTGCTGTAAAAGGTTACAATGTGTTTGTTATCTCTCGCCATGGAAATGGAACCGCATAATATTGCGCAACGGTATGTCATTTCTTTTTGCATTAAATTGAATGAAAACGCGACGACAACTTACAGTAAGCTTCAGAAGGCTTTTGGAGAGGAGGTTATGTCAAGAGCTCAAGTTTTTCGTTGGCATAAAATGTTTAATGAAGGCAGAACGAATGTTGAAGATGAAGACCACAGTGGACGACCATCAACGTCAAGGACGGATGTCGGCCAGGGTGCGTGAACTCGTACGATCTGATCGAAGATTATACGTGAAAATGATTGCAGAAGAACTGAACATCAATCGAGAAACGGTTTGTCTAATAATAACTGAAGATCTTGATATGAGAAAGATTTGTGCAAAAATGGTCCACAAAAATCTCACACCACAACAGCGAGAAACACGGAAAAATGTGGCAGCCGATCCAGAATTGTTGAGCCGTGTTATCACTGGTGATGAAAGTTGGTTTTTTTCAGTACGATCGCCGGCCGGAGTGGCCGTGCGGTTCTAGGCGCTGCAGTCTGGAATCGAGCCACCGCTACAGTCGCAGGTTCGAATCCTGCCTCGGGCATGGATGTGTGTGATGTCCTTAGGTTAGTTAGGTTTAATTAGTTCTAAGTTCTAGGCGACTGATAACCTTAGAAGTTGAGTCGCATAGTGCTCAGAGCCATCTGAAGCATTTGAACTATCAGTACGATTCAGAGACAAAACGCCAAAGTTGACAATGGTGCTCGAAGGGATCACCCAGACTAAAAAGAGCTCGCATGTCAAAGTCAAAAGTGAAATGCATGCTTGTGTCCTTCTTTGATTCCAAGGGAATTGTTCATAAAGATTGGGTGCCTCCTGGACAAACAATTAACCAATATTACTACAAAGAAGTTTTAGTAAGACTTCGTAAAACAGTTCTTCGTGTCCGTGCCAACATTGCTGATAACTGGATACTGCATCACGATAATGTGCCATCCCATACTTGGAGAATATTACAGAAGATGAGTTCCAGAAATGTTACCATCAATGGCAGAAGCGCTGGAAAAAGTGTGTGCAATCAGAAGGGAACTACTCTGAAGGAGACAACACTAGACTTGACTAAAACGGTAAGCAACATTTTTTTTTCACATCAGTCTCATTTCTTTATTGTCGCACCTCGTAAGTTTAAGCAGCACCGTTTTCATGGTGTCACCACAATTATTTATTAGTTCTGCAGGTATGTCATCAGTACCTGTTGTTTTATTGCCCTGTAGTTCTTTTAGAGCTTTGTAAAATTCTTCTTACAGCACTACGCTCGATAAAAGGAGGCCCGACACGATATTAGAAGGTGTTCCATGGCTTTTGTCACCTCGGTGTAGTCACCCTCGCAACGAACACATTTCTCCCAGCGACATACCAATTAATTCATATCGTCACTATACAGTGTTTCACTTTGTCGATAGAGCCGCATCCTCACCTCTGCTTGCACTGCTTCATCACAATCAAAGTGGTGACCTCGATGATGTTCTTTAAGTTTTGGAAACAGCTGAAAATCCGGACTGCATGGAGGATGATCGATGACAGTGAACCCAAAACGTCGGTGTATTGCAGATGTCGCAGCGATCTTGTATGGTCTGGCATCGTCGTGCTTAGGGAGAGGTTTCATCATGTGTGGATGAAATCTTTGAATTAGAAATTCGCTTACAGCAAACTGTTTCCCACGCATCAACATATTTACATTATTCACCACCATGTTACACACAACAATTCGGTGCCCTCTAGCGGCATGGGGCTGCAAACAGGTAGACATGAAGAATGAAGATGTAGAATGTTAATAAGGTATTTTTTATTTAAAAAATTTTAAGAGTTTCCACAAAAAAATTCGGAGCCATTAGTTTTCAGCACACCCTCACACCCTCACGACACGATAATGTTATACGATCATTTCGTAAGGTGGCAGGATAAATTGTAAGATTCACACCTTACATGAGACCTTCACAAATCGCAATGAGAAGGTGAAGATGACACCTAACATAAATCGGCAGTTATGAGAACATTTGCCTTTCAATATGTAACGCAAAAAGGGAGGGCAGTCAATCGACGGTAATTAACACACCATTCCTATACAATGCACGTCTTTTAGCGGAAGGTAGAACAGGGAACACGAGTCGAGTCGCTTTTAGTTTTGAAAATCCAGCTCCACAACGGCGTAGCGAAACCGCGCTGCGGGAGTTACGCCAGCGACCACTTAAAGGGGTGGCAGGAAAGAGGACGGCGACCCCGGGCCAGGTGATTCAAGCTGGAGGGCCGCCTGTAGTGAGGGCATTGGTACAAGGGCAGTGAAGAAGCTTTAGAAAACTGCGTTTCGAAATTCCAATGGGAGACAAACAAAAGCAAGTGATGCATTTTTGTCCAACAAGTGCAACACACAAAAAGGTGAATGTACTTTAGGCGTCTACAATGGGCAAAAAACGTCCGATTGGTGGAAACTCACTAGGAAGGAGAAAACTACTGAAGTGTCGACGCAGTTTGATAGAAGGGACGTTGCGATTGGTAGAGGGTGTTTCTTCAAAATGAGAGGAACGCTCCTATTGGTCGAAAAAAGCCACGATGTGAAAAAGAAACCCAAGTGGAGGGAGGCAGTTCTGCCATGAGAGGACAAGAGAGAACTTTTGGTGGGACTCTTCTCTGAACTGGCGTCAAGTGCAGAACGGAGTGCTTAATGCTCCGTATGATGCAGAGAAGAGATTGGTGTGGACAATGCATTCACAGTGGCTGCACTCCAGCTAAAATTAGCTGTAGCAACGTTTAGCTCCAACTGTGGAGAAACGAACCAGCCAAATTAGTTAATTGTTCTTGCGATAACTGAGAGGGCACTATAATGTGCACGCTGCTCCAACCATGTGCGTGTATATCGCCACAGAATAAGACTAGGGCTGAGTACATGTTTTCTCGCATAACAAGGAAAACATAGGGAAAGTTTCTGCTGGAAATTTCAGCAAAGGCCAGATTAGTTTTGTAGGAATTTCAGTGGGAGAGAGCAGCCTTGCAGACAGCAGCACGTGGCAGCTTAAGGTAAATACCGTGTGCATAGGTGTAAACTTTGTTGTGTCCAGTGCAAACTCGAGTGGCCTTGGGTAATCTTGCGCTCAAACTTGTCACTTGACTAACCATCCACCGTAGACTTGATTGTTATCCTAAATAGTACTGAACACTGAACCGGAATCGGACGATTTTCGTAGTACTGACCATCATCATAACGTATGTGTAGGAGCAATTTTGTAAAGAAATTTCCAATTAAACTTTCATATTATTGTGCTTAGGATTAATGTAAAGAAACTTCCAATTAAACTTTCATACTATGGTTCTTAAGATTAAAGTTCTTTCAGAGAGTTAATATTTAACACTGTTGCGTATAAACTTATTTCACTTTTTGATGTTGGCAAGATGCGTTATCCATTGCGCTGTTTTTATGTTTGCGAGTTGAAAACTGTGTGAAAAGCTGTAATGTAGTGAGAAATATTGTGACATTAAACGTGTTGTTTCACCTTACACAGTTTGTTCTCAATTCAAGAATAAGAAAACAAATAAAACCACCCTGTAACCTTACAATTTCATTTCTCGCCAATAAATTTTTCACAGAAAGTAGCACAAATCAAAGTGCCATAAGGTAACCTCTGCAAAGAGTCCATCCGTTTGACATTGATGCAGGAGCACGTTTTGTACGGACGTATTATAAACTTTTTGGAGGTCGAAAAGCTCCTTAGGAATCAACCTGAATTCCGAAAATAAAACTAAACTTTTCCTGTTCGTCCACTAGATCAAGAAAGCAGTGGATACCGGTGTCCAGGTTGTTGTCGTGTTCCTGGTGTAGTGAGCGGGTGTACACCATATCAGATCAGCTTCGTGATTGAACTGAAGAGTTCGCAACAAATGGAACATGACACGTTATTCTTACCCTCCAGACGCAAGAGTAATTCCGAGTGTACCCCAAGGGAGAGTTACAGGGCCATTACCGTTCACGATATAAATACAAATGACCTAAGGGATAACGTCGGAAGTGTTTGCGGACGAAGCTGTTATGTTCTCGGAAGTTGCAACACAAACTGTTGTGCATAAAGCAGTCGCAACAGAAGAAATTGCAGCTAAGAGGAATGTTAAATTAAAAGGAAGGTCAGCGTTGGCCGTAATATTGATGTTTTATTGATAGCAGAGTCGATTTTCGATCACATAGTGATCATCTTCAGTCCTGTGGTGTACAAATTAAACTCAGACACTGGTGAGCACTCCATGGAGTCGCCAATCAATAAGAGGGATGTTCTTTTTGAAGGATAAGATGGTACACCAAGTGACACAAACAAACGCCATATGAATACACACGCCCGTTGCCGATTGAACGTCAGAATGGGCGTCAGCGGAGGAGGAATGACGCATGCGCAGAGCGCTGAAGAATAGAGAGTAGCAACAGACCGGCGTGCCCGAGGTTATTCGAGTACACATCACGATGGCAGACGGACGTGTTCTGACAACGTGGTCGCCAATGCAAGAGCGTGCTCTTATCCGGTATGAAAGGGCACGTGGGTATAGTGTGGCTGTCATCCATGAACGCCTACAGACCGTGTATGGTGAAGAGGTCGTGTCTCGGCAAATGGTTGGTCGCTGGTGTTGCATGGTCAGTGTGTGGGGGATAAAGGTCGAAATGGGCGTCCCACTGCATCTACGAATGGAAACAACATTGCTAGAGGCAGTGTGACAATTCATTCTATCGCAGGGCACCGAGTTTTACCGGAGTGCTTTCTTCAAACAGATTGCACGTCACGACAGTGTGTCTCAATGACGGTGGCGACGATGTCGGAAAATAATGCAAGGTGTAAACTTCACGATGTCGTGATGTATTTTTTTTTCGGCAATAAAGTTTCCATGTGAAAATAATGACGACATCTACTTTCGGAACGTCCGTCGTAAATGCAGAATGACCTCTACAGAATCGCCGCTTAGTTCAGGGAATGGCAGTTCATACACTACATAAACGAACATAACGTATTGCCCATAAGTGAATGGGAATTCCCATTAATCGATCATTACACGATTTCTGAACAATCAATGAAAGCCTCTGTAAGTCCATCTTCAAACGAAATTGATGAGGGGCTTTGGCTGTTCAATATAAAATCTCAAATCACAACCAACTACGACGTGCGACAATAAAGTAATGAGACTGATTTTCTTTGCAAGATGTGTCAACCCTTGCTGCTTCTAGTCCAAGCGGCACATCGATGCAACTGCTCAGTCGTGAGTTGTGCTGTAATAAGTTAACACGTGTTTCTGTCTCTCGTCACGGAAATGGAACCGCATAATATTGCGCAACGGTATGCCATTACTTTTTGCGTTAATTTGGGTGAAAACGCGACGAAAACTTACGGTAAGCTTCAGAAGGCTTTTGGAGATGCGTTTATGTCAAGAGCTCAAGTTGGTATAAAACGTTTAGTGAAGGCAGAACAAATATTGAAGATGAAGACCGCAGTGGACGACCATCAACCTCACGGACGGATGTCAACTTGGCCAGGGTGCGTGAACTCGTACGATCTGATCGAAGATTATCCGTGAAAATGATTGCAGAAGAACTGGACATCAATCGAGAAACGGTTCGTCTAATAATAACTGAAGATCTTGGTATGAGAAAGATTTGTGCAAAAATGGTCCACAAAAATCTCACACCACAACAGCGAGAAACACAGAAAAATGTGACAGGCGATCTGTTAGAGCAAACGGAAATCAATCCAGAATTGTTGAGCCGTGTTATCACTGGTGATGAAAGCTGGTTTTTTCAGTATGATTCAGAGACAAAACGCCAAAATTCGCAATGGTGCTCAAAGGGATCACCCAGACCAAAAAAAGCTCGCATCTCAAAGTCAAAAGTGAAATGCATGCTTGTGTGCTTTTTTGGTTCCAAGGGAATTGTTCATAAAGAGTGGGTGCCTCCTGGACAAACAGTTAACCAATGTTACTACAAAGAAATTTTAGAAAGACTTTGTAAAAGAGTTCTTCGTGTCCGTGCCAACATTGCTGATAATTGGACTCTGCATCACGATAATTCGCCATCCCATACCGCTCTGTCAGTACAGCAATTTTTAACCTCAAAACAACTTTCAGTACTACCACAGCTACCTTATTCCCAACATATCGCTCCGTGCGACATTTTTCTATTTCCAATAGTCAAAACGGCGGTCAAGGGACACCATTTTCAAACAACACAAGATGTCCAAAAAGCGGTGACGAGGGTCTTGGAGGATATTACAGAAGATGAGTTCCAGAAATGTTACCATCAATGGCAAAAGCGCTGGAAAAAGTGTGTGCAATCAGAAGGGAACTACTTTGAAGGAGACAACACTAAACTTGACTAAAACGGTAAGCAACATTTTTTTTCACATCAGTCTCATTACTGTATTGTCGAACTTCGTATATTTCCAATTTTATTTTATTTTTGCGACCAGTTATGGCGTTTCACTACGCCATCTTCAGGCCCCCTGACCGACATGTAGGAAGACTCCAACCTCAGGTGCAATCCAAATAGGTGCCATCATTGTGTTACTGCTATCCATAGACTTCTTTCTTACAAGGGAACCTCCCCATCGCACCCCCCTCAGATTTAGTTATAAGTTGGCACAGGAATAGGCCTTGAAAAACTGAACACAGATCAATCGAGAAAACAGGAAGAAGTTGTGTGGAACTATGAAAAAAATAAGCAAAATATACAAACTGAGTAGTCCATGCGCAAGGTAGGCAACATCTAGGAGAGCGTTGGCTTACGAGCGCCGTGGTCCCGTGGTTAGCGTGAGCAGCTGTGGAACGACAGGTCCTTGGTTCAAATCTTCTCTCGGGTGAAAATTTTAATTTTTTATTTTCAGATAATTATTAAAGTTCAGGCACTCACACATAATCAACTTCGCTCTCCAAAATTCCAGGACATGTTCAGATTTGCTTGGACATATACAGAATTTGACGGTCTACGCACGGAAACATTTGAAAACGTAAAAAACATATGTTTTGACAGAGCACAGGGAAAACTGTGCGACTCTGAAACTGTTGCATTCATTTGATGCAGTTTATGTGACAAACTCTTATGTTTTCATCACTTTTTTGGAGTGATTATCACATCCACAAGAAAACCTAAATTGGGCAAGGTAGAAGAATCTTTTTACCCATTCGCCAAGTGTGCAAGTTAGGTGGGTCGACAACATATTCCTGTCATGTGACGCACATGCCGTCACCAGTGTCGTAAAGAATATATCAGACGTGTTTTCCTGTGGAGGAACCGGTTGACCTATGACCTTGCGATCAAATGTTTTCGGTTCCTATTGGAGAGGAACGTCCTTTCGTCTACTAATCGCACGGTTTTGCGGTGCGGTCGCAAAACACAGACACTAAACTTATTACAGTGAACAGAGACGTCAATGAATGAACGGACAGATCGTAACTTTGCGAAAATAAAGAAAGTAAAATTTTCAGCCGAGGGAGGACTCGAACCAAGGACCTTTCGTTCCACAGTTGCTCACTCTAACCACGAGACCATGGCGCTCAGCGGCTAATATTCTCCTATATGTTGGCTATGTTGCACATGGACTACTCAGTTTGTATATTTTGCTTATTTTTTCATGGTTCCACACAACTTCTTCCTGTTTTCTTGATTGATCTGTGTTCAGTTTTTCAAGGCCTATCCACTGTGTCAATTTATAACTAAATCTGAGGGGGGTGCGATGGGGAGGTTCCCTTGTTAGCAACGGAATCCCTTCGTTCATCAATTACAGACTGCTAGACAAAGATTCGAACCAAATCTATTTCGATTGCACACGAGGTTGGATTCTTCCCATTCGTCGGTCAGGGGGCCTGTAGACGGCGTAGTGAAATGCCGAAACTGGACGAAATATAAAATAAAATTGGAAATATACACAGTTGAAGGTGTTTTTAACTGACATTTCGCATTTTATTATTGGAAGCAGTGATATGTGGAAGTATGTGTGCGGAACGATGTAAAGTGGAACAACAGCATAAAATTAGAGGAACGAGAGGTAGCAAATAGGATTTATTTGAAAAACTCTCAGGACATGTAGTCCACGTATGAAGGAGGTAGTTACCAATCGAACGATACTAGGGTGTTATTCGTCAGTCTGACTACAATACCAAACAGAACTTAAGAAGGATACAGATAAGTTGTAGGGACGAACAGCACATTTCGTCACATTTATTTAGCAAGCGCGGAAGTGTCACGCAGATGCTCATCCAATTCCAGTGGCAGACGCTACAGGAGAGGTGATATGCATCACCGGGAGATTTTCTGTCAAAATCCCGGGGGCGCACTTTCCTCTCACGTGTATCCTGCGAAACGACTATGAGGGTAAAATCAGACAGATTGGCGTTAACACGGAGGCTTACCACAATCGCTTTTCCCGCGCAGCGACTGGGACAGGAAAGAGGGAAATGGGACTGGTACACAAAGTACCCTCCACCATACATAGTACTGGTTGTGGCCACTGCATGCATTACTCAACGACTTGTCTTGTGGGACTGAAAATAACAGGTGTCAAACTACTTGGCAATGCAGCTATTAACGTGTTGCATCAGCAGAGGAAAATACAGTTAAATACACTCCTGGAAATTGAAATAAGAACACCGTGAATTCATTGTCCCAGGAAGGGGAAACTTTATTGACACATCCCTGGGGTCAGATACATCACATGATCACACTGACAGAACCACAGGCACATAGACACAGGCAACAGAGCATGCACAATGTCGGCACTAGTACAGTGTATATCCACCTTTCGCAGCAATGCGGGCTGCTATTCTCCCATGGAGACGATCGTAGAGATGCTGGATGTAGTCCTGTGGAACGGCTTGCCATGCCATTTCCACCTGGCGCCTCAGTTGGACCAGCGTTCGTGCTGGACGTGCAGACCGCGTGAGACGACGCTTCATCCAGTCCCAAACATGCTCAATGGGGGACAGATCCGGAGATCTTGCTGGCCAGGGTAGTTGACTTACACCTTCTAGAGCACGTTGGGTGGCACGGGATACATGCGGACGTGCATTGTCCTGTTGGAACAGCAAGTTCCCTTGCCGGTCTAGGAATGGTAGAACGATGGGTTCGATGACGGTTTGGATGTACCGTGCACTATTCAGTGTCCCCTCGACGATCACCAGTGGTGTACGGCCAGTGTAGGAGATCGCTCCCCACACCATGATGCCGGGTGTTGGCCCTGTGTGCCTCGGTCGTATGCAGTCCTGATTGTGGCGCTCACCTACACGGCGCCAAACACGCATACGACCATCATTGGCACCAAGGCAGAAGCGACTCTCATCGCTGAAGACGACACGTCTCCATTCGTCCCTCCATTCACGCCTGTCGCAACACCACTGGAGGCGGGCTGCTGATGTTGGGGCGTGAGCGGTAGACGGCCTAACGGTGTGTGGGACCGTAGCCCAGCTTCATGGAGACGGTTGCGAATGGTCCTCGCCGATACCCCAGGAGCAACAGTGTCCCTAATTTGCTGGGAAGTGGCGGTGCGGTCCCCTACGGCACTGCGTAGGATCCTACGGTCTTGGCGTGCATCCGTGCGTCGCTGCGGTCCGGTCCCAGGTCGACGGGCACGTGCACCTTCCGCCGACCACTGGCGACAACATCGATGTACTGTGGAGACCTCACGCCCCACGTGTTGAGCAATTCGGCGGTACGTCCACCCGGCCTCCCGCATGCCCACTATACGCCCTCGCTCAAAGTCCGTCAACTGCACATACGGTTCACGTCCACGCTGTCGCGGCATGCTACCAGTGTTAAAGACTGCGATGGAGCTCCGTATGCCACGGCAAACTGGCTGACACTGACGGCGGCGGTGCACAAATGCTGCGCAGCTAGCGCCATTCGACGGCCAACACTGTGGTTCCTGGTGTGTCCGCTGTGCCGTGCGTGTGATCATTGCTTGTACAGCCCTCTCGCAGTGTCCGGAGCAAGTATGGTGGGTCTGACACACCGGTGTCAATGTGTTCTTTTTTCCATTTCCAGGAGTGTATAAGGGGTAATCAACTGAAAACGAAACAGGTGGAAAACAGTTATTTCATACATCATAGAAATAGAGAACTCAACCATTTTTGCTCGTTATCGTTATCGATACTGGCAACACATTGGTCCCACGAATTCCAAGACCATATAAGAATATCTACAGCAGTTCCTCAGGCTAGACCGCATACAAAAAGTAGCGAGCAGGGGACTTCATATATTTAGAGAGAGATGATTTACATATTTTATTTACTTACTAAAACGTGACTAATGCAGTAATGCTCGTCTATTATGCTTCTGACGGACAATGAATGCAATGTATGTTCAAATAGCAAAATATATTTTCATGTGATATAATTATACAGGGTCGTCCATTGATAGTGACCGGGCCAAATATCTCACGAAATAAGCATCAAACGAAAAAACTACAAAGAACGAAACTCGTCTAGCTTGAAGGGGGGAAACCAGATGGCGCTATGGTTGGCCAGCAAGATGGCGCTGCCATAGGTCAAACGGGTATCAACTGCGTTTTTTTTTAAATGGGAACCCCATTTTTTATTACATGTTCGTGTAGTACGTAAAGAAATATGAATGTTTTAGTTGGACCACTTTTTTCGCTTTGTGATTGATGGCGCTGTAATAGTCACAAACGTATAAGTACGTGGTATCACGTAACATTCCGCCAGTGCGGATCGTATTTGCTTCGTGATACATTACCCGTGTTATAACGGACCGTTTACGAATTGCGGGAAAGATTGATATCGTGTTGATGTATGGCTATTGTGATCAAAATGCCCAACGGGCGTGTGCTATGTATGCTGCTCGGCACCCTGGACGACATCATCCAAGTGTACGGACGGATAGTTACGTTATTTAAGGAAACAGGAAGTGTTCAGCCACATGTGAAACTTCAACCACGACCTGCAACAAATGATGATGCCCAAGTAGGTGTTTTACCTGCTGTCGCGGCTAATCCGCACATCAGTAGCAGACAAATTGTGCGAGAATCGGGAATCTCTAAAACGTCGGTGTTGAGAATGCTACATCAACGTCGACTGCACCCGTACTATATTTCTATGCACCAGGTATTGCATGTCGACGACTTTGAACGTCATATACAGTACTGCCACTGGGCACAAGAGAAATTACGGGACGATGGCATATATTTTGCACGCGTTGTATTTAGCGACGAAGCGTCATTCACTAACAAAATGGCTATGAGCACTATGGGACTTAGCATTGGAGGTCATCAGTCCCCTAGAACTTAGAACTACTGAAACCTAACTAACCTAAGGAAATCACACACATCCATGCCCTAGGCAGGATTCGAAACTGCGACCGTAGCGGTCGCTTGGATCCAGACTGTAGCGTCTAGAACCGCTCGGCCACATCGGCCGGCCATTCACGAACAGCGGCAACGTAAAACGGCATAATATTCATTATTGGGCAACGGAAAATCCACGATGGCTGCGACAAGTGAAACATCAGCGACCTTGGCGGGTTAATGTATGGTGCGGCATTATGGGAGGAAGGATAATTGGCCCTTATTTTATCGATGGCAATCTAAATGGTGCAATGTATGGTGATTTCCTACGTCATGTTCTCCCGATGTTACTACAAAATGTTTCACTGCATGACAGAATGGCGATGTACTTCCAACATGATGAATATCCGGCACATAGCTCGTGTACGATTGAAGCGGTATTGAATAGCATATTTCCTGACGGATGGATTGGTCTTCGAAGCACCATACCATGGCCCGCACGTTCACCGGATCTGACGTCCCGAGATTTCTTTCTGTGGGCAAAGTTGAAGGATATTTGCTATCGTGATCCACCGACAACGCCTGACAACATGCGTCAGCGCATTGTCAATGCATGTGCGAAAATTACGGAAGGCGAACTACTCGCTGTTGAGAGGAGTGTCGTTACACGTATTGTCAAATGCATTGAGGTTGACGGACATCATTTTGAGCGTTTATTGCATTAATGTGGTATTTACAGGTAATCACGCTGTAACAGCATGCCTTCTCAGAAATGATAAGTTCAGAAAGGTGCATGTATCACATTGGAACAACCGAAATAAGATGTTCAAACGTGCTTATGTTCTGTATTTTAATTTAAGAAACCTACCTGTTACCAACTGTTCGTCTAAAATTGTGAGCCATATGTTTGACTATTACAGCGCCATCTATCACAAAGCGAAAAAGTGGTCCAACTAAAACATTCATATTTCTTTACGTACTACATGAATATGTAATAAAAAAATGGGGGTTCCTATTTAAAAAATAACGGAATTGATATCCGTTTGACCTATGGCAGCGCCATCTAACGGACCGACCATAGTGCCATTTGGTTTGCTCCTTCAAGCTAGACAAGTTTCGTTCTTTGTAGTTTTCTCGTTTGACGCTTATTTCGTGAGATATTTGGCCCGGTCACGATCAGTGGACCACCCTGTACTTTAAAAAGGTTCAGATTTTTTGCTTTACTTATACTGTGAAACCTAGCTTCTTGCCGAATTTCAAGATTCTAGATCAAAGGGAAGCACCCACTAGGTTTTGATGAGTGAGTTTACATCAAAATATGTGATATAAATGACCGAATCTCTTGATTGATTTAGAATTTTACGCCGCCAAGGGACCATAGACTTTAGAACGTGACATAAATCTGAACTTGATACCCCAAACTGTTCAGAGAAAAAGGGTTTTAACAAACGGAAAGACAGACAGACGGTTAAAAAATTAAGGAGAAAAATATATTTTTCATGTTAGGTGATAGAAATTAACAATTTTCATTTTTTTCCCTTTATTTGTACTGTGAAACCTTGGTCCTACCAAATTTCGTGATTTTAGGTTCAATGGAAGCAGCCTATGGATTTTAAAGACTATGTTTTCGAGTATCAAAATATCTTACATAAGTGGCCGTAGCTTTTGATTGAAGTGTCTTAGAAGCTTAAAATTGTTCCAGCCACCAAGGGACCATAGACCTTACCATATGACATAACTTTGCTACGTCTACCCGTACTTGAGAAAAAGGACAGATAGACAGACGGACGGACAGCAAACCGATGCTGTAACGGTTCCATCTTCACATATTGAGGCACGGAACCATAAAAAGCAAGTAGGCTGTTTATCATTTCGAAAGTAAAAAATGGCTCTGAGCACTATGGGACTTAACATCTATGGTCATCAGTCCCCTAGAACTTAGAACTACTTAAACCTAACTAACCTAAGGACATCACACAACACCCAGTCATCACGAGGCAGAGAAAATCCCTGACCCCGCCGGGAATCGAACCCGGGAACCCGGGCGTGGGAAGCGAGAACGCTACCGCACGACCACGAGCTGCGGACATTTCGAAAGTAATCGCCATAACTGTTAATACAGCTACCGAACTGAGACAAGATGGTCAATCCCTTCATGGGAAAATGTTTGCTGTTGCCTACGAAACAATGTTTTTACCCAGGCGTGAAACCCCTCGTCCGAAGAAAATCTACGGCCACGAATATCTTTCCTCGGAGCTCCAAAAATACGGAAATCGCATGGGGAGAGATCGGGACAGGGGATATGTAAGGGCTTCCTGTCAAAAAGTATGCAGCGTTGTCCTGTCCAAACAACCTTGGTAAAATATGGGTGGGCATAGTCCTGCAACAGACTGATGCCATCCGTCAACAATCCTGGCCTTTTGGACAACGTACGTTTTTTTAGATAGGTTACTGCAGTACAAAAGGGAAAAAAAATTGACCACTACTTCGTATATCCAGGCTTCAGTTGTGATGATGTTCAACAGAAAATTACTAAATCCTTCAACTAACTTGTTTGTGGCTGTGAGAGGGTATGTAAATTTTACACAATAGTGGATGATCAAAGATTGGGTGGCTATCGTAGTACATGTAGATACGAAACTCAAAACCATTCGCAAAAGCCGGCCGGTGTGGCCGTGCGGTTCTAGGCGCTTCAGTCTGGAACCGCGTGACCGCTACGGCCGCCATGCCTCGGGCATGGATGTGTGTGATGTCCTTAGGTTAGTTGGGTTTAAGTAGTTCTAAGTGCTAGGGGACTTATGACCACAGGTGTCAAGTCCCATAGTGCTCAGAGCCATTTGAAGCCATTCACAAAAATACGAAATTCAGTTCACATATGCGTCAGCAAAATGAATGAATTTACCATGCTTGAAATAACCATCGGAAATATAATCAAGTTAATGACGAAAATTATAATAGCGAAACAGGGGCAAGTCGAACAAAAACACCTTTGGTCACAATTTTTTCGTTTGCTATTACACAATGCATTTCGGACACGGTGGGTCCATTTTCATATACAGATCGTCTAATTTGTAATTTGCATTTGCTCTTGAGTGAGGTGAAATGCATGTTCGTGTTAGTTGTTACGTTTTGCATTTCGTGAACCAAGTGTAGAAAATTTTTTAGAAACAGTGTAAAAAAACAGTGAACAATTTATCGAACAAACAAAGAAGAAAATTTTTGATCTTTTGAGGTCAGAATACGTTGGTTTATTCATTCTGTCATCGCACATCACCTCATTCATGGCACACATTTCTTTACGCATTTTAAAAACACTTCACAGATGCAGTTTAAACTGGTATGATCAGACATGATCTTTGGTGACACAAGGGTCCGAAATGCTTCTTGCAATTTAATAAAACACTAAACAATTGTGACTGAAGGTGTGATTCACACTTCCTGTGTATTCAGTATAATCAGATTCAAAGCTGCAAACTACGGATAACACTGAATTATAAAAGCAATGCATTCCCTGCATGCAGGAGCATCGTGTAATCTCACCAACTAAAGCAGCACGTGGCTCCATTTAAATCTGTGTCCGCTCAGCAAAATTCCACCACCGGTGGTAAAGCAAAAGGCACCCTTTCAAACTTTCAACAGCCGAGCCGTGACTGGCCACTCCAAACAACATTACTGTCGTGCCAAGTGTCATCTCAGAGCTAGTCATTGTAATATATCCTGTGTCTGGCAGTAGATAACGAATATAAGTGGTGAAGACAATTAAATCTGCTCTATGAGATGCACTAAATTAGTAACGGTTTGCCGTTCAAAAGATACACCATAAAAGCAGTAGCAAATTTAAATCTCATCATTTAATCACTAAATTATCTGTTTGGGGCTGATCTAACGTCTGAAAAATATAATATTTCTGCAGATCGCTGATTGTATCAGGCCATGGGTTTTCCAGAAGGTACTATGTTCGACAAGCGTGTTTTTAACACGAAAAGTGTTAACTTAGCCGGCCGCTGTGGCCGAGCGGTTCTATGCGCTTCAGTCCGGAACCGCGCTGCTGCTACGGTCGCAGGTTCGAATCCTGCCTAGGGCATGGATGTGTGTGATGTCCTTAGGTTAGTTAGGTTTAAGTAGTTCTAAGTCTAGAGGACTGATGACCTCAGATGTTAAGTCCCATAGTGCTCAGAGCCAATTGGATCATTTTTTTGTTAACTTAGCCGCGCGGTTAGGGGCGCCATGTCACTGATTATGCAGCCTCTCCCGTCGGAGGTTCGAGTCCTCCTTCGGGCATGTGTGTGTGTGTGTGTGTGTGTGTGTGTGTGTGTGTGTGTGCGTGTGTTTTGTTCTTTGCGTAAGTTAAAGTAGTGTGTAAGTCTAGGGACCTATGAACTCAGCAGTTTGGTCCCTAAGGAATACAAACAAATTTGAACATTTTGTTAACTTAATTTCCACACCATATAGTGGTATCAACACTATTTCGGAATTTATAATAGAAGATGCAGGTGAAGTGCAATGCTCAAACACCAAGATACCATATGCGATCGGTCTTTTGAATTTCGAACATGTGCGTTACCCTTCCTGAGACATCTGCTGGCGGAGAAAATCTCCGACACAGCCGGGAATCGAACCCGGGCTCTTAGGATTGACATTCTGTCGCGCTGGCCACTTTTTTTTTGAAATCTCATTTTGTTCTTTATTGTTCGTTGAATTGCTGCTGGGCGGACGTCCGATGACACCCGTTCAGGTTCTTCGTTGCTCCATTCACTCAGTTTTTTTTTTTTATTACAGAGGGAAGCTAATCCTCTGACCGAACACACTGAGCTACCGTCGCGGCGTCCACTCAGCTACCGGTGGCGGACATCATACGTGGTAAGTCCACAGGCTGTTATAATAATTGTAATCTCGTTTCGAACTATCTCAAATAATCATTAACTGAAAATGCAATTACAAGACAGCCACACATACACTGACATCATCATCTCCTGTAGAACAACAAGAATAAAACGTGATGGAGCTCTCTCTCTCTCTCTCTCTCTCTCTCTCTCTCTCTCAAAAAAAAAACTCTCTCTTTTATTGACAAATGATTGTGGCTTGCTAGATGTCGACACATTTACCAAGGATTTCTTAATTACAAACATTCTTACGTTTGTACGAATACATTTACTCATGATAACAACGGTATGATTTAAGAATTAACTTCGTTTCATATAGACTGGCGACTCCATAGAGTGCTGTGTGCACAAAGACCATATGATAAATAAAATTAGAAGGAAGGTCAGCATTGGCCGTATTTTTGTGATTTATTAACAGCAAAATCCATTTTGGATCACATAATGATCATCTTCGGTGCTGGTAGTTAAATATTTCACATAGCGATAAGTGAATAAGAAACAAAAGACAACAAATACACCTGTGTATAAGCCAACTGTTGGTAGGAACACACCTTTCGCGTACAAATTAAAGCTCGTAGGCACTGGTATCTAGTTATTAGCAGTAACAGAAGCTATGAAACGATCACAATAACTGGAGCCGCTGTTTACATTCACCTATACAGCAGACCTCGGTGACAGGGGCTTGCAAACGCTCTCTATGTGACATGTATCACGTGAAGGCTTAACATTACTTTATTTGGCAAGAGATTACCACAAAATACCAGATGTGCACTTGCAAATCATTAATTGAATATTTCAAATTTAAAATTGTACATTAAAAACGCAAAGTAAAAAGGAAGGGGGAAGTGCTCATCTTGAAAACATACACTGGCGTGTTATTTTCAAAACAACATGCTTTATCATGCAAAGCGCTTTATTAATTCACGTATCAGGGTATCTTTGAAACTCATCGCATACAGCACACAGTTCCAACTCGCATCTCCACCAGCGGGCAGCTCTCAGTCTCGACATCCAAAATACACTTATAAATCGTAGGCTCTCATCGGAAGACACGATTTATCCTGCGACGAGGCATGCTGCCGACTGCGCGTCAGCTACCTTATATATATTAGTACACACTGATCTTGCCAAAAGCCGAGAAGCGATTCCTCTGTGTTTTAGCTCTGGTGGGCAGTCGTGAGCAAACAGCTGACGCTTGGGCAGTAAGGCTGCCCCACCATGGCGTACGTGACACGTGTGCAGCACACGAAGGCACGCGGACGCGGCCGACCAAATGGTTCGCACATGCGCAGAATTCATATAACAGGGGCGTGTGGTGGGCAGCCCACACCAGCTGTGCTCGCGTGCGAGACACCGAATGGGCACTCGGCAGTGCCTGCTCTCTATATGGCATCACAGGATCAGCCGTACGTATAGGAGCTAGTGATAAGCAACGAAACGACTCTAAATAGCAGTCAAGTTTCAGCATCATAAAGTGGCTTGAGAAATATAGACAAAGGTGAAGAACATTCATCAATTCTTTCTACATACGAGTGTAAGCCTCCTCCCTGTGCAGTGAATACCATGCGTTTAATGTAAAGAATGTAATTTCAACGTCGTCCACAAACTTATCTAAAATATCTTCACTTACAACTTCCGGGCTGATAGGCCGAGGTCGATGTATCAAACTCTCGCCTGACGTTTCGTCTCCGACTGCGGGAGACATCCTCCGAGGTAAAGCGGCGATCTGCCAACAGATCTCGAGGAAGCGCTGATTATATAGGCAGCACAGAGGGCGCCACTGTCCATCTCGTGGCGTCGGCTATGAGACTGTCTCCGGTAATGGCAACATTCTCGATTGAAAGAAATCGATCGCCACGCTTGCGGCGCAACGCTGACATCCAAATTTTATCCACTTTAACACCTTTGTCTTTCCTGTTACAATTATTGCGCTGTTTATCAATCTCGGTAGCCTCTCTATAAATGCGTGTTTAATAATGCGAGGTTTTAGATATGACGCTCGTCTCGCTGAATTTTATTTAATGATCACCTTTCGCGGAAATATGTACCGCTACTGCCCATTTATCCGTGTGACCCAAACGGCAATTCCTCTTATGTTCAACAAGACGGGTGTTCACACTTCTCTTTGTGGTACCGATATAAACCTGTCCACAACCAGAAGGAATTTTATACACCCCCGGTGTAGCCAACGGGTATCGTGCATCTTTTGCCGATCTTAAATATTCTTTTATTTTCCTGGTGGGTCTGAAAATAGTTTCTACCCCATACTTTCTTAAAACTTTCCCAATGCGATCTGGACGTTACTAATGAACGGAAGAAAAACCTTGCCCTTGGGCGACTGTTGTTCGTCGTTGCTCCTGATTCTCCGCCTAGAGCGGTGCTCGATCTATATCCTTGCTAGAACAGCCATTCTTCACGAAAGTTGACCGTAGGCGTTCAATCTCATCTTTTAAATAAACAGGTTCACAAATTTCGTACGCCCTGTCTACCAAGGTTTTCATTACACCTCTTTTTTGTCTAGGGTGGTGGTTTGAATCTTTATGCAAATAAAGATCAGTGTGTGTGGCCTTTCTATACACCTTATGGCCCAACGTTCCGTCCCGTCGTTTAATCACAGACACATCCAGGAAATTCAATTATCCATTACTCTCCTTCTCCATAGTAAATTGGATTTTCGGATTAATGTTGTTTAAATGTGTCAGGAAGACATCCAACTCCTCTGCTCAGTGTGTCCATGCTAAGAACGTGTCATCAACATAGCGATATCATCTGGCTGGTCTCTTACTGGCAGTCTGCAACGCCCCTTGCTCAAAAGTCTCCATTAACAAGCCCATAGCGCTATAGGCGGACCAACATACGAGTTAGCTAGACACCTTGTCTCATTGTGCAATCTTATGTTGGTAGGACGGGCAGTCATATCAAAAATTCAGCTCATTTCATTGACAAGTTAAAGGAAATGAGCATGGACCCGGATGATATCCTCGACAGTTTTGATATTTTGTAGTTACTTACCATGGTTCCAGTAAACGAAGATATCTTATGCATAGCGGATATTTTTCCTACCGATATTGTGGCATTATTCCGACACTGCTTCACCACAAACTACTTTCAATACAGTAGTGACTTTTATGAACAGATTGACGGGGTGGCTATGGACAGTCCTCTTAGTCCTGCTTTGGCTAACTTGTTTGTGGAGACTTTCGAACAACGGGCGTTGCAGACTGCCAGTAAGAGAGCAGCCAGGTGGTATCGCTATGACGATGACACGTTCGTAGTATGGACACACGGAGCAGAGGAATTGGATGCCTTCCTGACACATTTAAACAGCATTAATCCGAAAATCCTGGGAGGCACCCACATGCCTTGCTCATACTGTGGTATCAAGCAGTCAGGCCCGCAAGATGAGTGGCCTGCCAAGCGAGTGGACTCAATCTTATTTATCGAGTAACATGAACTCTAATACTCACAATTAAGTTACAAGTTATTCTCCTCTTTGAATATTACGCAATGGAAACGCTTACCTGACTATTAGTAATTTACACAACTCTGACTGTTTACTACGCACTGGCAATACTACATTTTCTATCTTATTTAACGGCTTTGATCGACACGTGGCCATCGCACTGAATATGAATGGCGCACACATTATAAATCTTGGGTATCATGACAACATACTATTCGAAGGAAAAGGCCACCAATCTTTTTCTTTTCACTATCTTATTTATTCCGATAAATTCTGTAACCTAAACACACAAATTCTATAACCTACAACAATAACACATGAGAAATTCTGCCCAGTGGGCATGGCTTTCCATTGGTGATTCTCTATCTTATGGTCTCGTAATTATTTAACGCTACAGTGCACTTTCTGGATAGGATGGTGGATCTTTTGCTATATCTCACACTTCGACTCTCACACCCATCATCACGAAAATTTCCTCCAGACCGAGTGGTACAAAAAGGAACGTGCATAACCCACTGCCTATGAAACTATCTTGCCAACCACACATAGTTAAATTTCATTAAATACATCACACTGGCAACATACAATACAAAGAATAGTCACAACGTTATAATCACACCACTTTCAGCTTTCCCACTTCAATTCGTATTCACCCCAGTTTCACACAACAATTCGTATTCACCCCAGTTTCACACAACACTGCCCCACTTCGTAACTTTTCTTTCCTACTATGAACTCTGGAGGATATATGCACGTCTTCCTGTGCAATGCAAGCCAAATGGCGTTGCTGGATAGACGGCTGACTCACCTTGCTTCACTCTCAGAGTATTATAGTTTGAATCAAGCGTCACACGGAAACATAACACGCAAAGTAATATTAAGAACATATTCGTCACACACGCGAGTCCTCAACTGATACCATGGACGAGTACTTCTCTTTGTCCTTTGTCTCATACACAGATTGAGACTCACACAGCACTCACCACGTGGAAGTACTCGTCTCTAATTTCAAGTCCTGCACACGCCATTTCTTAAATATTTCCAACTTATAGTACACACGCTAGTAATTCAGCTTAACTTAAGTACTCGGAAGTACACTCCTGGAAATTGAAATAAGAACACCGTGAATTCATTGTCCCAGGAAGGGGAAACTTTATTGACACATTCCTGGGGTCAGATACATCACATGATCACACTGACAGAACCACAGGCACATAGACACAGGCAACAGAGCATGCACAATGTCGGCACTAGTACAGTGTATATCCACCTTTCGCAGCAATGCAGGCTGCTATTCTCCCATGGAGACGATCGTAGAGATGCTGGATGTAGTCCTGTGGAACGGCTTGCCATGCCATTTCCACCTGGCGCCTCAGTTGGACCAGCGTTCGTGCTGGACGTGCAGACCGCGTGAGACGACGCTTCATCCAGTCCCAAACATGCTCAATGGGGGACAGATCCGGAGATCCTGCTGGCCAGGGTAGTTGACTTACACCTTCTAGAGCACGTTGGGTGGCACAGGATACATGCGGACGTGCATTGTCCTGTTGGAACAGCAAGTTCCCTTGCCGGTCTAGGAATGGTAGAACGATGGGTTCGATGACGGTTTGGATGTACCGTGCACTATTCAGTGTCCCCTCGACGATCACCAGTGGTGTACGGCCAGTGTAGGAGATCGCTCCCCACACCATGATGCCGGGTGTTGGCCCTGTGTGCCTTGGTCGTATGCAGTCCTGATTGTGGCGCTCACCTGCACGGCGCCAAACACGCATACGACCATCATTGGCACCAAGGCAGAAGCGACTCTCATCGCTGAAGACGACCCGTCTCCATTCGTCCCTCCATTCACGCCTGTCGCGACACCACTGGAGGCGGGTGCACGATGTTGGGGCGTGAGCGGAAGACGGCCTAACGGTGTGCGGGACCGTAGCCCAGCTTCATGGAGACGGTTGCGAATGGTCCTCGCGGATACCCCAGGAGCAACAGTGTCCCTAATTTGCTGGGAAGTGGCGGTGCGGTCCCCTACGGCACTGCGTAGGATCCTACGGTCTTGGCGTGCATCCGTGCGTCGCTGCGGTCCGGTCCCAGGTCGACGGGCACGTGCACCTTCCGCCGACCACTGGCGACAACATCGATGTACTGTGGAGACCTCACGCCCCACGTGTTGAGCAATTCGGCGGTACGTCCACCCGGCCTCCCGCATGCCCACTATACGCCCTCGCTCAAAGTCCGTCAACTGCACATACGGTTCACGTCCACGCTGTCGCGGCATGCTACCAGTGTTAAAGACTGCGATGGAGCTCCGTATGCCACGGCAAACTGGCTGACACTGACGGCGGCGGTGCACAAATGCTGCGCAGCTAGCGCCATTCGACGGCCAACACCGCGGTTCCTGGTGTGTCCGCTGTGCCGTGCGTGTGATCATTGCTTGTACAGCCCTCTCGCAGTGTCCGGAGCAAGTATGGTGGGTCTGACACACCGGTGTCAATGTGTTCTTTTTTCCATTTCCAGGAGTGTATTTCAACTTATTGGTACACGTGGTTTCGTTGTGACCGCTGGTCACTTCCAAAGATTACTACGATCCCCTTAATATTACCTGCCTGACATTTAATTCTCCCCACAAAAGTTCCTGAAATAGAGAAATTATTATTCCAAACTACTCTTAAGTATTTCACATGCATACCATGTCTCCACTATTTTGTCTTTACGGAGCACACCTAAGACAAGTCTTACCCACATTAGATCCAGCGGCAGAGTGCTGAAAACATGGCCGTTCTTCAGGTCCCCTCGCACCTCTGCCGAAGTGGGGGAGCACCTTGCTACCGTATTGGTCAGCCACATTTCAGGCGCTCAAAGCTCCGGTAAATTTCATCTCTTTGGTTCCATCAAAGGTGACCAAAGGATCGTCTCAAAGATGACCATATATTCACATTCACTATCTGTGGTTAGCAGACGACCATACATTCATTCATTTCACAGATCTCAACAAACTGGATGTAGGGATTTATTTTGTGGGAGTGCACATGTGATCAATTAAATAAATAAATTTTCATTCTTTCCCACACTGGTATCTGGCTTCGCTGTATTAATTGAAACTGAGTTATTATTAGAAAAAATATGTTGTACTGACAAGAATAACGAAGAATGTTGTACCAATTTTCTATGTCGTGCGGTACTGTACCCTTTCAATCCAATTTACTATGAAAACGAAAAGTGATCGGCAATTGAATTTCCTTGATGTGTCTGTGATTAAACGACGGGACGGAACGTTGAGCCATAAGGTGTGTAGAAACGCCACTCATGCTGATCGTTAACTGCATAAAGATTCAAACCACCGCCCTAGACAAAAAAGAGGTGTAATGAAAACCTTGGTAGGCAGGGCGTGCAAAATTTGTGAACCTGTTTATTTAAAAGATGAGATTGAACATCTACGGTCATCTTCCGTGAAGAATGACTATTCCAGCAAGGATACAGATCGAGCACTTCGCTCTAGTTAGAGAATCAGGAGCAACGACGAAAAACAGTCGCCCGAGGGCAAGGTTTTTCTTCCGTTCATCAGTAAGGTCACAGATTTCCAGGCGGGAAGGAGCGCCTGGTCTCTGGCACGAATGCACCCGGCGGATTTGTGTCGAGGTCCGGTGAACCGGCCAGTCTGTGGATGGTTTTTAGGCGGTTTTCCATCTGCCTCGGCGAATGCGTACTGGTTCCCCTTATTCCGCCTCAGTTACACTATGTCGGCGATTGCTGTGCGAACAAGTTCTCCACGTACGCGTACACCACCATTACTCTACCACGAAAACATAGGGGTTACATTCGTCTGGTGAGAGACGTGCCCTGGGGTGGGGGGGGAGGGGTCCACAGGGGGCCGAACCGCACGATAACCCTGGGTTCGGTGTGGGGCGGCGGAGGGGTGAAGTGGACCGCGGTAGTCGTCGTGGGGTTGTGGACCACTGCGGCTGCGGTGGGGACGGAGCCTCTCCATCGTTTCTAGGTCCCCAGTTAACATACAATACAATACAATACAAGGTCACAGACCGCAATGGGAAATTTTAAGCAAGTATGGGGTGGAAACTACTTTCAGACCTACCAGAAAAATAAAGGAATTTTTAAGATCGGCAAAAGATGCACGGCACCCTTTGGCAACACCGGGGATATCTAAAATCCCTTGTAGTTGCGGACAGGTTTATATCGTTACCACAAAGAGAAGTTCCGTCTTGTTGAACATAAGAGGAATTGCCGCCTGGGTCACACGGATAATTCGGCCGTAGCGGAAAATGTTTACCAGGAAGGTGATCATGAAATAAAATTCAGCGAGATGAGCGTCATACCTAAAACCTCGCATTATTATGCGCGCAATATATAGAGAGGCTACCGAGATTGATAAACACCGTAATAATTTTAAGAGGAAAGGCGAAGGTGTTAAAGTGGATAAAATTTGGATGTCATCGTTGCACCGGAAGCGTGACGATCGATTACTTTCAATCGAGAATGTTGGCACCACCAGAGGCAGTCTGATGGCCGACGCCACGTGATGGACAGTGGCGCCCTCTGTACTGCCTATATAATCAGCGCTTCGTCGAGTTCTCCTTGCAGTTCGCCGCTTTACCTCGGAGGATGTCTCCCGCAGTCGGAGACGAAACTTCAGGGGAGACTTTTATCAGCCCGGAAGTTTTAAGTGAAGACAATACTGGCCATGAAAGCCTACACTGTATGATTACTTTAAAATATGTTTTTATTTACGTTTCGCTAGGTGTACGTGTGAGAGTGTTGTACACATGAGAGTTTTTCACTATCGGAGAACTTTTGTAAGTAACGTGGTGACAATCAGGGCGGTAGCCTCCTTCTCTCAGCAGCTGCTCGCCGTACCTCTCACACAAGAAGAACTATACCGGCATTTCCAGGAGAGCTTACAGTCTTCGGTCAGTGCTGAGCGGTTACATTGCGCGCTATTTCACAGTTTTTACAACATGTTATACAGGATGGTCCACTGATAGTGACCAGGCCAAATATCTCACGAAATAAGCATCGAACGAAAAAACTACAAAGAACGAAACTCGTCTAGCTTGTAGGGGGAAACCAGATGGCTGGCCTGCTAGATGTCCCTGCCATAGGTCAAACGGATATCAACTGTTTTTTTTTTTTAAAAAGGAACCCCCATTTTTATTACGTATTCGTGTAGTAGGTAAAGAAATATGAGTGTTTTAGTTGGACTACTTTTTTCGCATTGCGATAGATGGCGCTGTAATAGTCACAAACTTATAAGTACGTGGTCTCGCTTAACATTCCCCCAGTGCGGACGGTATTTGATTCGTGATACATTACCCGTGTTAAAATGGATCGTTTACCAATTGCGGTAAAGGCCGATATCGTGTTGTGAAAGGTGGCTACACTGAGCCACAGCGCCAGAGATCGCGCTAGAGAGTATTGTTCTGCCGCCTCCACTGGCAGTGATTATTGAGATGTCGTAGTGGGCAGTGCCTGTCGAGGACTCGTAGTAGTCAGTTCGTATTGAAATGTACTAGTGGGCAGTGCTTGTCGAGATGTTGTAGTAAGAAGTGCCTATTCCATGTTTTATGCAGTTGTTTGATGGGATAGACAGCAGATTGTTCGAATGGAAATACTGTAATGATCAGAGTGCTTTTCGTCAATATATATGAAGGTAAAATATTATGTGTTTTTTTTTCATTATTTCAGTGTCTTAAATAATGCGTCATTACAGGTTCAGTCAACAAAGCATCTGGCTTGTGTTCTTGGATTAGAGTGCAATTCTGGTTTTCTTGAGTAATTATGGTATTTCTATTTCCTTTAATTAATTCAGTATAATGATATTTAAAATTTCTTGTGTTGTTGAAGAAGAACCGTGCCAGATGCGTACGTTGAGTCATACTTCCACACACAGAACAGTTACACTTGTGCCTTGGTTTCGTAGGTTTTATAGTTGCTGGGGACTTAATTAATTAATTGTGTTAATGAAAATTTCCATTTCATTCTTTGTTGTTGTTCTATGCAGTCAGATAGCGTAATAATACTAGTCAGGGCCAACCGTTTACGAGACTTCGTAATCGGACAGACAGCTACTAATCAAAAAAATTAAAATTATTTGCTTTTGATTTTAATTAAGCCCCCATGCAGTTGATGATGGCTATTGTGAACAAAATGCCCAACGGGCGTGTGCTATGTATGCTACTCGGTATCCTGGACGACATCATACAAGTGTCCGGATCGTTCGCCGGATAGTTACGTTATTTAAGGAAACTGGAAGTGTTCAGCCACATGTGAAACGTCAACCACGACCTCCGACAAATGATGATGCCCAAGTCGGTGTTTTAGCTGCTGTCGCGGCTAATCCGCACATTAGTAGCAGACAAACTGCGCGAGAATCTGGAATATCAAAAACGTCGCTGTTGAGAATGCTACATCAACATCGATTGCACCCATACCATATTTCTATGCAGCAGGATTTGCATGGCGACGACTTTGAACGTCTTGTACAGTTCTGCCACTGGGCACAAGAGAAATTGCGGGACGATGACAGATTCGTTGCACGAGTTCTATTTAGCGACGAAGCGTCATTCACCAACAGCGATATCGTAAACCGGCATAATATGCACTATTGGGCAACGGAAAATCCACGATGGCTGCGACAAGTGGAACATCAGCGACCTTGGCTGGTTAATGTATGGTGCGGCATTATGGGAGGAAGGATAATTGGCCCCCATTTTATCGATGCCAATCTAAATGGTGCAATGTGTGCTGATTTTCTAAGTTATCTTCTACCGATGTTACTACAAGATGTTTCACTGCATGACAGATTGGCGAGGTACTTCCAACATGATGGATGTCCGGCACATACCTGGCGTGCGGTTGTAGCGGTACTGAATAGCACATTTCATGACAGATGCATTGGTCGTCGAAGCACCATACCATGACCTGCACGTTCACCGGATCTGACTTCCCGGATGTCTTTCTGTGGGGAAAGTTGAAGGATATTTGCTATCGTGATCCACCGACAACGCCTGACAACATGCGTCAGCGCATTGTCAGTGAATGTGCGAACATTACCGAAGGCGAACTACTCGCTGTTGAAGGGAAAGTCGTTACACGTATTGCCAAATGCATTGAGGCTGACGAACATCATTTTGACGTTTATTGCATTAATGCGGTATTTACAGGTAATCACGCTGTAACAGCATGCGTTCTCAGTAATGATAATAAGTTCACAAACGTACATGTATCACATTTGAACAACCGAAATAAAATGTTCAAACGTACCTACGTTCTGTATTTTAATTTAAAAAACCTACCTGTTACCAACTGTTCGTGTAAAATTGTGAGCCATATGTTTGTGACTATTACAGCGCCATCTATCACAAAGCGAAAAAAGTGGTCCAGTAAAACATTCATATTTATTTACGTACTACACGAATATGTAATAAAAAATGGGGGTTCCTATTTAAAAAAACGCAGTTGATATTCGTTTGACATATGACAGCGCCATCTAGCGGGCTAACCATAGCGCCATCTGGTTTCCCCCTTCAAGCTAGACAAGTTTCGTTCTTTGTAGTTTTTTCGTTTGGTGCCTATTTCGTGAGATATTTGGTCCGGTCACGATCAATGGACCACCCTGTATAATACTTTGCGGTACTCATACAAAAATTAAATGAAAATACTCGTGGAACTGCGTGTTTTGAGCCATAATGTGTGGTCGCGCATCTTACTGAGCGAAGAAATCGCCCGTTTTACCTCGTAAGCTAACAGCACGAGTAGTTAGCCTATTTCGAAAGTTCCAGACTTAAACAATGTTACGCAGCAAGGAGCTTATAAAGTATCATAGACTTATTATATATAATTAATGAACAAAAAAATGACTGACGAGATTCGATTCCACGTTAAAACAAATGAGAGATTAACGCGTTATTCACTGGAACAAATTGCTCTTTAAACATGTACCGTCATTGTCGGGACAACTGAGGCCACTATTGTGTTGGAAGGCACAATGAAGTGAATGCCAGTGATGTGGCGAGGAAAGAAAAAAAAAGCTGCCAAGGAATGGACTCAGGACGAAGTTGTGCATTTAATTACTCTGCAATAAGGCAAGCCTTACGGCACGCACAGTCGCTGGACTATAGTAACCGAGATGATAAGCAAAGTTTGTTGGCTAAAACGGCTACAAGTTTTAACATCTCTACAGAAGAAATTTGCCAGAATACCCGTAATTTAACTCTTTCAGTACCAGTAGTTTCTGCTTGAAACCACTATTTTATTAATTTTGCTTTGAAGTACCTGTGCCTTTAGCATGCAAATAACTATGCTATTACAGGATAGAGACACCTAGTGGCACACTGAGGTACTTCCGCGAATGTGGGACAGTGCAGCAGTCACTTAAATAGCCAAAGCAGCAGTGGGCGAGGAGATTGTGGTATGTGATTGCAGGAGATTGTCACATGCAGCTTCTGTTATGGTTACCATATTGAGGAGATCACTGGTAGTGAAAGTAAGTATCCAGAATTATCGTAACGTTAACTGAGGTTTCTACTACTGCTTTTATGAGTAGTTTCGAAATGAAAATGCTGATGCAGTATGTCGACTTCGCACAAAATTTATTAAAGTTTAAACTCATTTTTCGTTGTTACGTATTTAGGACTACAGTTTGTTTTAGCCAATATGAGTTCATAGAAGTTTCGAAATGTAGAATTTTCTAGAGGAAAAGACAAATTTGTTTTCATATGTCACACACGAAATGATGAGTGTCTGAAAAGTGTACGTCACAGGGTTTCCAAAGTGAAGAAACCTCCTTAAAATAACGATAGCTAGTTATAAAACCATTTATAATGGATCAAATCAGAACGATAGTTTAGTTTTTGTCAGTTTTTCCTTGTATTCGTTGCTTATTATGATAACAAAGATTTGTTTTATGAAAAATTTTCAAATTGTATTCCAAAGTCAAAGCATCTCCTTAAAAAATAGATTGTTTACTTTTTACCAATTCGTTCTTAATTCGTTCTTACTACTATAACAAAGATAACTTTTTGAAAAGTTTCAAAATTACATATGGTTTTAATATATTTGGGGTTCAGAGAGTTAATGTATAAGACGATGTAGTTTTATAACACAGATTAATTAACATAGAGAAACAAGTACAGTTAAGCTCACTGGAGAAAAAATTAGTCACCTCTAGAGAAATCATTATAAGCATCATCTAATACCGTATAATTCCGCCCTTGGACTTCATAATCGCCTGGTTTCGATTAGGCAGTGAGACCGAAAGGTTGTGCAGGCACATCGCATCCATCTTAAGCCACTGTCTGGGGTTTTGATCACGCACTTCCAGTACATCGCAGAGACGCTGATTTCACTGTTTTACCCGCCGTTTCAACATGTCCCACATATTTTCTGTGGGGGTTCGAGTCAGGTGATTTTACACGCCAATACAGATGTACAGTAATAGGGTGGGGGATGCTCAGAAAACCACTCACAGACTGTTCCAGCCCGATGAACTATGCTGTTGTAGTTACGCGTCTGTATGAGCAATGGCCTCTTGCGAGGTGGCCGGCTCCAAACGTTCATTGTATGCAGTTCCCGTGGCAATCTTCTCTCGCTGGGGAAGGATCTTCGTTCAGTGCCTGTAGTTATTCCTGTCCGGTTTGGAAGCGACTTTAATCCACAAGGCGTGAAACGCGTCTCCAATCCCTCTCATCCACAATTCTGACGTCGTGTTTGGTGACAACTTGCATTACACCACTGCTCTTATACACTTTTAACAGAGCGCCACGAAAGACCAACGGATTCAACAACTTTACACACCGTGTGAGCAAGGGCGCGGTCTTTTTGCCACTCTGCCGCGTCCTTACATTTGTCTATGTTTACATACAATGTCCGCTTGAAACATGAATGTCTCACTCATCGCTACTGCCTTATGCTGATGTACAGGCACCACACGCGCGCTTGAGCACGTGACTCGATTGCTGCGCCAACTGTACGCCATTAACGATTCATCCGTGTGTAATCACTGGGGTAACTAATTTTGTGTTCAGTGAGCTTATGTTTGAAAGTAATAGTTTTCCATCTCGAAAAATTGCCATTTAACTTCAAGTACTTCAGCTGCATCTATAACACAGGCAAACGAAATTTTTTTTTAAACTTCTTTTACTTTGATACCTGATCCTTATAGATTTTTATGAGCTGAATCCAGATATAGCCTTAGTTTTTTTGTATCACCCATAGGTTTCGAGAAATATGCTTTTTATTATATAGTATAAAAATCCTATGCTGTATGGTAAATGGGGAAATTAATGAAACGCTTTGTTACAACATAAGCATGGTTTGTATTTACAGTAAGCTACTTAAAACAACGATATGTGTTAGTAGAGGCTTCACTTGTCAGCTGGAATTGGTTTGTATTTTCGTGCTCTTTTTTCCTTTGAAGCTTCTTGTGTAGCTTTTTCTACAATGAGTCGCTTGCTGAACTTTAATGTCCTGGTGAAAACGCTGTCCTTGCTCCTCACTAACATCTCCCACATTCCAGAATGAGATTTTCACTCTGCAGCGGAGTGTGCGCTGATATGAAACTTCCTGGCAGATTAAAACTGTGTGCCCGACCGAGACTCGAACTCGGGACCTTTGCCTTTCGCAGGCAAGTGCTCTACCAACCCTTTTTTTTTTTTTTTTTTTGCGGGCAAGTGCTCTACCAACTTTTTTTTTTACAATAACAAACATAAACTGCTTCCAGCACTTTTTCTTTAAATATATAAGACGATGACTTTATAAAATAAAATTTTTCTGGGAAACGTAAATAAGTGGACTTTTTTTTACATAATAGTGAAAAAAAATAAAATAAAATATCCTGCTTCTGTCAGTACAAAACAATAACGTTCTACGTTCCTCTTTTAGGCGCGTACCTCGCTAATCCCGTCATACCTCGCGTTGGTGTCGGGTACGTCTTCACGTGTGTTTGTGGATCCTCTCCACTGTCCTGGTCCTTTCTTGTTCTGATACTTATAGACAATAATTACATTCTCCTACCCGGGACACCCCAACAGGGTGGGGGATCAAGCAAGGCACTCCCTAAAAAATTTGCGTAATATGATCGATATCTCGGATGTCTCATAAGCTGTGAGTGGTGTTCCTGTAGTAAGGCCCAAAAGTCAAGCACATTCTTACTGCCGTCTCGGAAAAGATAACGCACAGTCAAACCTCGAATCCAAGTCACTGCGTTTGTCTTCGTTCGGGGATAATACGTCCTATCTGGGAGAAGTAGTGTGCGTGGTTCTATTGTTTGCGGCCCCACCCGAAGGAGGAAGGCGATCATTTTTTTGACCAAACACCATACGTCCGCCGAAGGACCGCATATCAGGCGATGCTCCTCAGTGTCTATAACATTGCACTGCGGACACAGTGGCTCGTCCGCCATATGAATTGTATGCAACCTGGAACGAGTCACGTATTTCCCATTGACCACCTGATACCACAGTGCGCGCGTTCCCGTATCAAGGTGTGGGTGGTGCACTGTACGCCATACCACTGACCACGTAACAGTTGGTTGGCGGCGCTCTACGGCATTATTCGGCCGTCGTCGAGTCAAGATGTGATATATATCACGTGCCGTTGCCGTCCTGGTAGTTGGTAGTTCCATATGTACATAACTGTGTTCCACAAAGAAGATTCGCATATGGGCAAGCGATGGTGAGATGTGAGCCACCGCTACCGGAGCCGAACGAGAAGGTGGAGCGAGTTCGTCTATCAAGCTGCCCGTCAGACTTGTCTGGTGTCGTGTCCACATCTTTATCATCGTGGTTACATAAATAGCCACTGCTCGGTCGCGTACGTGGACTAGTCCAAGACCTCCACGACTACGAGGAAGGGTGAGGGTTTCGTATCCTACCTTAAAAAGCAGACCTATGCTCACAAAATATCCTAGTGCCACCAGGATTCGGCGGGCCAACACCACCGGCATAGGAAGAACTTGTGCCAGGTGGGGGATGCGAGAGGCTAGATAAGTGTTGGCAAAGGTGACCCGTTGTATCATATCCAGTGCCCTTAACCTGTGACTTCGGACACTCGCACGAATTGTTTGCAGAAGATGTCTGTAACTCAGTGCCGCCGTGCGTCGAACGTCTGTAGTGAAGATAATTCCTAGGCATTTCATCGTGGTGATCGGCTGTAATGGTGCTACACTTCCTGTCGGGATCCTCTCCCGATGTTCATCGCTCCCGACTTTGCCATGTTCAGGCGACTTCTCGTAGCCATACAATACAAATTAATCCAATGCAGGGCCGCTCTTGCCTCGTCGCCTGACCGTGCTAAAAACACTAGGTCATCTGCGTATGTTCGGCATATAAACTTGTTGTGCCTTATCGTCATTCCTTGGAGTCGATTCCGGAGCCCGCAAAGCAGCGGCTCCACAGCGATGGCATACAATATCGTTGACAGCGGGCACCCTTGTCTGACCCATCGTGAGATGGTGATGGGCCCCACCAAGCGTCCATTGATGAGCACTTTGGATGCGGCTCCGTGGAGTAGTCTCATGACGACGGTGACAAAACTTTCCGGAAACTTCATTTTCGTCATCACGTCCGTGAGATAAGCATGACTCAGTCTGTCAAATGCGCGATCGAAGTCTATCGATACCAATACACCCCGGAGACGACATGTTGAAGCCAGTGCGATAACATCGCGGTAGTCGCTGAGTGCCGTTTGTATATTGCTAGCTCCTCCTAGCTGGGTTTGGTCGAGTGAAATCACTTGGCGTATCACGCGTTTAAAGCGTGCTGCAAGTATCCTGGCGTAGATCTTGTAGTCGCAATTAAGAAGGGTCAGTGGCCGGTAGGCCTGTATCCCTGTGCCGCCAGATTGTGGATGGGGATGATCATTCCTTCCACGAAGGTGGGCGGAAGAGGCACGTTGGGAGACATCAATTCGCAGTACATGGCAGTCCATCGTGGAGTCATGAGATCTTTAAATGTACGATAGAACTCTAACGGAAACCCGTCGGGCCCCGGCGATTTGTGCGACGCTCCCTTATCAATCGCTTCCATTACGTCGTCAACTGTGATTTCACCTGTTAACTCCAGGTTGGCCGACTCGTCGAGACACGCGGAGAGCGTTCGTCGGACCTCATGAAAGGCTGCCTGATCGTGTTCCGCTTCTTCATAGAGATGACCGTAGTGTTCCACGAAAGCGTTGGCAATGTCTTTTTGCGTTGTCATGCGGCGACCATCTGGTAGTACGACCGTCTGTATTAAGGTTCTGCGACTACGTTGTTTTTCTCTGATAACGTGATACATCGACGGGGATTCTCCACGGACTCGTTCAAAGGCCCTTGCACGGATTGCGACACCCTCCAGTCGGCGGCGCGTTATGGAAATTATTTGGGCCTGTGCTCGTTTTATACCTGCACGACGCTCCTGTGAAGGTGCTTGTACAGAAAGTTTGCGGAGCATCGTGAAATAAAATTCCGTCGTGTATCGCCGCCACATCATCTGCTCCCTTCCGTATGCAATTAACGCTCGGCGCAATGCAGGCTTAACGCATTCCAGCCACCACTGCAACGTCGTCGGATATGTCGGGAGGCGTCGTTCACACACATGCCAAGTGTCTTCGACTAAGCGTTTGCACTCAGGTTCCCTAAGGTGTGCTGTATTCAGTTTCCAAACACTGCGACTCCTCCACACTTGTTGACGACTCAAGGAGACCGTGCATATATATGCTATGTGATCTGAAAAGGCGACAGGCCACAATTCCGCATCGAGGATCGCAGGTTCGAGACGACGTGTTACGTAGATGCGATCGAGACGACTTGCAGAGTGACTCGTGACGTAGGTGTATCCACGTCTGTCGCCATGTATCTTCTCCCATGTATCAATGAGATTCATGTCCTGTATGAGTTGCCGCAGCTCTGGGCACGAAGTATAACGTGGGTGTTGATCTTTTGGTGCGAGCACGCAGTTGAAGTCGCCTCCAAATAAGACATGTTCATACCGACCTAAGAATAGTGTTGCAATCTCCTCTGCATAAAATCGGGATTGGTCGCGCCGTCTGTCTGACCCCGACGGTGCGTAAATGTTAACGACCCGTACTCCCAGCACTGTGAGCGCCAGTCCTCGCGCTGACGGCAGGTACACCACGTCCTCGGCTACTATGCCGCTACGTAGAAGTATCGCTGTTCCGCTGCCGCCGTCGGTAGTAGGTGTAATGTACACTCTTTGACATAAAACTTGACCGGCGGCCGGCCGCTTCAGAGGCTAAGTCCGCGCCGATCGCGACATGGGACAAAAAAACTGGCCAACTCGCTAATTCTCTAAGTCCGGTTATCTGCACAATCTGGCAACACTGTAGACTGCGGCACTTCCTGGAGGAAAACTTGTCCCATGATAGAGGAACTCTAGGCTGATTACGCCTGTGGTCTAGCGGTAGCGTGCGTTGTTTCTGTTCATAATGGCAGTGGATCGAGAGCAGCTGGCATAAAATATTTTTATAGCCTCTTCTGTCTGAATGCTGAAGACGTGAATGCAATGGTAGCGCAGATTCAATCTATTTCGCTTTGTGACACACTGATATCAAAATTTTATCCAGTAACGATTTTGCGGCAGATTTCCTGCAGACGGTCCTCCTCTGGACGCCGTATGCGGCAAAGCTCCGGGATTCATTTGCTGGCTACTGGCAGCGGCCGTGGCGACAGCAGCGGCGCTGCACTCCCCCGTTCTTTATCGAAAGCGCCTGCTACCGCTCATCGCTTTTGATGATTTAAAACGCTTTATTATTAAATGTTGCTCCACAGAAAATTTCTACAATTTCCATTCACGCTCAAAAGCAACGGAGACAGACGCCCTGATTAGTAGGCGGGTATTATATTACATTAATCGGCAAGAGCTGAGTATGGCCCGAAATTAATTTTATAGACTGGGGCGAAATTAAACCACCTCACTACATTCGATGAATTTATAAATACTTCATACCTCGTTTCTTTTCCTTTCAAACTCAATTTTTTGTGCAACTTTTGCTCAATGTTTGGATGTTTTCGTCAAGCCAGAGTGAGCGTCTGTGGTGTAAAGTGTATTACAGTTCTTGTTTCATTCCTTATGGTAAGTCTATGCGATAAACTGTGTGAATACCTTGCAATGCATGCTCTGTAGCAGTGCAGGAACACTGCACATTTGGAGTTCCATGTATGGGTTCATGAAGTATTTATTGTTGATCGGAAGTGATAGTTAAGGTCATCAGATTTAAACCAGAAAAATTTGTCGTTTTGAAGGTTTCAGAGAACGGAAAGGAATTGCTAACGCCGGTGTTAGAAAACGTCTACAGTTAAATGCTATTGCAAAAAATTTAGAAGAAGGGAACTATATTAATGAACATGTGCACTTCATAAACAACCTTCTGACATGTTAGACCTATATGACGAACAAAGCTCAAATTTATATCGTTGACAGTCGGTTTGAATCGTTTCAGGGTCTATTTTACAGTGAAGCACCTTGGAATTTGCAAAGCAGAAATCCATGATATTAACTTAATTTACTAAGTCGAAATCGGACGAAGATTGATGTTTAAAGGCATTCTTCAGATTTCGCATAAGAAATTTTTACTAGCACTTTGCAACTCCATTAATTAAAATGGAAAATAAAAGGTTGTAGTCAGCGGCTTCTACCGTGATTCGAACTGCTATGTCTTATAGCACAAGCACTGCAACGCACAAGGGAACCTCTGAGCTAACGACACACTGGCGGCCAGAAGCGGAATATAGTCACTGCGATGTTGCCTGAGCCTCAAAACGCAACCTTAAACACACGAACAGAGGAGGTGGAGATTACTGTTTTAACGTCCCGTCGACAACGATGTCATTAGAGACGGAGCACAAGCTCGGATTAGGGAAGGATGGGGAAGGAAATCGGCCGTGCCCTTCCTAAGGAACCATCCCGGCATTTGCCTGAAGCGATTTAGGGAAATCATTGAAAACCTAAATCAGGATGGCCGGGCGCGGGATTGCACCGTCGTCCTCCCGAATGCACACACAAACAGGTGTTACTTATGTGAAGAACGCCGTTCTTGGAGTCCAGAAATTAAATATACTTTCTAATTGTGTCAATTTGCAGTGGATTATATCGTACGAGTTTTCGATGTGGAAAACGAATGTCAAGTGAATTTAGCGAGGTAACGCCGACCTACACCCGGAAGTAAATGCACTATCAGAGTGTTGACAAATACTTGCTACGACGCTGCCATTTCTAGGCTCTCTGACGAGGCAGCTCTTCAGCGAAATGCTTGCCGTGATTCTCCGATACGGTTCTTCAGAGTGGAGACGCGCGCGCACGTTTGGTTTTTATGCGGCGTTCTCCCCTGATGGTTTCTGACGTCGCCTTGTGGGCTATGTATACATATGAGACATTCAATTATCATTAATCCAGAATGATACAAGTTTCAGCTTCCGGCGTGGAAGAAGGCTGTTGACGCCGACATTATATCATTTCAACGTAGGGAAAGCAAAACGGATCATTCAATGTTTCTCATTCAACATAAAGCATGTGAGATAATTTTCCGTAACGTTCATAATCATCTAAAAATACAAACGAAGTAAAAATACACCGGAAGCTTATTCGAATTGAATATAACGCTTTGCACCTCGATGTCGAATTTGTCCACTTGCAATCTTTTGCAGCACACACATAGAATGTCATGATTACCACGAGAATGAAGAAATATGTTGGTAAGGATGGAAGCAAGAAGAGACGCAGTCAACAAATATTCTATTCCTCATTGCATTCATTTCATTTGACACGTAAGAAGAGGTAAAGCGGGAATTTACTTTCGTTAACACGAAAGATATGCCGCACATATTGATAACGAGGAAGTCTGCGTCTTCATACGTTTCCTCCTTGAAACCTGTATGCTCTATTATATACTAAGTAGCCCGATCATTGTTTCAGTAATGTTACCCTCTTGTTTGACCCCGTAACGATGAACAGATTCCAAATGCATGTCTCCCTTCCTGGGTTGTTTTTTGTGTTTTATTGCTTGGAATTCCTGAAGCAGACCACTGTGCCTTCCCCCCTCGTGGGTTAGGTCTCAAAACTAAACCGCTTTGTATCCAATGGCATAATTTATTCAGACAGCATCAGCATAAGACTATCAAACAAAGCCTTCCATTTACAGTTGCAGCACTCTAACCAGCACTGACCAAAGTGTAATCCACGGTCATGGTCCTAAATTACCAGCTGTCTGCTACTGTGGCAAAATCCGTACTACACTTTCGATTCCGCAGCACCATTTTATCTGGTAACACTGTGTAGTTGCACAGTTGTGCTACCAGGTCTGTCCTCACACTGTCAACTTTATGTATCTCACTTCTCCTGTAGCGTAGATCACGAGGAGCCGAAGTAAATGAGTGTATTCTGCATGACGTAACATTCAGTATTCCCTTCTTTCATAGCCTCTCTTCATGTGCATCGATACCAAATAGGAATGCGAAAACTCTTGCGAGTGAGAGAATGACAATAACAATCGTAACAAGAACAAGCAAATAATGAATGATGTTTATTCCAACGCAGAACGAGAATGGCTTCAAATATAAAAATCTGTATCTATATCTATATCCATATCTATTGATCTTTGAGTTGGCACAATGCAAATATATTCTTAGCATTTAGTTACTGAATTTAGTTCTGGATGTTTGCAGAGAAAAGGAAAAGTCGGTACTTCTCGCTAGTGTAATATAATGTGAACCAGCAACTACCCTTTCCTTAGAACACGACTCAAGCAGGTCCTCAAGTAGGTAGCAAGGCACTGCTGCATTCTGTTCCCTGACATTGCTCTGATGACGGTTAATGCAGATAGTTCCGATTATGAAATACAAAACGTATTGCAGGTTAGTTCCTAGGATAGTAACATTAAATTTGCGTTGTAGACGGCACATGAACGTGACGACTATCCATATTACTCATCAATATAAAAAGACAATATTTTGGGAATTTAGCAGGATTACTCAAAATGAATTCTGAAATTGGGTGACTGACTGCACAGGTGCTAAACGTCGTCAAGAGTATACGATGTCCTAATCGCATTAGGAATATGAAGATCGTCTTCGACAGCTCGCAACTTTCACATTGCTATCTCCACCCTACTCCAGACAGCCCTCGGTGGAGTTGCACTACGTTGCCGATGTTATGGAAGGCCTTCAAACCGACAACAGACCACATATTGAAAAATACAAGCGAATTCTCTTGCAGCGTAAGCTTATTGTAACTAATCTAAAAATTATTGGAGAGGAACATTGTCCTATTCAAAAAAAGTAAAATGTTATACACTGTTGACGTCAAACGGACATTATCTATGTCCTGTCTTGTGTCCTACTCGTCTATAATATCAAGTGTACTATAAAAATGATTATATATAATGGATGATAGGGTAATGCATTGATACCAGATGGTGGGGGCCGGCCGGTGTGGCCGTGCGGTTCTAGGCGCTTCAGTCTGGAACCGCGTGACCGCTACGGTCGCAGGTTCGAATCCTGCCTCGGGCATGGATGTGAGTGATGTCCTTAGGTTAGTTAGGTTTAAGTAGTTCTAAGTTCTAGGGGACTGATGACCTTAGAAGTTAAGTCCCATAGTACTCAGAGCCATTTGAACCATTTGAACTATTTAACACAAAATGACATTAAACATTAAAGTTATTCACGAGCAGCTATTTGAGAATATGTATGAACATTAAATGACACGACGAACTGAAATAATATGACGAAGAGTTCAGCGCTCACTGGGAATAGAGCCCCACACATATCGTTGTTGACTACACACAAAGAGACGTCAGCTACCGAATTTTATTCCACCAGCTGCTCAGAATAGCATCTTGAACTTACAGTCATCTCGCAAATAGTTCTGTGTCTCACTGGGAGTTAAAAACGTCAGATATCGTTAGTGTTGACAACGAATGAAAATACATTAAAAATCAAAATTATTATCCACCAGCAGATAGGTGTTCTCATGATAGAGCTTGATAATACATAATTAAATCTTTAGTGCCGGGCCAGGATTCGATCCCATTCACGCGTAATATGTGAAGGTGTTGAGGAATCTGCAGTTTTGAACAAACAACAAATTGTAGCCGAGCTGTATTGCCACGAAGGGATCAAATTCCGCGTTAAGGGCGGTCTGAGTTGCATTCCCAGTTTAGAACCAATTTTATCGACATACAGAAGCTCAAATAAAAGATGGAATAAGTGTCCTGTGACCATACATAGCGTTTGTGTCGTCACTTGAAATAAATAACTAGTATAAGAAAGGTTACTGGTGATAGAGTTTCTACATGTCGCCACTCCAGACTTTATTGTGGTTCAACCTACCGTCTACTTGGTAAAGAAGGAATATCATCTTTAATGTGAATTTTCAGACCACGCAGCCATTATATCTCCTTCACTTGGTGTAGCCAGGAGAGAATGGAATCTGTCTCTCCCTATCTAAAATCATTAACGGAAGTGGGAATCGAACCCAGGCCATAGGTATAACAACCTACCATCCGTCCAACAGACCAGGAAATCCTCTTCTCTGCGAGTCATTTTTCAATCGTAACGCAGTTGCGCCACACTGGATGAGAATTCTGACACACAGGCTCCCTGTAGTAATTTGCAGCATGTTCAGTAAATTCATTTACTTGGTTGACCGAATCACCATGAACTAGCTGCCTCGGCTACCCAGTGCATACATTCGACTATTTTGTAATCACAGAAATAAAATCACGTAACTGCCACCTACACACAACTGCCAACAGTGTAGGATGCAGAAGTTTAAATGGGAAGTGTTCCTTTCCACTTGAGCTATTCTATTGCGCTATCTGTTACTAGAAAACGTCGTTCAGTCCAAAAGAAAAGCTGTAACTGTTTGTCTCTCAGAAGTCAAGACCTGGCCATATGCATAATCTCACAGTGCTGTGGAATCCAAAAGTTCTGGAGGAATAGTTGCCGAGCTCTGGAGCTGCTGTAGCTACGTGTCAGCTTGTAGCATAGATAAGATGTCGCGAGTTCGAATACATTCAGTGCTACATTTTTTAAAACGCAATTCTGCTCTCTGCTGAAGGTATCAATCTAATGGAACTTTGAACATAATTCCCTTCACTTCTCAACCCAAAGTAGTCGCATGTGGAAAAAGGGCTAACTACTGTGACATTTTGTTCTATTCAGGTTTAATAGACAGCAGGCAGCAGAGGCATCTCGAAGATGTGCAGGGAGAGCGCATCGTGCCATAATATGTCAGAAAAGTATTTTCTACATTAGCCGTCGTGTGGTAGTGATATTTTATTCTTCTTCAAACTTTGTTTGACAGCTTTAACTCAGAACAAGTTTTCTACATGCATGTAATCAATAAACTGCATGTGCATTGTCAGACTGTCATAGGTAACATCAGAGAATTCGCATATATCGTTGATGATTAATTTCCCTCTCATGTTTACTATTATTTTAACAACACTAAAGGAAACCTTACGAAAATTGTGCTCTGTATTATAAGAAATGAAATAAAACTAACCATGATAACCTTACGACGAAAGCATCTGTACACAAGCATGCATCTATCGACACGAATTAGTAAAATACTACTCACTTAGATTTTGATTGGGTCTGTGTTTAATTGGTATGCTGTGTCATACTCAAGAGGTATGCAAATGTGGCATTTCATAAATATAGTTACGTATTCCTAGAAACCCAAAATTCGCTTGTCAGCAGCGGAAAGAGGCCTTACCTGTTGTGCAGCATTGTAAGTTTTTCAACATTGCACTATGAGCTGAAAGCATTTTCTTGCGATTTCCTTATTGATGTTTGATGTGACTGCTTGTAGCTCTTTCACAGAAGGGATAAAAACGTTACAGTCAGTGAGACTGGAACTGCGAACCGTAACAGACGCTTTTTCACACGTCAGCACGTTACCACAGAGCTGGCAAGGAGGTATGGGTCTTAGCTTCCTATTACGAGGCCAATAGTAACTAGAACTCGTAAACCGCTATTTGAAGGTCGAGATTAGTTGCGGTTTCCACCTGCAACGACTTTCCTGGGCTGAAAACCGTAAATTTTCAATCTTTTGTTACCCTTCAAGCGATAATAACTCAGATTATTCAATGGAAATGACAGGTAAAATCAAGTGAACTTTGAGGCTTAATTCCGTGCACACCAGGAAGTAACTCGTCGATCACAGAGTTGCCAAACATACGTTGCCTTGTTGCCAAATCTCAGTTACAGTACCAGCAGGAAGAAGACGAACCGATGTGATCCTACAGCGGTCTGGGAAGTGACCATAGCTGGTGTCTCCAAGTCGCGGCTGCTACGGCCTGGAATACGTAATGCGTCTGATTCGCTTTCTGTAACTAGGTTTAGGGACTGGAGCGTAGTTACTAACAATACTCAGAACTGACTGCAAACTGAGCATCATAAATCAGTAACTCTCATTGTTGTTTTTATATTTCTTTCGTAAGTGTACTCAAAACTAAGAAAGTCATTCACAGGCGTTTTCGTGCCTCGCCGATAGTCGATCACAACATACAAATAAAAATAAAAAAGAATGTGTGTGTCTGTGTGTGTGTGTGTGTGTGAGAGAGAGAGAGAGAGAGAGAGAGAAAGAGTGAGAGAGAGAGAGAGAGAGAGAGATAAATAAAAAGCAATGAGAGAGAGTGTAAAAAATTGTTGTAAAGAAATTGAATCATGGTATTTAAAGAAATCTTTCATTAAAATGACACGTTCCACATCATTACGAAATGTCGTATTCATGATCTATGGAACAAGAGTTAATCTAATGTAATGTAATCTAATCTAATCACATCATATTGATGATTAGCCATGAAGAGTCATGAATTACCGAAATTTTGGCCAATACCAGTAACCAAATCTAAACTTGAAAATAAAAGACGACAATTTTTGTAATAAACCGTGACTCCTATCAAGACCCTTTCGTCCCTGTTATCTAACCACGAAAGATGTCTGATATACCTCCATTCTGAAGTAACAAAGTGTGCATGCATTTAAAGATGAAGTGCATGATGTGAAGTTCTGTGACGGAGATACGAACCCAACACGTAATCCGATTGTTAACTAAGAAAAATCAAATGTTACGTATCGGTTTTTCTTACGAGCCACTAGGTGTCTGAATCTAAAATAAGGATACAAACTTTTGTGCCTAAGCGACAATCGAACTGCACACCTACCGTGCATCCACGAATATAGCTTAAGTATCAGTTGCTTACTCATGAACAGTAAGATGTGTGCGTGTTTGACCAGAAATAACGACACCTGTTGCGATTGTTGGAAACACATGAACAGACATTGAAATTGCGCGTTAATTTTCACTAGCAGGTGGGTGTGCACTTGATAAAGCTAGAAATGAAATTATGAATATTTTTGTACTGGATCAGGTTTCAGACCCACATACTTACCTTTGGAGGAGACCTAGAGAAGATTGCAGTCTTGGGAAAAGGAACGAAATGACTGAACTATACTGTTCCGAGAGATTCAGATCCTCGAAAGAGGAGATACGAATTCGAATCACAGTCCAGCAACAAATTTTTCAACGTCTCTAGTTCAATCAAGTACAAGTAAAATAAGAGCCCTGTCCCTTTAAATGGCTATCGGTTCATCAAATAAAATAAAATTTTCTAATGTAAGTAAGCTTACTGGCGACTGTATTTCTGTTTACCATGACTTCCGCTGTGTCATTTCCCAACGTAAACCGGCTCTGCCCAGTTGGTAATGAAGGAACGTGATGTTTAATGCGGATTCTGGATTATAACGTCTTTCTCTTGAGGTTACCAGAGGTAAAATAAATCTGTTTGTGCCTCTTAAAAGTAAATGCCTGAACCCACGCATTGCACCTGTGATAGCTCGTTCCACCATACCATTGTGGCCACATTACCCAGCCCCAAGAGTGTGCTGTAACGGATGATGTGCTTAGCTTACAAAATTAGTCACGGTGGAAAAAATGCGAGTCTATTAAATGGTCAAGTAGAAGCAAGCTTCTGACGCAGAGATTATGCTATTCTCATGTCAGCAGGATGTAAAGACTCTTCTAGGCATCATAGGCTGGATGTGAAGCCATTTTGATTTTTCACAAATTCAGCAAATTTCTTAAGTGAGGAAAATCCACTGTGAAGTGTGAAGTTACCGGATAATTCGATTATTACTGTTATTATTAATATCATTTTATTCATACCGCTGCTGGAACACGACCGTAGTCTTCAGGTAAACCACGAGACCAGCTAATATGACGTCTGGCGACCGAAAGCACTTATCGACAAAATTTTTATCGCCCCTTTACTCTCGGTGCTGAAGCTATGAGTGTAATTCAAGCGAATCTACAATATCATATTAGCTTGTCTCGCGTTTTACCTCAAGACTACGGTCGTAGTCAAGAGTAATGTACTAAGACTGGAGTCAAGACTTCCTCTGGGAAGTGCCGCAGTCCACATGTTGCTAGATCGAGCATATTGCCAGACATAGAATTCTGCGAAGAGCACGACTGTATTGTCCACCTTACGTGAACGACTCGGCGGTCAATTTTTTGGTCTGAGACTGTATTTACAACACATATTGCACGCTGAAGACCCAGAAGAATTTAAAAAAAAAGTAGTTTATGAGAGCAACGTTAACCATAGCGTTCGAAGTATTCATAGTATTGTATACGTGTGTGTAAACGCCTTCCAATGACCACTCAAGAAAGACAAGGATACACAGTCTAGCTCCAATATTATAAATACGCCTCAGTTTGTGGATGAACTCAGACTTAGGTTGATAATAATTGTGAAAATTTAGCAGCACTGTACCCATTGGTGTTAAACTCGTTTTCAACCAATGATTCCCACAGCTACAGGGATACTACTTGTGATACCTCTTAGACAAAATACTTAAGCAGTTTTATCAGACGAAAAGATCAACCTGACACAAACTGTGGGAAGTTTGTTTTACAACCTTTGTACCTGGATATTCAGCTTTTTCCTATTTGAGATATCTGTGAACGTTGCTGCTTAAGACGATTTAAACAGAAACTAAATTCCCTCAACTTCGACAATGTTTAAAGAAATCGTCTTATTGGCACTAGATCGTGGTTTGTGAATTGTTTACCGGCCGTACTCTGCCGTATTTTGCCGGTTGGAAGGCAAAAGCTTACAGACAAATTTCACACAGAAATTACTGTTACAGTGTACTTATGGAGCCAAATGAGTGAATTGCGTATTTTCCGGTGAGAAAGAGCACTGGCAAACAGTCTTCGCTACATTAGGTTATTTAAACTGGTGTCACTCTGAGCTAGAATTTATGGTCAGAGACTAAGTGTAAGGTCAACGTTTCGGATGCGAGTTTTGCGACTGTGAAATACTTTCCTACATTATAGAAGCGAATATTAAATTTGAACTAATATTGCGAAAATTTTGTACTTGGACAGCTTAGAATGAAAATACTTCTGTTTATTTCGAAGGGAAACAATAGATTTTCTAAAACACTGTCTGTCATACACAACTTGAAACAGGTCATGTCGACCAAATCATGTGGAAGAACTAACAGCAACGTATATCGGAAGGCAGTAGGATCTCTTTCCTTTTGGTTTGTCAGTACTCGATAACCATTTCTAGGCGAAAGTAAATGAAGAAAGGCAGTGCGTTTTTGTTACCAAGTAACGTCTTCGTCAATTACTTAGTTTTAAAGTAATCTACGAGTAATTGCTGGTGTTTGATATTAACATGAAAAGGATTCCGTAGACAGGGAAAGAACCTGTTCTTGGGAAACTACATCTATAGTGACCAAAAGGCATTAAATGATGTTCAAGCACTTGTGTTACAGCAGCGGTATGAATAAAATGATATTAATAATAACAGTAATAATCGAATTATCCGGTAACTTCACACTTCACAGTGGATTTTCCTCACTTAAGAAATTTGCTGAATTTGTGAAAAATCAAAATGGCTTCACATCCAGCCTATGATGCCTAGAAGAGTCTTTACATCCTGCTGACATGAGAATAGCATAATCTCTGCGTCAGAAGCTTGCTTCTACTTGACCATTTAATAGACTCGCATTTTTTCCACCGTGACTAATTTTGTAAGCTAAGCACATCATCCGTTACAGCACACTCTTGGGGCTGGGTAATGTGGCCACAATGGTATGGTGGAACGAGCTATCACAGGTGCAATGCGTGGGTTCAGGCATTTACTTTTAAGAGGCACAAACAGATTTATTTTACCTCTGGTAACCTCAAGAGAAAGACGTTATAATCCAGAATCCGCATTAAACATCACGTTCCTTCATTACCAACTGGGCAGAGCCGGTTTACGTACGGAAATGACATAGCGGAAGTCATGGTAAACAGAAATACAGTCGCCAGTAAGCTTACTTACATTAGAAAATTTTATTTTATTTGATGAACCGATAGCCATTTAAAGGCACAGGGCTCTTATTTTACTTGTACGTGATTAAACTAGAGACGTTGAAAAATTTGTTGCTGGACTGTGATTCGAATTCTTATCTCCTCTTTCCAGGATCTGAATCTCTCGGAACAGTATAGTTCAGTCATTTCGTTCCTTTTCCCAAGACTGCAATCTTCTCTAGGTCTCCTCCAAAGGTAAGTATGTGGGTCTGAAACCTGATCCAGTACAAAAATATTCATAATTTCATTTCTAGCTTTATCAAGTGCACACCCACCTGCTAGTGAAAATTAACGCGCAATTTCAATGTCTGTTCATGTGTTTCCAACAATCGCAACAGGTGTCGTTATTTCTGGTCAAACACGCACACATCTTACTGTTCATGAGTAAGCAACTGATACTTAAGCTATATTCGTGGATGCACGGTAGGTGTGCAGTTCGATTGTCGCTTAGGCACAAAAGTTTGTATCCTTATTTTAGATTCAGACACCTAGCGGCTCGTAAGAAAAACCGATACGTAACATTTGATTTTTCTTAGTTAACAATCGGATTACGTGTTGGGTTCGTATCTCCGTCACAGAACTTCACATCATGCACTTCATCTTTAAATGCATGCACACTTTGTTACTTCAGAATGGAGGTATATCAGACATCTTTCGTGGTTAGATAACAGGGACGAAAGGGTCTTGATAGGAGTCACGGTTTATTACAAAAATTGTCGTCTTTTATTTTCAAGTTTAGATTTGGTTACTGGTATTGGCCAAAATTTCGGTAATTCATGACTCTTCATGGCTAATCATCAATATGATGTGATTAGATTAGATTACATTACATTAGATTAACTCTTGTTCCATAGATCATGAATACGACATTTCGTAATGATGTGGAACGTGTCATTTTAATGAAAGATTTCTTTAAATACCATGATTCAATTTCTTTACAACAATTTTTTACACTCTCTCTCATTGCTTTTTATTTATCTCTCTCTCTCTCTCTCTCTCTCTCTCTCTCTCTCACACACACACACACACACACAGACACACACATTCTTTTTTATTTTTATTTGTATGTTGTGCTCGACTATCGGCGAGGCACGAAAACGCCTGTGAATGACTTTCTTAGTTTTGAGTACACTTACGAAAGAAATATAAAAACAACAATGAGAGTTACTGATTTATGATGCTCAGTTTGCAGTCAGTTCTGAGTATTGTTAGTAACTACGCTCCAGTCCCTAAACCTAGTTACAGAAAGCGAATCAGACGCATTACGTATTCCAGGCCGTAGCAGCCGCGACTTGGAGACACCAGCTATGGTCACTTCCCAGACCGCTGTAGGATCACATCGGTTCGTCTTCTTCCTGCTGGTACTGTAACTGAGATTTGGCAACAAGGCAACGTATGTTTGGCAACTCTGTGATCGACGAGTTACTTCCTGGTGTGCACGGAATTAAGCCTCAAAGTTCACTTGATTTTACCTGTCATTTCCATTGAATAATCTGAGTTATTATCGCTTGAAGGGTAACAAAAGATTGAAAATTTACGGTTTTCAGCCCAGGAAAGTCGTTGCAGGTGGAAACCGCAACTAATCTCGACCTTCAAATAGCGGTTTACGAGTTCTAGTTACTATTGGCCTCGTAATAGGAAGCTAAGACCCATACCTCCTTGCCAGCTCTGTGGTAACGTGCTGACGTGTGAAAAAGCGTCTGTTACGGTTCGCAGTTCCAGTCTCACTGACTGTAACGTTTTTATCCCTTCTGTGAAAGAGCTACAAGCAGTCACATCAAACATCAATAAGGAAATCGCAAGAAAATGCTTTCAGCTCATAGTGCAATGTTGAAAAACTTACAATGCTGCACAACAGGTAAGGCCTCTTTCCGCTGCTGACAAGCGAATTTTGGGTTTCTAGGAATACGTAACTATATTTATGAAATGCCACATTTGCATACCTCTTGAGTATGACACAGCATACCAATTAAACACAGACCCAATCAAAATCTAAGTGAGTAGTATTTTACTAATTCGTGTCGATAGAGGCATGCTTGTGTACAGATGCTTTCGTCGTAAGGTTATCATGGTTAGTTTTATTTCATTTCTTATAATACAGAGCACAATTTTCGTAAGGTTTCCTTTAGTGTTGTTAAAACAATAGTAAACATGAGAGGGAAATTAATCATCAACGATATATGCGAATTCTCTGATGTTACCTATGACAGTCTGACAATGCACATGCAGTTTATTGATTACATGCATGTAGAAAACTTGTTCTGAGTTAAAGCTGTCAAACAAAGTTTGAAGAAGAATAAAATATCACTACCACACGACGGCTAATGTAGAAAATACTTTTCTGACATATTATGGCACGATGCGCTCTCCCTGCACATCTTCGAGATGCATCTGCTGCCTGCTGTCTATTAAACCTGAATAGAACAAAATGTCACAGTAGTTAGCCCTTTTTCCACATGCGACTACTTTGGGTTGAGAAGTGAAGGGAATTATGTTCAAAGTTCCATTAGATTGATACCTTCAGCAGAGAGCAGAATTGCGTTTTAAAAAATGTAGCACTGAATGTATTCGAACTCGCGACATCTTATCTATGCTACAAGCTGACACGTAGCTACAGCAGCTCCAGAGCTCGGCAACTATTCCTCCAGAACTTTTGGATTCCACAGCACTGTGAGATTATGCATATGGCCAGGTCTTGACTTCTGAGAGACAAACAGTTACAGCTTTTCTTTTGGACTGAACGACGTTTTCTAGTAACAGATAGCGCAATAGAATAGCTCAAGTGGAAAGGAACACTTCCTATTTAAACTTCTGCATCCTACACTGTTGGCAGTTGTGTGTAGGTGGCAGTTACGTGATTTTATTTCTGTGATTACAAAATAGTCGAATGTATGCACTGGGTAGCCGAGGCAGCTAGTTCATGGTGATTCGGTCAACCAAGTAAATGAATTTACTGAACATGCTGCAAATTACTACAGGGAGCCTGTGTGTCAGAATTCTCATCCAGTGTGGCGCAACTGCGTTACGATTGAAAAATGGCTCGCAGAGAAGAGGATTTCCTGGTCTGTTGGACGGATGGTAGGTTGTTATACCTATGGCCTGGGTTCGATTCCCACTTCCGTCAATGATTTTAGATAGGGAGAGACAGATTCCATTCTCTCCTGGCTACACCAAGTGAAGGAGATATAATGGCTGCGTGGTCTGAAAATTCACATTAAAGATGATATTCCTTCTTTACCAAGTAGACGGTAGGTTGAACCACAATAAAGTCTGGAGTGGCGACATGTAGAAACTCTATCACCAGTAACCTTTCTTATACTAGTTATTTATTTCAAGTGACGACACAAACGCTATGTATGGTCACAGGACACTTATTCCATCTTTTATTTGAGCTTCTGTATGTCGATAAAATTGGTTCTAAACTGGGAATGCAACTCAGACCGCCCTTAACGCGGAATTTGATCCCTTCGTGGCAATACAGCTCGGCTACAATTTGTTGTTTGTTCAAAACTGCAGATTCCTCAACACCTTCACATATTACGCGTGAATGGGATCGAATCCTGGCCCGGCACTAAAGATTTAATTATGTATTATCAAGCTCTATCATGAGAACACCTATCTGCTGGTGGATAATAATTTTGATTTTTAATGTATTTTCATTCGTTGTCAACACTAACGATATCTGACGTTTTTAACTCCCAGTGAGACACAGAACTATTTGCGAGATGACTGTAAGTTCAAGATGCTATTCTGAGCAGCTGGTGGAATAAAATTCGGTAGCTGACGTCTCTTTGTGTGTAGTCAACAACGATATGTGTGGGGCTCTATTCCCAGTGAGCGCTGAACTCTTCGTCATATTATTTCAGTTCGTCGTGTCATTTAATGTTCATACATATTCTCAAATAGCTGCTCGTGAATAACTTTAATGTTTAATGTCATTTTGTGTTAAATAGTTCAAATGGTTCAAATGGCTCTGAGTACTATGGGACTTAACTTCTAAGGTCATCAGTCCCCTAGAACTTAGAACTACTTAAACCTAACTAACCTAAGGACATCACTCACATCCATGCCCGAGGCAGGATTCGAACCTGCGACCGTAGCGGTCACGCGGTTCCAGACTGAAGCGCCTAGAACCGCACGGCCACACCGGCCGGCCCCCACCATCTGGTATCAATGCATTACCCTATCATCCATTATATATAATCATTTTTATAGTACACTTGATATTATAGACGAGTAGGACACAAGACAGGACATAGATAATGTCCGTTTGACGTCAACAGTGTATAACATTTTACTTTTTTTGAATAGGACAATGTTCCTCTCCAATAATTTTTAGATTAGTTACAATAAGCTTACGCTGCAAGAGAATTCGCTTGTATTTTTCAATATGTGGTCTGTTGTCGGTTTGAAGGCCTTCCATAACATCGGCAACGTAGTGCAACTCCACCGAGGGCTGTCTGGAGTAGGGTGGAGATAGCAATGTGAAAGTTGCGAGCTGTCGAAGACGATCTTCATATTCCTAATGCGATTAGGACATCGTATACTCTTGACGACGTTTAGCACCTGTGCAGTCAGTCACCCAATTTCAGAATTCATTTTGAGTAATCCTGCTAAATTCCCAAAATATTGTCTTTTTATATTGATGAGTAATATGGATAGTCGTCACGTTCATGTGCCGTCTACAACGCAAATTTAATGTTACTATCCTAGGAACTAACCTGCAATACGTTTTGTATTTCATAATCGGAACTATCTGCATTAACCGTCATCAGAGCAATGTCAGGGAACAGAATGCAGCAGTGCCTTGCTACCTACTTGAGGACCTGCTTGAGTCGTGTTCTAAGGAAAGGGTAGTTGCTGGTTCACATTATATTACACTAGCGAGAAGTACCGACTTTTCCTTTTCTCTGCAAACATCCAGAACTAAATTCAGTAACTAAATGCTAAGAATATATTTGCATTGTGCCAACTCAAAGATCAATAGATATGGATATAGATATAGATACAGATTTTTATATTTAAAGCCATTCTCGTTCTGCGTTGGAATAAACATCATTCATTATTTGCTTGTTCTTGTTACGATTGTTATTGTCATTCTCTCACTCGCAAGAGTTTTCGCATTCCTATTTGGTATCGATGCACATGAAGAGTGGCTATGAAAGAAGGGAATACTGAATGTTACGTCATGCAGAATACACTCATTTACTTCGGCTCCTCGTGATCTACGCTACAGGAGAAGTGAGATACATAAAGTTGACAGTGTGAGGACAGACCTGGTAGCACAACTGTGCAACTACACAGTGTTACCAGATAAAATGGTGCTGCGGAATCGAAAGTGTAGTACGGACTTTGCCACAGTAGCAGACAGCTGGTAATTTAGGACCATGACCGTGGATTACACTTTGGTCAGTGCTGGTTAGAGTGCTGCAACTGTAAATGGAAGGCTTTGTTTGATAGTCTTATGCTGATGCTGTCTGAATAAATTATGCCATTGGATACAAAGCGGTTTAGTTTTGAGACCTAACCCACGAGGGGGGAAGGCACAGTGGTCTGCTTCAGGAATTCCAAGCAATAAAACACAAAAAACAACCCAGGAAGGGAGACATGCATTTGGAATCTGTTCATCGTTACGGGGTCAAACAAGAGGGTAACATTACTGAAACAATGATCGGGCTACTTAGTGTATAATAGAGCATACAGGTTTCAAGGAGGAAACGTATGAAGACGCGGACTTCCTCGTTATCAATATGTGCGGCATATCTTTCGTGTTATCGAAAGTAAATTCCCGCTTTACCTCTTCTTACGTGTCAAATGAAATGAATGCAATGAGGAATAGAATATTTGTTGACTGCGTCTCTTCTTGCTTCCATCCTTACCAACATATTTCTTCATTCTCGTGGTAATCATGACATTCTATGTGTGTGCTGCAAAAGATTGCAAGTGGACAAATTCGACATCGAGGTGCAAAGCGTTATATTCAATTCGAATAAGCTTCCGGTGTATTTTTACTTCGTTTGTATTTTTAGATGATTATGAACGTTACGGAAAATTATCTCACATGCTTTATGTTGAATGAGAAACATTGAATGATCCGTTTTGCTTTCCCTACGTTGAAATAATATAATGTCGGCTTCAACAGCCTTCTTCCACGCCGGAAGCTGAAACTTGTATCATTCTGGATTAATGATAATTGAATGTCTCATATGTATACATAGCCCACAAGGCGACGTCAGAAACCATCAGGGGAGAACGCCGCATAAAAACCAAACGTGCGCGCGCGTCTCCACTCTGAAGAACCGTATCGGAGAATCAAGGCAAGCATTTCGCTGAAGAGCTGCCTCGTCAGAGAGCCTAGAAATGGCAGCGTCGTAGCAAGTATTTGTCAACACTCTGATAGTGCATTTACTTCCGGGTGTAGGTCGGCGTTACCTCGCTAAATTCACTTGACATTCGTTTTCCACATCTAAAACTCGTACGATATAATCCACTGCAAGATGACACAATTAGAAAGTATATTTAATTTCTGGACTCCAAGAACGGCGTTCTTCACATAAGTAACACCTGTTTGTGTGTGCATTCGGGAGGACGACGGTGCAATCCCGCGCCCGGCCATCCTGATTTAGGTTTTCAATGATTTCCCTAAATCGCTTCAGGCAAATGCCGGGATGGTTCCTTAGGAAGGGCACGGCCGATTTCCTTCCCCATCCTTCCCTAATCCGAGCTTGTGCTCCGTCTCTAATGACATCGTTGTCGACGGGACGTTAAAACAGTAATCTCCACCTCCTCTGTTCGTGTGTTTAAGGTTGCGTTTTGAGGCTCAGGCAACATCGCAGTGACTATATTCCGCCTCTGGCCGCCAGTGTGTCGTTAGCTCAGAGGTTCCCTTGTGCGTTGCAGTGCTTGTGCTATAAGACATAGCAGTTCGAATCACGGTAGAAGCCGCTGACTACAACCTTTTATTTTCCATTTTAATTAATGGAGTTGCAAAGTGCTAGTAAAAATTTCTTATGCGAAATCTGAAGAATGCCTTTAAACATCAATCTTCGTCCGATTTCGACTTAGTAAATTAAGTTAATATCATGGATTTCTGCTTTGCAAATTCCAAGGTGCTTCACTGTAAAATAGACCCTGAAAAGATTCAAACCGACTGTCAACGATATAAATTTGAGCTTTGTTCGTCATATAGGTCTAACATGTCAGAAGGTTGTTTATGAAGTGCACATGTTCATTAATATAGTTCCCTTCTTCTAAATTTTTGCAATAGCATTTAACTGTAGACGTTTTCTAACACCGGCGTTAGCAATCCCTTTCCGTTCTCTGAAACCTTCAAAACGACAAATTTTTCTGGTTTAAATCTGATGACCTTAACTATCGCTTCCGATCAACAATAAATACTTCATGAACCCATACATGGAACTCCAAATGTGCAGTGTTCCTGCACTGCTACAGAGCATGCATTGCAAGGTATTCACACAGTTTATCGCATAGACTTACCATAAGGAATGAAACAAGAACTGTAATACACTTTACACCACAGACGCTCACTCTGGCTTGACGAAAACATCCAAACATTGAGCAAAAGTTGCACAAAAAATTGAGTTTGAAAGGAAAAGAAACGAGGTATGAAGCATTTATAAATTCATCAAATGTAGTGAGGTGGTTTAATTTCGTCCCAGTCTATAAAATTAATTTCGGGCCATACTCAGCTCTTGCCGATTAATGTAATATAATACCCGCCTACTAATCAGGGCGTCTGTCTCCGTTGCTTTTGAGCGTGAATGGAAATTGTAGAAATTTTCTGTGGAGCAACATTTAATAATAAAGCGTTTTAAATCATCAAAAGCGATGAGCGGTAGCAGGCGCTTTCGATAAAGAACGGGGGAGTGCAGCGCCGCTGCTGTCGCCACGGCCGCTGCCAGTAGCCAGCAAATGAATCCCGGAGCTTTGCCGCATACGGCGTCCAGAGGAGGACAGTCTGCAGGAAATCTGCCGCAAAATCGTTACTGGATAAAATTTTGATATCGGTGTGTCACAAAGCGAAATAGATTGAATCTGCGCTACCATTACATTCACGTCTTCAGCATTCAGACAGAAGAGGCTATAAAAATATTTTATGCCAGCTGCTCTCGATCCACTGCCATTATGAACAGAAACAACGCACGCTACCGCTAGACCACAGGCGTAATCAGCCTAGAGTTCCTCTATCATGGGACAAGTTTTCCTCCAGGAAGTGCCGCAGTCTACAGTGTTGCCAGATTGTGCAGATAACCGGACTTAGAGAATTAGCGAGTTGGCCAGTTTTTTTGTCCCATGTCGCGATCGGCGCGGACTTAGCCTCTGAAGCGGCCGGCCGCCGGTCAAGTTTTATGTCAAAGAGTGTACGTATCGTACTCATAGAGGTCGGGGAAGCTCTCAACACATACTTCCTGCAGCAGAACGATGTCGACGTCTGACGCATGCAACATGTCTCGTAATAATTGCAATTTGACAGGCGTTCTGATCGTATTAATATTAATAGAGGCTGTTCGATATGCCTGCCGCTGTTCCTCAGTGCGTAAAGCGCACATGAACGCTTATGTTAATTTGTGTGCTTCTGCCCGGTGACATGCTGTCTGTGCGTCAGTCTGCATCTTCTGCGCGGTTAACATCCTGTGGACGCAGCACTCGCCATTGCGGGTGCGTCGTCAGTGTGGGGGTCAGTATCGGATTCGTCGGCCCAGTTCCTGTGCTGGAGGTCCAGCTCCCGTCGTGTCTCTCCTGCCGGGCTGACCGAAGGCGGTGGCGGTGCTGCGGTGGGTGGAGGGACTCCTTCCGTCGGCTTTCCGTCCGGTGTGTCTGTATTCAACCCTCGTCTAGCATGATTCGCGTCGGACTGCTGTGTGGGAGGTAGAACCTCCCGTTGCGCATCCGGATGCACTGTATCGACGTTACTCCCAAGTCCGTCTGACGTGGACTGCAGTAAGCAGGTATCCGACGGCGCTAGCCGTCGTTTCTTGTGGCGCTTCGGCGATCGTTGTTTGCGCGTGTGCGCCTCCGTATCCGAGTGCGGAAGTGACTCCCGGTGCTCAGGGACGAAAGCAGCTGTCGGCACAACAGCAGGATCAATTTCCATTTCTCCTACCGATCCTTTCCGCTCGGTTAAGTGCGTCGTCGGCGCCGGAGCGGCAGAGATCTGCGTTGTTTCGTCACTGGAGGCGGTCCCCGCCGCAGTCGGTTGCCGTAAACTGTCAGGATTTGGTAGCTGGTCATTCTTCTGGATGGGATCCGCTCGAAATGCGTCCGCGCACGTTAGTGGCAGCGGCGTCAACGTGGACGGAGGTACGGGTTCGCCGTTTGGAACTTGCACTATCCTCCGCTGCATACATTCGGAACGGACGTGGCCCTCTTTCCCACAGCCTGAGCATGTTTTGGGTTGTCCATCGTATATGACTATAGCTATGCATCCGCCGATGAACAAGTACGAGGGTACATGTTGTGTCAGTTCTATTCTGATTTGACGCACCCCATTGAGAACGGGGTAAGTCGTGAAGTTGGACCATTTTTCCTCAACGTGGCTAAGCACTCTTCCATATGGGCGTAAGGCGTCAACGACCAAGTCAGACGGAACCTCGAAGGGAAGTTCGAAAATACGTATGTTTCGTAAGCCCAGTCCTGCATGATCAATAGTTACTTCTCCAACATGTCCATCAGAGTGCCGAAATTTGAGTCCATGTTTAGTATCTCGGATGATTCTGTCACATACTGCATCGTTAATCAGCTTGACGTAAACAACACTGCTCACTATGGAGAGGTGGATTCCGATAAGTTCGTTGTAGTCAAGTTTAACTTCGTCTCGTAGGAACCTTTCTATTTCGTAGGCTTTCGGTCTCGCATGTTCATTCGAAAAACTAATCTTGAGAGTCGACTTTCGGTATGCATGTGCCATTCTATATCGAGTCGTCTAAACGCGCGAGTACGCCGAAGAGGTAAACAACTGCGCGAGCGCGAACTTCTCCGGCAGGGACGTAAACAGACGTCCGTGCCGTAGCACCGCCGAAGGCAGACTGCTGAGCTACCGAAGCACGACTCACGCCCGGTACTCACAGCTTTACTTCTGCCAGTACCTCGTCTCCTACCTTCCAAACTTTACAGAAGCTCTCCTGCGAACCTTGCAGAACTAGCACTCCTGAAAGAAAGGATATTGCTGAGACATGGCTTAGCCACAGCCTGGGGGATGTTTCCAGAATGAGATTTTCACTCTGCAGCGCACTGTGCGCTGATATGAAACTTCCTGGCAGATTAAAACTTTTCTTACAGCTTTCCACAAAAGCAGAAGTTATAAAATCATTTTAAAACATTATTTAATTTAAATCTGAATACTTCCATGAGTTACTTTTGCGAGAGTTCAAATGCTTTCATAGACACCATTTGTCGTAGGTCTGTGAACTTTGGCCTTGACTGTATTTAGATGAAAACAAGTTATGATAATCTTGTAGGGTGCCTGGCGCTCATTTAAATTGAAAACAAACATTTATTTTGGTCTCCTATAAGATACTCTGCTTATAACGGTCTCACCTACGCAAAGAAAATAATTAATGCTAACCTCTTATCGTACGTAGTATCAAAAAGCATAAAACCAATATAGAATATTAAAAGAGAGCCGTTAGACCTTGTATGCGAGATCGCAAGTTCAACCTTTAGTAGGGCTCATTCCAAAGTGTAGTGTGATAACAATTACGACAGGAACAACGTTAATTGCTAATGACTCACCAAGTCCGTCAGGAGGGTGTCAGAAAATGAGTGCCTGGAGGTGCAGAGATCAACCGTCTGTTGGCCGTATGTATTAAGCTGCACAAAATTGGACATCATCGATATTCAAGAAATGTTCAAAACAAACCATTAACTTGTACAATGAACACCGAATGAAACATGACGCGTCACAGAGATCACAAATGATGGCACCATCAAGATCGAAGGCGAATTCCTCGGGACTCAACAAATCGTGCAGGACGTGCGGCTAGGTATTCACTCTTAAACAATGCGTGTACAATCATATTCAAGTAGTGGGGTGATGAGAACTGATGGAATGTGACGGCATGCTACCGAATGCGAAACAATCTCTAGCGGAGCTTATCGTAAAACAGGCTATTCTTTAAGGCGCAGCTGCAGATAGTGCGGAAATACGTGTTATAAGCGCGGAAAAAACAAACATCCAGAGGCTGAATTCGTCCAGTGGTTCCAGGTAGTATGAACTGCAATGTCACACACTTTGTTCTAAAGGAGGATCATTTTTATACGCAAACTTGGAATCAAGGAACAGCAATTTATTTTTACCAGATATTGGTCAAAAGCAGTGCTAATAACATAGTTGTAGTTCTCTTACGCCCATTCTCGCACTCTTTCTTGGTGTGAAGTAAAGATCACGCACACGAGAAAGAAAGGTAGGGAGCAGAGCGCCTCCAACTTCTCGCTGCACAATAAATAGCTTTCCAGCCAGTTTACCATGCAAATTAACATCGGCATAATTGTATACGAATGTATTAAGGCATTGCTGTTAGTTGGTCTTGATAGAACTCTCTTGATACTTCTAATTTCCAGGATTTCTTTTATATGCATTTCCTCTTCAAAACCCGATTGGTCGGACTTGAACACAAATTTCTTACTGAACAATGAGATAAGTTTGTATATCTCATCTAGAAATCCCAGGCCCATATCGCAGTCTGCTGTGCATCGTCAAGTTGACGCTTTGTTTGAAATTTCGTTATCTTACGTCTTCCTATTCCGTAGGAGTATCTGAAGTTATGCAACCACCCACTGCTTCCCTTGAAATCAATGTATTCTATGTCGCACGCAGTTTTTTGTGCATAACGTAGTATGGGACTATAAGACATCCCGTAAATTGTATCGAGAATCCTTGAAACGCGCAAGCACCAGTTTTTGTAAAAAGTGCGCCTTCTCCTCTCTTCAATAACCATTGTTTTTCTTATACACAACGCGATCATATTGCTGCAGACTTCTTCGAAATCTACACTCCTGGAAATTGAAATAAGAACACCGTGAATTCATTGTCCCAGGAAGGGGAAACTTTATTGACACATTCCTGGGGTCAGATACATCACATGATCACACTGACAGAACCACTGGCACATAGACACAGGCAACAGAGCATGCACAATGTCGGCACTAGTACAGTGTATATCCACCTTTCGCAGCAATGCAGGCTGCTATTCTCCCATGGAGACGATCGTAGAGATGCTGGATGTAGTCCTGTGGAACGGCTTGCCATGCCATTTCCACCTGGCGCCTCAGTTGGACCAGCGTTCGTGCTGGACGTGCAGACCGCGTGAGACGACGCTTCATCCAGTCCCAAACATGCTCAATGGGGGACAGATCCGGAGATCTTGCTGGCCAGGGTAGTTGACTTACACCTTCTAGAGCACGTTGGGTGGCACGGGATACATGCGGACGTGCATTGTCCTGTTGGAACAGCAAGTTCCCTTGCCGGTCTAGGAATGGTAGAACGATGGGTTCGATGACGGTTTGGATGTACCGTGCACTATTCAGTGTCCCCTCGACGATCACCAGTGTAGGAGATCGCTCCCCACACCATGATGCCGGGTGTTGGCCCTGTGTGCCTCGGTCGTATGCAGTCCTGATTGTGGCGCTCACCCGCACGGCGCCAAACACGCATACGACCATCATTGGCACCAAGGCAGAAGCGACTCTCATCGCTGAAGACGACACGTCTCCATTCGTCCCTCCATTCACGCCTGTCGCGACACCACTGGAGGCGGGCTGCACGATGTTGGGGCGTGAGCGGAAGACGGCCTAACGGTGTGCGGGACCGTAGCCCAGCTTCATGGAGACGGTTGCGAATGGTCCTCGCCGATACCCCAGGAGCAACAGTGTCCCTAATTTGCTGGGAAGTGGCGGTGCGGTCCCCTACGGCACTGCGTAGGATCCTACGGTCTTGGCGTGCATCCGTGCGTCGCTGCGGTCCGGTCCCAGGTCGACGGGCACGTGCACCTTCCGCCGACCACTGGCGACAACATCGATGTACTGTGGAGACCTCACGCCCCACGTGTTGAGCAATTCGGCGGTACGTCCACCCGGCCTCCCGCATGCCCACTATACGCCCTCGCTCAAAGTCCGTCAACTGCACATACGGTTCAGGTCCACGCTGTCGCGGCATGCTACCAGTGTTAAAGACTGCGATGGAGCTCCGTATGCCACGGCAAACTGGCTGACACAAATGCTGCGCAGCTAGCACCATTCGACGGCCAACATCGCGGGTCCTGGTGTGTCCGCTGTGCCGTGCGTGTGATCATTGCTTGTACAGCCCTCTCGCAGTGTCCGGAGCAAGTATGGTGGGTCTGACACACCGGTGTCAATGTGTTCTTTTTTCCATTTCCAGGAGTGTATAAGTAATCCCAATTAAGATAGAGAGGGTAATAAAGTACAGCAATAAGTGTCTCAAAAAGACAGCAAACATGCAGTCCGCACCATTATGCCTGTCAATAGGTGAACTCGTCGCAGTATAATTGTGCGGTAGTTGGCCTAGTAGGATGGCGAAAGGAAGGAGGAGGAGGGAGGCCTGGCAACAATGAGGGCTGCTCTTGGACTCCTTTTATTACACTACTCCCATACCCAGGACTGGTCAAGAAAGCATGAGAGCTTTGCAGTGTGCAACAGTTCGCTGATGTAGCTTCGTATTGCTTTGGTATATCACTGTGATTTCTCTTAGATATATGCAGCTTCTTGCAAACTAGCTACTCACAGGATGTTGCACAGGCAGTGTCGATAGCCAAAGTGACCTCGCTTACTTTGATAGCTGTCATCGCTATTTGTGTGTTAGGAAGGTATTGTGATAGATTGATTGTGATACTAGTAAAACATTGTTCGCTAAATTGTGAATGTTTGTCTGCATTGGTGTTCGGCTGTGTTATTTTCTTTCGATGAGCTTACTGTCTGATATTATTCTATTAGTTTAAGTGACACCTGTGTGTAAGGAATCAGGTATTGAGGTCTCGTAAGGATATTGTCTGAAGCCAGGGTAGAATGTGCGCCTTGTTGCGTTCATGCATCCAGCGTTTATTCAGTGTAATTAAAAGTTTAGTTGTGGTGGTATTTTTTGTGTCTTAGATTGCTGTATCCGTGTTCAATTTTTGATTTATAACCTAGTTGAGAATTTATAGACTTTTTGAACCATAAACCGATTATGGCTGATAGGATCTTGTAACACACTTCTGAAGTGTGAATTAGTTTGACTGCTGCCGGCCAGTGTGGCCGAGCGGTTCTAGGCGCTTCAATCTGGAACCGCGCGACCGCTACGTTGCAGGTTCGAATCCTGCCTCGGGAACGGATGTGTGTGATGTCCTTAGGTTAGTTAGGTTTAAGTAGTTCTAAGTTCGAGGGGACTGATGACCTCAGATCTTAAGTGCTCAGAGCCATTTGAACCATTTCTGAGTTCGGCTGCTGTGTTATAACTCTCAAGGAAGGTTTTTGGTACCGTTGTTTTGAATGTTATCATTAAATATGAAGAAATACAATTTTTTCACAATTTTTGTTCTCATTTTAATGAATCTATTTTGGAACTGTTCAGTAGTAACATTATCAAAAAATAAAGTTGATGCTTATATATAAGTACACCTTCACAGTTCCTAGCCATTTCCACTGCATATCCTATGCTGCTGTTTAAAATTTCCACTGTACCAATTGTTATTCTGTCAAGACGAATAAGAGACACATTTAGTCAATTCAGGATTGTCAGTAAGATAGTAAGACCTTGTGGGACAAGCTTGCATTCAATTTTATTCGCTCATCCGGACATGGGGAGAAGTCGTCATTTAGACATTATACTGTGGCATGGGCATCCACGGCATGGCACTAAAGTCACATTTGAGTCCACTGGAAAGCTCGATGAAGCTTCGCATTCAGTTTTACTAGGGCGTACAATAAGTAATACAACACATTCTTCTTCTGAAAGCAGGTTGATTTTATTCAGGATACCAATTTATCATATTATTCTCCACTATTTTGGCTACGAAACCCTATTTTTCAACATAGTCTCCGTTCCAGGCGATGGCTTTACGCCACCTTGCTGGAAGGGCCTGTATGCCTGCGTGGTAGCACTTTACTGGTCGACGTCAGAGCCATCGTGTGCTGCATCAGTAACTCCATATCATAAATGTACTGCTTCCCGTGGAGTGCAGCCTTCATTGGGCTGAAAAGATGGAAGTCAGAAGGTGAGCGATCCGGGCTGTAGTGTGGATAAAGAAGAGCAGTCCAAAGAATTTTTTGAGCTCCTCTTGTGTGCACAGGATCGTGTGGTGTCCTGCGTTGTCATAAAGGAGAAGTTCGTTTGCATTATTTTGTCAACGAAGACCCTGAAGTCGTTTCTTCAGTTTCCTGAGGTAGCACAATACACTTCAGAGCTGATCGTTGCATCATGAGGAAGGACATCAAACAGAACAACCCCTTCAGTGTCCCAGAAAACCGTCGCCATGTCTTTACTGGCTGAGGGTGTGGCTTTGATTTTTTTTTTTTTTTTTTTTTGAAAGGGAGGTGGCGTGGCACCACTGCACGTATTGCTGTTTTGTTTTCGGTTTGAAGTGACGAACCCTTGTTCCATCGCCTGTCCTGTACTATGCCGAGTAGCAAATTGTCACGATCAGTATCGGAAGGGGCAAACAGTTCCACACATATGCTCCTTTGTTGCTCTTTATGGTCTTGTGTAAGGCAGCGAGGAATCCAGCTGGCACACACCTATGAGTACCCCAACTGGTGGACGAGTGTGTCAGCACTATCCATACTGACCTCCAGTTGAGCAGAAAGGTGTTTGTTTCTGATCCGCCGATCACCTCAAGTGAGACTGTCCGCACGTTACAACATTGCCGAAGTCACAACTGGGTGCGGCCGGTCCGCACGCGGGAGATCAGACAGGTTTGCTCGACTTTGTTGCGACGCCTCTCACAACGACTCACCTTGCTTTTGGTTGGTTGGTTTGGGGTATAAAGGAACTAAATTACGGGGACATCAGTCCCCATGCTTTTGTTCACTGCCATGTCACTACAGACAATCTGTAAGCGCCTATGGGTATCTGCTGCACTCTGATTTTCCGCCAAAAGAAACTCAGTTACAGCTCTTTGCTTGGAGTGCACCCCCATTACAGACACCATATTGAAGACTACGTGTAGCGCCGACACCTATCAGAAGATCATAAAGTACAGGGGCTGAAGCGACGATTAGAGATGGGATGCAAGCTCAGACACCACAGGTACAGGTAAGCAAATCTGCCTTGTCCTTTATAAAGGAAGTATGCCGACAATCACCTTCATCGATTTAGGGTATCAAAGAGAAACAAATGTTCATGTAGGTGGTTACCATTTGAACCCCGCTACTCCTCTATGTGAGTCCAGTGTCTTAAACACTGATGCAACTCAGTCAATTGAGGTCATTGGTATAAGAAAGGTATTTACAAAGAACACATTACTGGTGAGGTGTCATTGACATAGCAGGGGAACAATAACAGGCTTAAGACAGAAGAATGTGGAACTATTTACGCTAACTTACTTCCACAACGGGTTTTCATTTCTGTAGGCAATAAGCCCCTCTAAGTTTCTCAACATCAAAATTCGGCCCACTCACAAAAACCTCATCACCAGGCTGTAACGCCAGAAATGCATATCCTCCTATTTCCATCTATTGTACTATGATTTTTTTCCCTTATTTTGTTACCTGAAGATATGACAATTCTGTGTCTTTATATATTGAAATTGTTTTACTATATATATATATATATATATATATATATATATATATATATGTCGATGTATAATTGGTTTTGTAAATATTATTTGTATTTTTACGCTGGGTCTGGCCTAGGGAAAACTATGCTATCGAACGATTACATCGATAGGTCGTGTGGAGAACCAAAGTGTTTAGGATCTTTGGTAGTGTTAACTCTGCCGCATGGAGCGCAGGCAGAGGGATTCAGGCTGGAGTAGGGCGGTGGAGCAGGTGTGTTGTGTGACGCTCCCGCTAGTTGCCGCGCTTTCGGAGTTTGGCAGCATGTAATTGCGCTCGACTTGCTATGTTAGTTTCTGACACGGTGTCGCGGACGGCAAGCATTAGCTGACGTACATCAAGAGCCCGTTTCGCTTGGTGACCGTGTCGAGAAGAAGGCGCGCCAACATCCAGCTTCTGCAACAGCGACGGCCGACGATGAGTGACTGTCACCACCTCCTCGATCGACGGCTGCAAACCTTCAATCAACCAACAAGGAAGACTAAAAGCACGTAAAGTTTTAGAACTGTATGGCAGACCTCAGCTTTTTAAACTGTTGCATCACAAAAATACAGCAACTTAGCATGAACCTTTGTTGCTCATTGTCCCAATTGCATTACCGAGCAGGGTCCCTTCCTTTTCTGGGATGAACTCGAGTGTCGTTGAAATTCATACGCCAGCATTAAAGTAATATCATTCCATTTCACTGCTTTAATTTCAAAGTTCAGTTAAAGTATTCATAGCTGGCTACGATATTTAGATTACATGACCAGAAATTAAGAGTGCGAGTTTTGTTACCATATTTTAGCTTACCTGTGACTGCAGCTCAGCTTGGTACGTAATTAATTTTACTATTGTTAATTGTTCAGAATCATTTAATTCAAGTTCAAAGTTAAATCTCCTATTTCTAAATTGTGTAGATTCAAGTAGCTTTTGAAATGATTGTTGAGGTAGCCCAAGACTAACCTTATTTTACTAAATTTCGTAGTGCTTCAGAAACAAAGTCACTAAATTAACTTTCAGTTTTCCGGTTTTATTAATTCTTTTGCTAAATTAAGTCAGAGTGTAGCGAAATTTATTACTCCTGACAAACATTCAGTTTTCACACAACACATGTCAACCTTCAGTTGCCACGCTTTTAGTGCTAATTATATGTGCGTTAATCTTTCATTTTCAGTTATTATAGTAGTTGTCCATAGGACTGGCGACCGTAATTTTCCCCAAATCTCAAATATCTAATTAACGCCATTTAATTGTTAACGTAACGACCGCACATCTACTTTCTTTATTAATTTTACCCTTTTCTCAAAATTAATTTCCACCAATTTCATTTGCATTTTTCCTTTCATTTAGATGTAATCCTTTCCTCCTTCTTTACCGACAGATTAACTTCGGTGACGACTGCTTTTCCCAAATTTCCATTAGGTACACGTGGTTTAAATTTTCACTGTCATTAAGGTCGATAAGTGAGGGGGAGGTTACAAGGCCCATGTCATTAATGCAGTATATTCCAAGTCTGCCACTAGCAAGTGTGCAGTTTCGTCAGTGATACCTCAGTCAAACAAACTTTTTGTTCATTTACTTGTTTGTGGCAAACGTGTAAAATTTCAGTTGGACACGGGTGCCTGTGTCACATTGCTAAATCGTCACACATATGAATTGTTAGGCTCCCCACGCCTCACGCCTGTCAAAAACTAGCACGCATCTGACGGCTTACAATAGACAAGACATTCCCATTCTCGACCAGCCTTGTATTGCTCGCATACGTGAACAGTAACTTTTACAGTGCTACAATCACGCGAGTGTGAGAACATATTTGATCTTGATTCTCTTGATTTGTTTGGCTTTAATATTCCGGATAATGTGTGTCAGTGTCTGCATTCAATGCAAAAGACAGTGTAGTTAGCTTGCTAAGAGAATTCCTGGAACTCTTTTCTGAAGGCAGAGGGAAAGCTGAAAATTTTGTTGCACATATTACGCTGAAAGACAACTCTCAGCCAAAATTTTGCGGTGCAGAACTGTTCCCAATTCATTTCGGGACAAAGTTGCTGCTGAACTTAAAAAAAAAAAAAAAGAATTGCAAGATGGCGGAGTTATTGCGCCCATATCAGCTAGTCAGTGGGCAGATCCACTGGTTTCGCTCCCCAAACCTCGAGGTCGCATTCGCTTCTGTGTTGACTTCAAGTCTACAGTCAATCCATGAACTGTCATTGATACTTATCTCTTGCCACGCGCAAAGGATCTTATGGACAAATTAGGTGCTGGACACTACTTTTCTAAAATTGATTTGGCGACGCATATCTTCAAATACCACTGGATGAAGAATCTCAAAAAGTGTGTGTAGTAACTACTCATTTGTGTTTGTTTAAATATTTGCGTTTGCCTTTTGGCAGTGCTTCCGCACCTGCCATTTTCCAGCGGTATTTGGAACAGCTGACTGCACAAGTGCCAAACTGTTCAGACTATTTGGTAAATATTATCGTAGCAGGTCGTACACCTGAAGAACATATTGCAAATTTACGTGCTCTGTTTCGTGTGTTATCTGATGCAGGACTTAAGTGTAAACTGTACAAGTGTGATGTTTTTTTTTTTTCCTGAGTTGCAGTATCTTGGTCATGTCATCAACAGTCAAGGTTGTACATCCTCTTCAGTTGCATTTGTTAACCATACTAGACTTGTCAGTTCCTCACAATATCACAGAATTGCATTCAGTTTTAGGGAAAATAATACTATCATATTCGGTTCATTCCGAAAGTAGCACAAATCGCAGCTCCATTGCATCGCTTGCGTCGCAAAAATGTCCCCTTTGTTTGGACAGATTAGTATCAAGTAGCTTTTCAAAAACTTTAAGATGCGTTGCTCAGTGATCGATGCTTAGTTCACTTTGATCCTGAAAGATCAGTTGTATTGCAAGTTGACGCTTCCTCTTACGTAATCGGTGCAGTGCTTTGGCACGGAATTGGTGATAGAGACAGACCTACGGCTTTCGCATCAAAACTGTTGTCCAAAGCTCAGTGCAACTATTCACAAACTGAAAAAGACGCTTTGGTTGTTGTGTATGGTGTTACCAAATTCCACCACTATTTGTATGGCAGAAAATTCTACTAGTAACGGATCACAAGCCTTTGCAGTCCTTGTTTCATCCGACGAAACCGGTTCCCGTACGAACTGCCCAAAAATTGCAAAGATGGGCTTTGTAGTTGTCTCAATACCAGTACGAGATCGTGTATCGTCCGACAGCTCAACATGGTAATGCGGATGCACTTTCATGTCTTCCGGTTGGCCCTGATACAGACTTTGACGCTTCTGCTGCATCCTGTTGTCACACCAGTGCTCAAGATTCCGACTTGCTTCAGTCTTTTCCCCTGAAATATAAGAAAATTTCATAGATAACAGAAGCTGATCCCGATTTGAACATTTTGCTCAATTATATTCGTACATCTTGGCCTCACTCACTGAATAGCATAAAGAACTCCGTAGTGTTCCGATATTTTGTACGTGAGCATGGCCTCGCTGTACAGAAAGGTGTAATTATTGTTCACAGTGAGTGTAATTTTGTTCAGAATGACAGTGGACAGTCACGTGTGTTGATCCCTAAAGCTTTGCACAAAGAAGTGTTGCAGTTACTTCACCAAACAATTAGCGCTTCGACACTGTACTTGGCAGGGTATGGACGCCAAAATAGAACAGATGACGTCACAGTGTCACGTATGTGCGGAAATTCAGTCCGCTCCGCCACAACAATTCTCTGCTTGGCCTAAGTCACAATCGTCATGGCAACGTGTGCACATAGACTTTGCATGACCTTCTGCTGTGCTAATGAACTCGACAACGTCACGTAGCACGATTCAGATGTTATCATCGATTTTTTACCTAGAAAGCTTACCTGAAATTATGATGTCAGACAACGGACCTCAGTTCACATCAAATGAATTTGTAACATTCTGTGAATACAATGGCGTACAGCATGTAACTAGTGCACCGTTCCATCCAAAGCCAAATGGCGAAGCAAAATGTTTTGTCCAAACATTCGAGCAGCAGATGGCCAAACTTTTTCTCCGCACACACCATTGCAATCGTTTCTCGCCTCCTATCGCTTGCACACACGAGGTGGACCATCGCCGGAGGAATTGCTTCATGGCCGCCGCCATCGCACACTGCTCCATCTGCTCCACCCTCCTCAGCATCCAGAGCCGCAGGAAGACCGCAAGTATCGTTTCGTGCCGCAAGATATTGTCTTTTACAGGGTTTTTAGTGGCAGCAGACGGTGGGCACGAGGCGAGATAATCTGTAGACTTGGGCGCTTGCGTGTATCTTCTTTCAGGTCCAGATGGTTTGCAGCACCGCCATCAAAATCACCTTCGCCTCTGTCACGCACAAGATCTTTCAGTCTCTCTTCCCCCAGATTCACAGGTCCAGAGGACAGTGCGGCTGGAGCAGCCACCAGAAGGTGACATCACGACACTGCGGAACGACCCCATGGAGACGGAGCCTTCACCTCCTCCACCTCCTCTCGTCCTACCGATGGAGCTGGGCCCACCCACACCGAAGCAGTCGCCGCCTTCTTCATCTGGTTCATGGCAGCAGGAGGTGGACGCGTACCCTTCTGGTCGTTTTCCGGGGGACGTTTCCGCGAGAGCTAAGGCCGGATGGCGGGGCACGACCGGAAGCTTGACATCCCCTGAAGCCACAGCTTCCGGCCCGTTGAGGTGCCCACACTCCTGCATCCCCCGCCATGGTCACACTCCATACACGACGACGGTCCTTCGCTTCAGGGGGGAGGAGTGTTCTGGTTAACCACAAGTGCCAGAACGGAGGCAACGAGAGGAGGACTAGAGAAGGCGGTGAGGAAACGTCAGCTAATGGGACGCGGAATTGGACTGCGCCATGCCAGTAGCGCCCCCTGCAAGAAGTGAATATAAGCGCCGTTCCTGCGAGCCTCGGCAGCTCAGATCGGCTCAGTGTACTGACATTAGTGGAACGTATTCACGGAGCGTGCTACAAGAACAACTAGTTGTGATCCTTATCAGTTACTTCTCTGGACTTTGTCTATAGCGAAGACTATTACTGTTTACATGTCACTTACAACATCGACGTAACTAAGAGGTTACGTATTGTTAATTGCTCGATATAAATAAACTACTTTTTGTGACGGCCTTCGTAGCGACAACACTTCGCTGTAGAAACGGCCTACGAAGTCACCGCCACACTTTTAATAGCGGGCCGACCGCTCTGCTGGAACAGTGAACAGAAAGATGAAAACCCAAACACTCGGATTAAATGAAAGTCGGTACTTATCTTTATTAACCACGATACAGAACACAGTGGTGAACATGGTCTACAGAAATCTGTCTAGTTCGAGTCGGAGCGGCTTGGTCAGCGTCGGCTGACGACAAACAACAACTCTGCTGCGATGAACACACAACTGACTAGCAGGTACACAATTCGGTGGCGAGTATACAACTGAGCGGCGAATCCAGAACTGTCCTAGCGCTCGCGACTCCAGCGCTTAAGAAGCCAGAAGCCAGCGGTGGCGCGCGCAGACTTGCGGCGATTTCCTGTATCGCTGGCGCTGCTTATGCGGACGGCGTCCGGACTTTGATGCTGCCAACCTTTTTGGCAGCGGGCTCGGTTGGCATTACTGGCTAGGATATAACACTACTAATGTTATTTGTTTGATTTGTTGTATAGCATTCCGAGAACTCAGCATCCTGTAGTCACCCTATAAGTGACCAGTGGGCAAGATCCCACAGATATGTGCTGTTCAAGTATGGAATGTGGATGTGAGCTGTACATACATGGAGTGGACAACAATTTAGATACAGAAAAAACACAAGACATTACAATACCTAGTCTACATCTATGCCTACATGATTACTCTGCAGTTCAAAATTAAGAGTGTGGCAGAGGGTTCATCGAAACATCTTAAAGCTATTTCTCTGCCATTACACTCTCACAAAGTGCGTAGAAAAGACGAACAGTTAAATATTTATGTGCGACCTCTGATTTCTCTTATTTTATTATGATGATCAATGCTCCCTCTGTAGTTGGTTGCAAACAAAATATTTTCATCAATCCTATCCAATGCAGATTCTACACCACACAACAATACTCCCGAAGGGGATGGACAAGCATAATGTAAGCAAAACGTTTACTAGCTCTGTTGCATTATTAAGTCTTCCGCCATAAATCGCAGTCTTTGCTTTGCTCCCCCCACAAGATTATCTACGTGACTGTTCCAATTTAAGTTATTCGTAACTGTAATCCCTAAGTATTTAGTTGAATACGATGTAGGAAAACCATTGGCATTCGAAACAGTTTCATCTCAGAATGGATAAATACAAGTCCTCTATGGTTTTCAAGGCAATCTGTCTCCCTGAAAATTGGTGGCAAGTTCAGGATGGAGGTTGATAGGGATTACATACCTTCTCCCCAAAGCAGACCACAAAGGCTCAATAATACCGAGCTCCGGTGACTGTGTTGGCCAGGAGAGATGCGACAATCGGTTCGCGAGCTCACGAAACCAATCCTGCACGATGTGAGCTGTATGAACAAGGGGCTCTATCGTCTTGGAAGAAGCGTCACCTCCGGTGAACAACCATTGTACCATGGGATGGAACTGATCATCCATTATAGTCATAAATCTTTGGCAGTAGTGCATCTTTGCAGATTAACGAAGGAGTCCATGGAATATCGCAAGATCGTTGCCTAGATCGTCAACGAACCGCTGCCATGTTTCACTGCTGGGATGTACATCCGGCCAGAAACTGGAAACGGTGTGAAACAAGACTCATCAGACCAGATGAAAATCTTAAATTGGCCCACGGACTATGTTTTATGGGTTCCACAGCACGTTTTCCTGTTACGGCTACTTACATCACTGCTGAATGGTTTCGGAATTCCATCTCGCCCTACAATTCTCTGCTTCTGGAGCTCCCTTCATTTTGTTTTGGTGCTGTTGGGGTTCTCAAGTGAGACATTCAGTTCCGCAGCCCTTTGCAACTGTCTACGTCTTATTTTTCGTCACAGTCCTCTTCTGTGACCGTCACGATCACACGACCCACACCTTTGTCCGCTTTGTGACTTGGCGGATGATCATAGAAGTTTTCTGGGTATGATACCACGTCATAATGTATAAAACGACCGCTGCTGGAGAAAAACCAACCACGGCTGCAGCGGCCTTCTTCTGAGTTATACATTCTAGCTCCTTTTTTTATTATTATTATTGTCATTTTGCACCCCATACAAGATGGGCTGGCAGTGGAAAATTTTACTCCGCTCTTCAGCCACAAGAAGTACAATAAGAGAGAAAACCAATGAAGACAGAAAAGTAACATAATGGTGGTTAAAAAACAGTAGATACAATAATTAAAAAACATGAAGCCGTTCACACTCGGCGAAAAACAAGAAAACTGGCGGCACTGTGCTCAAACACTGATGATTTAGACGACACACGTGAACGAAGGAGTGTGGGCGGCGAAAAACACTGAATCACAAACACGACGCCACACACACTAAACCGATGGCGATGATCTCTGGCGCGCTAATGTCCACTTAACGTGTGCGAGTCCGGGGACCTGCCAAGAGGGGAAGAAATTGGTGGGGGAGGGAGGGAGATGGGGGAAGGAATGAAGGTAAGGGGAGTAGGGGAAGCCCGGGGGGGAAGGGAGGAGGGACGGAAGGGAGAGAGAAGGGAGAGAGGGTGCCCTGAGGAAAAACACAGGAAGTGGGAGGGGAGGATCAAAGTTGATAGGAGGGGTAGATGGAGGAGGGCATCATCAGGGAGGGGGAGCTGGCGGAAGCCACCTTGGGAGAGGGTAAGGAGAGTGGAGAGATGGGACGATCTAACTATGCAGTGTCCTTTATATTTTGTTGTTACTGTTCACTGCGCATGCCATTACGTCATAATTTTAAAAAAGTTAATTTCATTGGTCACTTAAGGAAGAAGGAAAGGGAACTTTATTTTAATAGGTTATTGCGGTGGAGGGAGAACGCAACCTCTGTTGTCGAATGGCTCTTGTGTTATGAGCCATGATTGGTGGTCACTGTCGAATTAGAACTTGGCTGCTGTTTACCAAATGCTGGACGTAGGCTGCGTGGCGGCAGTCCTCGTGCCTCGTGTTGACAGTGCGGTCTGTTGGGCTCTGATTGCTGGCAGCCAAGATGGGGAAAGCCCATCCTTCCTGTTCATTTTATTAGGGTGTTTAAGTATTTCGATGGCGTCTCTGATTTTGCTATTTCCTCCAGCAGCAATAGTTTTATACATTATGACGCGGTACCACACCCAGAAAACGTTTATGTCGACTGACTCTGGCCGCGGAATCCTATGCAATTATATTATGATGTTTTTGCGCTTTCCATGTATGAGGTACCTTGGTTGTAGAATCACACACAAAACTAGCTCCAGCAATCTGCCCACTTTCGAATTTAACAACCTCCGACATAATACCTTCACAATTATTCATAACATTGTTTTGACGACGATTGTCACATGCAGCATGTTGAGGACAAGTACACAGACGCTGTTCGTGTTAAAATGAAACGGTGCAATCTGGAGACTTAGCTAGCATCTGCATTTACGTTCAAGCATGCCTTTCTCATAGTGTTTCCATATTTTTGTCCAACCTCTGAAGAAATGCTTTGCATATTGCGGGTTTAATACTGATTAGTAGGTAATACGACTGTGGCTGCGATAGGTCAGCTTGCGTTTAAGCCTACGTAATTACAGGCGACTTCTTGTTTCTCGTACAAAAGAGAGAAGTTAAATACGTGAGTCAGAATATGTATTATGCTTTCTGCAACATTTTTAAAAGTATGTAATCTGCTTAATAGAACTGTTGTTTAGCTTCTTCTGTCTGATGTAAAGTGCTGTAAGTGAAAAGTATCGTAGATCTGTGGTCTGGGAGACTATAGGTGTACGTTCATTCACATGTTTCGCTGTCGTGGAAAATGCTTTTCACCAGGGGTCCACCAAATGGTAAAACACCTTTTCGTGGGAGACAGCATGTACACTACTGGCCATTAAAATTGCCACAGCACGAACAAATGCAGATGATAAACAGGTATTCATTGGAAAAATATATTATACTAGAACTGACATGTGATTACATTTTCACGCAATTTGGGTGCATAGATCCTGCGATATCAGTACCCAGAACAACCACCTCTGGCCGTAATAGCGGCCTTGATACGCCTGGGCATTGAGTCAAACAGAGCGTGGATGGCTGGCGTGTACAGGTAGAGCTGCCCATGCAGCTTCAACACGATACCACAGTTTATCAAGAGTAGTGACTGGCGTATTGTGACGAGCCAGTTTCTCGGCCACCATTGACCAGACGCTTTCAGTTGGTGAGAGATCTGGAGAAGGTGCTGGCCAGGGCAGCAGTCGAACATTTTCTATATCCAGAAAGGCCCGTACAGGACCTGCAAAATGCGGTCGTGCATTATCCTGCTCAAATGTAGGGTTTCGCAGGGATCGAATGAAGGGTAGAGCCACGGGTCGTAACACATCTGAAATGTAACGTTCACTGTTCAAAGTGCCGTCAATGCGAACCAGAGGTGACCGAGACGTGTAACCAGTGGCACCCCATACCATCACGCCGGGTGATACGCCAGTATGGCGATGACGAATACACGCTTCCAATGTGCGTTCACCGCGATGTCGCCAAACACGCATGCGACCATCATGATTGCCATTCGTGCACCCAGGTTCGTCGTTGAGTACACCATAGCAGGCGCTCCTGTCTGTGATGCAGAGTCAAGGGTAACCACAGCCATGGTCTCCGAGCTGATAGTCCATGCTGCTGCAGACGTCGTCGAACTGTTCGTGCAGATGGTTGTTGTCTTCCAAACGTCCCCATCTGTTGATTCAGGGATCGAGACGTGGCTGCACGATCCGTTACAACCATGCGGATAAGATGCCTGTCATCTCGACTGCCAATGATACGATGCCGTTGGGATCCAGCACGACGTTCCGTACTACCCTCCTGAACCCACCGATTCCATATTCTGCTAACAGTCATTGGATCTCGACCAACGCGAGCAGCAATGTCGCGGTACGATAATCCGCAATCGCGATAGGCTACAATCCGACCTTTATCAAAGTCGGAAACGTGATGGTACGCATTTCTCCTCCTTACACGAGGCGTCACAACAACGTTTCACCAGACAACGCCGATCAACTGCTGTTTGTGTATGAGAAATCGGTTGGAAACTTTCCTCATGTCAGCACGTTGTAGGTGTCGCCACCGGCGCCAGCCTTGTGCGAATGCTCTGAAAAGCTAACGATTTGTATATCACAGCATCTTCTTCCTGTCGGTTAAATTTCGCGTCTGTAGCACGTCATCTTCGTGGTGTAGCAATTTTAATGGGCAGTAGTGTATTAGAGAGCCACGTCATGGAGCCTTCTCGCGTGGTGCAACAGTTCTGTGAATGTAGTTTGGTTTGCGTACGGTCAGCATTCCCGGGACACTGGCTGTACAACAAACACGGGAGCGTAGTGATATCGGCTCCCGACGGATACTGGTATCACTGACCTCTGCATCTGAACTGTGACGCAAATGCCGTGCCGTCGGTGACAAAGACTTCCTGCGTACGGTCTGGTCTCCGACAATATTGTGATTTTCTCTTATTCAGAATTTGAACCTTTCAGCAGGTGATAGCAACGGAAATTAAACTAACGGATTGGGGAGGTGTCATAGTATGCACAGTACCGAACATAGATGTACTTTCGCAGCTACAAAAAATCTCCTTTAGCTTCTGCTGCACAGCATTTATAAAATCTTTCTGGTGGTTTTGCACTAAACGGTCAACTATAAGGCATTGATTTACTGACTTTGTTGAATATCACTTGCAAAATACTTTCTACCTGCCTCCTGTATTTAGCGACTCGTCACTGAAGTAGTGAATATGTACCAACATCGTAATTTTCGGAGAAAATATCTGTTCATTTGTAGACAGGTAACAAAGAATACGTGGAACTAATACATATAGTCGCAATATTTTTAGAAAATGTGTTGAACCGTGATTTACTTTCAAAGAATATTCTTAAGAATTTATTTTATTTACTAGCGATTCATCAAGAACATTAACACATTTAATCACACTGTGTAAGCATGGAAGTAGTTGCCAGGGAGTAACTGAAGAAATCATAACCAAATTCCTTTTGACAAATGGGAGTTTTATTCACTTTAATAGTGCCTATAAGCATTTTTTTAAAGGAACAGATTTAAAATTATAATCAGAAAGCACCCTCTAAATATCAAAGTTACAATTTATTCAGAGGCAGAAAGAAACAAGTTTTGACTGTATGAGCTTTCGGGCAGAGAACCTTGCCACTCCCTTTTGACACCGCCGTAGTCACGACCGCTCACAGCAACCTCTGAAAGACTACACTGGTGCAAATCTGCAACACACCAGATAACCTTAAACTAAGAGTTTTAACCATTTACACAAGCACACAAACTATGCACCCCCCCCCCCCCCCCGTAGGAAATATTAACCTTGCCACCAAAGGTGCAACTTGATTTTAACTTCTAAGAAAAGTGTTATGGTGAAAGGGTGGCAACTTAAATTAATGCCCATGAAATGCAATCTTATATAAAATTCTACAGTTGGCCAAACAATAGTCAGTACACAGATACCGCCACTCAAGATCATAGACAATAATATCAAAGCTTCCAAGTATCAAAACATATTTCAGGTATTAGGCCGTTACACTCCAAGCAATAAATTCAACACACCAAATCCGATGAACATGACAGAGGCAGCTACTAACGTACGGTACATTGATAGGGAGATTACCGAACAACATGAACCGCAGGTTGCTCTAACCCGCCCCTACTCCACAAGGGAAAAAACGGACCACCCAATTTACAAACAACCACCTTCCCGCGGGTGGGCAAACGGAGAAGAATGGTGGGACGACCCCAAAGCAAAACGGCTGGTGACCTCACCAAGAAAACAAGTAGAATTTAACAAGAGTAAATCAAATATCACCAATCACTTCTAATAAACTGGCGCAGCACCCCCCAAATCGCTCTCCCGAAACGTTCGCTGCCAGCAGCTTCAACGGACGCAGGAAGGCGCGCCGATCTCCCGTCTCACGGCGTCGCAGCTCGCACCGGCCAGACTGATGTGGATTGACCCCTGTTGCCCTCGTGTCGACCGCGAAGTCACTACCCCTCGCTATACGCCGCGGTCCACTGGACTCACGTGGCGACCTCACGTGCGGCGACGCTCAAGACGGACAAGTCATCTTGTGTTCTCAGTGCGCGACCGACCAACCGATCGATCCAACCGCCAATGACCATTCCCTGATCGAACTCGAGCAGACTGACGGCCTAACGCGCAGACTCAGATGCAGGAACTAAGCCCCGACCGGGTGACCACTCGCTGAGTTCTCTTTACTGGCAGAGTGGAAAGAGTCTCATTTTGCCGGCTTTAAAGGTTGATCCGAACGACAGACATACTAGTACTCCGAACGACAGACAGACACTAACTGCGTAACAAATGCGGACGAGAGACAGACTAGCAAGCTGGGGACGAGGGACTGACCCAGACTGACCGACTGGCGATTTTGTGTGTGTGTGTGTGTGTCCCATGAAACACGGACCTTGCCGTTGGTGGAGAGGCTTGCGTGCCTCAGCGATACAGATGGCCGTACCGTAGGTGCAACCACAACGGAGGGGTATCTGTTGAGAGGCCAGACAAACGTGTGGTTCCTGAAGAGGGGCAGCAGCCTTTTCAGTAGTTGCAAGGGCAACTGTCTGGATGATTGAATGATCTGGCCTTGTAACAATAACCAAAACGGCCTTGCTGTGCTGGTACTGCGAACGGCTGAAAGCAAGGGGAAACTACGGCCGTAATTTTTCCCGAGGGCATGCAGCTTTACTGTATGATTAAATGATGATGGCGTCCTCTTGGGTAAAATATTCCGGAGGTAAAATAGTCCCCCATTCGGATCTCCGGGCGGGGACTACTCAAGAGGATGTCGTTATCAGGAGAAAGAAAACTGGCGTTCTACGGATCGGAGCGTGGAATGTCAGATCCCTTAATCGGGCAGGTAGGTTAGAAAATTTAAAAAGGGAAATGGATAGGTTAAAGTTAGATATAGTGGGAATTAGTGAAGTTCGGTGGCAGGAGGAACAAGACTTCTGGTCAGGTGACTACAGGGTTATAAACAAAGTCAAATAGGGGTAATGCAGGAGTAGGTTTAATAATGAATAGGAAAATAGGAATGTGGGTAAGCTACTACAAATAGCATAGTGAACGCATTATTGTGGTCAAGATAGATACGAAGCCCACACCTACTACAGTAGTACAAGTTTATATGCCAACTAGCTCTGCAGATGACGAAGAAATTGAAGAAATGTATGATGAAATAAAAGAAATTATTCTGATAGTGAAGGGAGACAAAAATTTAATAATCATGGGTGACTGGAATTCGAGTGTAGGAAAAGGGAGAGAAGGAAACGTAGTAGGTGAATATGGATTGGGGCTAAGAAACGAAAGAGGAAGCCGCCTGATAGAATTTTGCACAGAGCACAACTTAATCATAGCTAACACTTGGTTTAAGAATCATGATAGAAGGTTGTATACATGGAAGAACCCTGGAGATACTAAAAGGTATCAGATAGATTATATAATAGTAAGACAGAGATTTAGGAACCAGGTTTTAAATTGTAAGACATTTCCAGGGGCAGATGTGGACTCTGACCACAATCTATTGGTTATGACCTGTAGATTAAAACTGAAGAAACTGCAAAAAGGTGGGAATTTAAGGAGATGGGACCTGGATACACTGAAAGAACCAGAGGTTGTACAGAGTTTCAGGGAGAGCATAAGGGAACAATTGACAGGAATGGGGGAAAGAAATACAGTAGAAGAAGAATGGGTAGCTTTGAGGGATGAAGTAGTGAAAGCAGCAGAGGATCAAGTAGGTAAAAAGACGAGGGCTAGTAGAAATCCTTGGGTAACAGAAGAAATATTGAATTTAATTGATGAAAGGAGAAAATATAAAAATGCAGTAAATGAAGCAGGCAAAAAGGAATACAAACGTCTCAAAAATGAGATCGACAGGAAGTGCAAAATAGCTAAGCAGGGATGGCTAGAGGACAAATGTAAGGATGTAGAGGCTTATCTCACTAGGGGTAAGATAGATACTGCCTACAGGAAAATTAAAGAGACCTTTGGAGATAAGAGAACCACTTGTATGAATATCAAGAGCTCAGATGGAAACCCAGTTCTAAGCAAAGAAGGGAAAGCAGAAAGGTGGAAGGAGTATATAGAGGGTCTATACAACGGCGATGGACTTGAGGACAATATTATGGAAATGGAAGAGGATGTAGATGAAGATGAAATGGGAGATACGATACTGCGTGAAGAGTTTGACAGAGCACTGAAAGACCTGAGTCGAAACAAGGCCCCCGGAGTAGACAACATTCCATTGGAACTACTGACGGCCTTGGGAGAGCCAGTCATGACAAAACTCTACCATCTGGTGAGCAAGATGTATAAAACAGGCGAAATACCCTCAGACTTCAAGAAGAATATAATAATTCCAATCCCAAAGAAAGCAGGTGTTGACAGATTTGAAAATTACCGAACAATCAGTTTAATAAGCCACAGCTGCAAAATACTAACACGAATTCTTTACAGACGAATGGAAAAACTAGTAGAAGCCGACCTCGGGGAAGATCAGTTTGGATTCCGTAGAAATACTGGAACACGTGAGGTAAAACTGACCTTACGACTTATCTTAGAAGAAAGATTAAGGAAAGGCAAACCTACGTTTCTAGCATTTGTAGACTTAGAGAAAGATTTTGACAATGTTGACTGGAATACTCTCTTTCAAATTCTAAAGGTGGCAGGGGTAAAATACAGGGAGCGAAAGGCTATTTAGAATTTGTACAGAAACCAGATGGCAGTTATAAGAGTCGAGGGACATGAAAGGGAAGCAGTGGTTGGGAAGGGAGTAAGACAGGGTTGTAGCCTCTCCCCGATGTTATTCAATCTGTATATTGAGCAAGCAGTAAAGGAAACAAAAGAAAAATTCGGAGTAGGTATTAAAATCCATGGAGAAGAAATAAAAACATTGAGGTTCGCCGATGACATTGTAATTCTGTCAGAGACAGCAAAGGACTTGGAAGAGCAGTTGAACGGAATGGATGTTGTCTTGATATAAGATGAACATCAACAAAAACAAAACGAGGATAATGGAATGTAGTCGAATTAAGTCGGGTGATGTTGAGGGTATTAGATTAGGAAATGAGACACTTAAAGTAGTAAAGGAGTTTTGCTACCTGGGGAGCAAAATAACTGATGATGGTCGAAGTAGAGAGGATATAAAATGTAGACTGGCAATGGCAAGGAAAGCGTTTCTGAAGAAGAGAAAATTGTTAACATCGCGTATAGATTTAAGTGTCAAGAAGTCATTTCAGAAAGTATTTGTATGGAGTGTAGCCATGTATGGAAGTGAAACATGGACAGTAAATAGTTTGGACAAGAAGAGAATAGAAGCTTTCGAAATGTGGTGCTACAGAAGAATGCTGAAAATTATTTGGGTAGATCACATAACTAATGAGGAAGTATTGAATAGGATTGGGGAGAAGAGAAGTTTGTGGCACAACTTGACCAGAAGAAGGGATCGGTTGGTAGTACATGTTCTGATGCATCAAGGGATCACCAATTTAGTATTGGAGGGCAGCGTGGAGGGTAAAAATCGTAGGGGGAGACCAAGAGATGAATACACTAAGCAGATTCAGAAGGATGTAGGTTGCAGTAGGTACTGGGAGATGAAGAAGCTTGCACAGGATAGAGTAGCATGGAGAGCTGCATCAAACCAGTCTCAGGACTGAAGACCACAACAACAACAACAACGTGTGTGTGTGTGTGTGTGTGTGTATGTGTGTGTGTGTGTGTGTGTGTGTGTGGTGGTGCTGAAGTCTGATCAACTTCGTTGATTTTTACTTCTGTAGGGAATGGAAAGGGTAAAAATTTTCTCTTTATTTATTTATTCTTCTTTCAGCTTTAGTTTGGGCACACAGAAGGGTCCTTTAACTCGCTACTTTTGGTGTGTGTTTGAAAACATTTGTGTAGAGGTGCTAAAGGACTTTATGTCCTTAAATTATGGAGAATTACGTAGGGATATCATTTACGGAGGCTCAAATACTATCGCCCTCGGTACTTTATATTTGTGGTTGCGTAGGGGTTCTACCGTACCTACTGTGCTGAGTGGTGGTGTACTGTGACGTATCACGTCCAACTTCCGAAGTAAGGTTCGTGCCTTCTCCTTGACCTTGTCTGAGAGGTAAGATTCGCTTAAGGCTCGATGAATATCATGATTCCGGATCCACCATTGGGCTCCAGTGATCCATCGCAGGCATCTGCTTTGTACAACCTGTAACTTCTTGTAGTTAGTGGCACACGTAGTACCCCAAGAGGTCGATCCATACAAAATAGATGGTTCGACTGTGGCGTGGTACAGCTGGAGTTTCGTGCGTTGGCTGAGGTACGAGCTCTTCAGGAATGGGAGGAGAGCTCCCAGCATTTTGAGGCCAGACGTCTTCTTCTCCATAATGTGATGACTATACAGCAGTTTGGCGTCCAGATGCACTCCAAGGTATTTTACAGTTGTTGCCCAGGGGAGTGGCTGGTCTTGATATCCTTAGGCGTCCATTGACGATGGGTCTCCGACGTGTGAAGACAATAACTTTGGTTTTCTCTGCACTGACCGTTATTTTGTTCCTGTGGGTCCAGTGGTCTACTAAATCTAGTTGGCGCTGCATCCGTGTGACGAGGTGGTCCATTTTGGCGCCTGCAGTCAGGAGCGCTGTGTCGTCGGCATAGAAACTGACAGTAACATGTGGCACCGTCGGAAGGTCGTTAATGTATAAATTAAACAGCAGTGGAGATATGATCGATCCTTGTGGAAGTCCTTCAAGGACAGGCCGTGTTGTTGAATTCTTGTCATCAATGCGAACATATAATCTGCGATCCTGAAGAAAATTGTCGAGAAGTTTTAAATAGCAGTCTGGTAGGGGAGTGGTACGTCGGAGCATGACGATCAAGTTGCGTCGCCATACTTTATCGTAAGCCTTCTCTATATCGATAAAGACTCCAATGGTATGTTTTTTCTTGTTGAAATTGTCTTGGATAGATTCCGTGATGCGCAGTAGTTGTAACTCACCTGGAAGCCAAACTGCTCCGGTCGGATGATGTTGTGTGCCACAAGGATGTCCAGCATCCGTTTCAGTAGGACACGTTCCTGTACCTTTCCCAGCGTCGGCAGTAAACTTATGGGTCTGTAGCTGTCAGGGTGTGAGAGATCCTTGCCCGGTTTTGGTATTGGCAATATTTTGGCAATCTCCATGCCTCTGGGAAGTATCCAGTCCTGAGGCAGCTGTCCACTATCCGGTTGAGAAGCACAATAGGCTTTCTCGGTAGGTGTTTCAATTCCGTGTTGCTGATTCTATCTGTTCCAGGTGAGGTGTGTTTGCTATACTTGATAATCCTCCGAATTTCCTCCGGCGTTGTCAGCCGGGGCATAGTGTTAGTCGGGGCGTCCCGAATAGCTTCCCATTCCGACGCTGTGTCCTCCTCTGCACGGTTGAGTGCATCATCTCCATTCTCCGTGGGGGGCGTAGTCATCTGTTGTTGGTATGTATCCGCATACAGCTCCGCCTGCGCCAGTGAGTCGTACAAGAGGCCATGGGGTCCTCGAATTGCCCTTTTGGGGGGCTGTTGCTGTCTGAGACTTTTAACTATTCTCCATTCATCTTTGGTGCGTAATAGAAAGTTGTCTATTCGGAGTTCCCACGTGTGTTGCTTCCAGTCCTGAACCTTCCGCCGGAGTTCTCGGGTTAGTCTGTGAGTCTCCCGTCTATCATCCGGATGGCGGTAACGGACCCATCGCTTCCGAAATCGATTGCGCCTTGTCTTAAGTTCCTGCAGTGGTGGTGGAAACTCGTCATAATTGATTTCTGGTTGAAGGCGCTCCGTGACTGCTCGTTGTTTCGCACTGTTAATCTTCTTCGTGAGTACTGCGACTGCCACATCAATCGCTTCTCTGGTAGTAACAACCTGGGTTGGTCGCACATTGTTGTTGAGGTACGTTTGGAACTGCTGCCAGTCGTAAGTTCTTGTCGTCGGCAGTGGGAGTTGCAAAGTAGCCCTCTCTATGAGTCCTAACACCGGTCTGTGGTCCGACGAAAGATCATCCAGCGTCCGCAGATGGAGATTCGGGTTGATGTTCTTGATTAGGGCGATGTCTAGAACATCAGGGTCTTGTGTCTGGACATAAGGTATCCTCGTCGGTTCCCGTGGGCCATGGACGGAAACATGTAAACTCTCAGCCAGTGCAAACAACATATGTCCTTTGGGTTAGTCTTACGGGAATTCCAGGCAACATGTTTACTATTAAGATCCCCTCCAAGGAGGATCTTGTCGTAACCCTCTGTAACGGCGTAAAGATCTTCTGGGTGGAGAGGCTTCTTTGGGCTAAGCCGCAATACAGGTAATGTTTCCGAGTGTAGTGTGGATTGTTACTGCCGTGGCCTCTAAAGTCTGGAGTTGGGGTAAAAGTCCTTGGTGGTGACGAACGTATTTTTTGATCAGAACTGCGGTTCCTCCACCCCGTTGGTCCTGTCTGTCCGTCCGGTAGATGTGCATGTTCCTCAAGCGGAGGTCAGTTGACTCGCGGAGATGTGTTTCGGAGACAAATGGTACGTCTATCCTGTGGCGATGTAAGAACGTGAATTCTATTTTCTTCAGTTTCAGGCCGTTGGCATTCCAAATGCAGAAGTTAAGATTCCTCGTGTGATGCCGTCAATCCATTGTTTGAAAAGCTGTCAGTACGCTTTCTACAAGCGAGAGGATAGATGTCAGCTTCTGCTGGAGGGTGGTGAGTAGTTGAAGAATATCTGTTAACGCTGGTGTAAGGGTGGTCGACCAGGCAGATGATGTCTCCGCTGGTGTTGGCGTCGGTGGATGGGCATGTATTGCTTCGGAGTAAGAGCGCTGTTGTCTTGTCTGTCGTAGAGTCACTCTGGGTGCCGGTTGTGGTCGAGAGGCGATTGTTTCCACAGGTAGAGGTGCCGCTTGTTGTTGGGTGGCCGGAATCGTTGCCATGGCCGAGTTCTTAACAATTATAGGCCGTTGTGGGGTCGACTTCTTTGGTGTCCTTCTAGTATATTTCCGTAGGAGTTCTTGAAATTTGGGGCAGCCACGGAAGGTCGTTGGATCTTCTTGTTCACAATTGGCGCACTTTGGGTGCACCGTCCTAGGATGGGCACAATTCCATGATTTGTGGGAGCCACCGCAGCGGACGCAGCGGGCTGGCATGCTGCAGTAGTTCGCTGTATGCTCGAAACGTTGACAATGTCGGCACTGGACTGGCCCTTCTTTACTATTATAGGTTTCTATTATCACTCGTGTGTAGAGCAGGTATTTGACATCATATATCTTGTCACTGTCTTTTTCCGGATGGGAGGGTGACTCGGTACACAGGTTGCGGTATCAGTTGTTTGGTCTTCTCGTCGCGTTCCTTAAATTGGTAGACTTGTAGCACATTGAAGCCTTTTTCCTTGAGGGCATAGTAAAGTTTTTCTTCGGTAACTTCCGCCGGAAGGCGTTTGACAACTACTTTCAGTTCCCTGTCGTCTGGTGCTTGATGCGTAAAATAGGCGAATCTGTGGTTCGTGAAAAATTTTATTGCGCGTCTTTGGTCTTCTAAGGACTCAAAGTGGTATTTGATGCGATCCTTTTGGTATATAGCTTTAAGGTTGCCCTCTAGAAGTCCGTTGAGCGTTTCATTGAGGTGAACGTAATCCTTTGTGTAATAAATAGTGACTGGGGGCACTTTGCGAAGCACATTCTTGTCTCTGTCCACGGCTTCTGCGGCATTAGAAGTTTGTGCCTGTGGCTTGTGGGTGGGTGATGGAGGCGCAGCTTGAGGTGTCAGTGGGGCGAATCGGTTCGTTGTGGGGATGGTCTCTGTTCGTCTCTTAGCCGGTTTGGCTAAGTCCTTGGCTAATGCGTTGCTTCTGCGCCGTTTGTTGTGTAGGAGCGTGAAGTACCCCTCTGCGTGTGGGGAGTCGTTGTCGTTGTCTGCTGGAAAGGCCGCTGCCATCTCCGCGTCGTCGACCGTTTGGTGGGAGTGTTGTGATTCGACATCTGAGTCCACAGATGGAGATGCCAGACAGGTGTCGTTATCCTACTCTTGCGCTTCCCGTGAATAGCGGATAAGGCGTTGTATGTCCTTCAGCGTTTTTTTGGCCTCCTCCCGACATATATCGAGTCTTCTGGCGTAGTCCTGGCGCTCGTCTTCATTGCTGCGTCCGTCGTAATGTGACTTATGGCCGACGTCCGAATACGGTTTCGTCGTGTGGTGTGTAGTCTCGTCCGACTGCCGAGCTGATAGCGCCCCTTAAATGCACGTGAACAGGCTACCTTTCCCCTTTCCCACCAGAGGGAGACACCAAAGCTGCGACTGCCACAGCGGCGCCACCGCCAGAAATGGAGGGCGACTGCTTCACACTACGCGCTGCGGCGCGCTCTTCAAAACAGCAATTTTTACCACGGCTCATGTGTCTTACAGCATAAATTGCCATCACTAGTATATATGAAGGAAAATTTGGATTCTCTTCAAAATTTATCCATTAGTAGGAAGTGAGCAAAATAAATAATGTGCAGAATAGAAATACTTGTGCGGAAAACTAGTTTTAAGTTGTTTACATCTACATTTACATCCGTATTCTACAAACCACTAAAGTGCATGACAAGGGGATTTCACATTGTACCATTTAATAGGGCTTTTTCCCATTCCTCATACGTAGATCACTAGAATGATGACTGTTTGAATGTGCGCGCAGTAATTAAACTGATCTTTTTCTCACGATCCCTACTGGAGCTATTCTTAGCGAGCCGTAGTATATTCCCAGATTCATCTGGTTCTATCTTCAAGTGTCTGCCAGTTCAGTTTCTTCAGCATCTCCGTCATGCCCTCCCCTGGAACAAACAAACCTGTGACTATTCGTGCTGCCCTTCTCTGTATACATCCAATAGCACCCGTTAGTCCTATTTGGTTCGGGCTTACTCACTTGAGCAATATTCTAGGATGGGTTTGGAAGCAAAGATTTGTAAGAAATCTACTTTGTAGATTTATTGTATTTCCTCCGTTTTCTACAAATGATTCGAAGTCAGCCACCTGGTTTACCCACGACTGCGCAAATGAAACCGTTCCATTCCGCATCCCTACAAAGTGTTCCACGCAGCTATTTTTATGAGTTGGCCAATTTCAGTTAAGACTGGTTCATACTGTAGTAATAGATGCTATATTTTTTCGTTTTGTGAAGGACACTAGTTTACATTTCTGTCGTTTAAAGCTAGATAGCAATCTTCGCACTACTTCCAAAGCTTATTAGTGTCCGACTATATATTTGTTCAGCTTTTGTCACATAGTACTTCTTTAGAAACAACTGTATCATCTGCGAAAATCTCAAGTTACTATTAATATTGTCCACAAGGTCATTAATACAGAACATGAACAACGAGGACCCGAGGACCCGAGCACACTTCTCTGAAGCACACCCGAAATTGCTTGTACATCTAATAATCTTTTCATAATGCAGGGCCACAGTCATAATATATTTCTTTAAAGTCAGTACCGCCATTAGACTGTTGTTTATTTACAGTGTTACATTTACACTTACAATGTGTCTAATAGTGGATTTTGATACGACAGGATGCCATCTTAGGCAATTTATAACACTTAAAACACTTGATAATGGCACTTTGAAGCCGAAATCATGATTGCGTAAGTGTAAATGTAACACTGTAAATAAACAACAGTCTAATGGCGGTACTGACTTTAAAGACTTGTACATCTGTCGATGGCTCTCCGTTCAAGACAACATGCTATGTCCTGCCTACCAAGGAATCCTCAATCCAATCATAAATTTCGCTTGAGCTCTCTTATACGATCGTGCTTTCCACAGAAAGAGTAGGTGTAGCGGCCCGCATCTCGTGGTCGTGCGGTAGCGTTCTCGCTTCCCACGCCCGGGTTCCCGGGTTCGATTCCCGGCGGGGTCAGGGATTTTCTCTGCCTCGTGATGGCTGGGTGTTGTGTGCTGTCCTTAGGTTAGTTAGGTTTAAGTAGTTCTAAGTTCTAGGGGACTTATGACCACAGCAGTTGAGTCCCATAGTGCTCAGAGCCATTTGAACCATTTTTTAGTAGGTGTGGTACTGAGTCAAACGCTTCCCGAAAGTCGGGAAATACTGCATCTACCAAACGGCTTTAATCTATGGCTTTCATGAAGTCGTGTGAGAAAAGTGCGAGTTAGGTTTCACACGATCTATATTTTCGCAGTCCATGCCAGGTGGCTTGGAGCAGAGTATGTTGTAAGATTCTACAACAAATAGATGTCATGGATACTGGACGATAGTTTCGTGGATCATTTCTGCTACCATTCTTGTAGACGGCTGTGACCTGTGCTTTCCTTCAACTATTCAGTACGGCTCTCTATTCGCGGATCTACGATAGACTGTGATTGAAAGAGAGGCTAACTCAGATGGGACAGTGTAGGGATCCCATCGGACCCTGGAGGCCTGTTCAGTTCTAGCGATTTCAGCTGTTTCTCAACACCACTGGCACTACAATCTGTTATCAGTCCTTTGTCGAGCGGTACGAGAGTTAAACTGGTAAATACCACATGATTTTTATTTTTAATGGAATATTTTGCTTTGCAGCACAAACTTTCAATTCCTGTTTCGATTATTACTGTCTGGATACAAAATTTGGTGTCACTGCCTCTACATATGACCAGAATTTCGTTCAGTTTTTTAGGAGATTTTTCGATAATATTGTGCTACAGTAGTAGTTGAAGGATTCTCTCATTCGCAGCTTTACAGGCGAACGCGTTTCGTTCAATATATCCGTAACTACAGACCTCCCCTTCGTTTCACACGTACAATGCAGCTGTCTTTGCTTCTTTAGAAGTTTCTTTACAATTCAAATGACACAATTTCAGAGGCTTTACTGGTCTTATACATATTTTTTTTAGGTATAAAGACTGAAGTGACGAGTGAAAATTTGTAGCAAGGCCGGGAATCAAACATGGGTTTCCCGCTTACTAAGCAGCTGTGCTAGCCATTAAGCGGCCTAGGCACAGCGGTTCGCAAAACTGCTTGGATTACCCTGGCATGCCTCTCTCCTCGATCCAAATTCTCTTTGTCGCTCCAGTCTACTTTAAATTCCCCCTGACACATAAACAAAACTGCCGAGGCTTTCCATGTTGTGGAATGGCACCTCAGCGTAGAACGTAAATGGGCGATCCAGCCTGAAACGCAGGTGCAGCTACTTACACAAATGAAATGACACAGATTTGTGTGTAAGAGGGAATTAGACTGGGGCTGCAGTGAGAATTTGGATCGAGGAGGGAGGTGCGCGGTGGTAAACTGTGCAGTTGTGCGAACCACTGTGCCAAAGTGGCTTTGTGGTATCGATAGCTACGATGCCACGGCGTAGGTGCAAGTTCTTAGGTTGGCACTACGACACCGACACCGACGATAGCGCCCTCTAGTCGGCGCTGTGCCGTTCTACGAGCGCCGCTCCGGATTCTGCCCATTTGATTCCGAGGAGACGACCAAGCAACATTGTTTCTATTTCATAGTGCGCGAGCCACTACTTGTAACTTTGTAACTTGATTTACCGCTTCGCACGTGCGTGCTCATCTCAGCCAAAGTTAAGTACATAGTAAAACCACTTTCAGTTGCAGTACCATGTGTTCAACCTCAGCTGCTCCTCCTAGCTTCCTACATTCGGCATACCCTCCATGTTTCAGGAGCAGACCCACGCGCCCCCTATCCAGGCGGGATAGAAAAGGCTCAGTGGCGCCGGCACGGTACCTCAGTGTGTTCCGTCAGAGGGCTGCTCGCCCTCTGTAATAAAAAACTGAGTAAAGGAATCAACGACCAACTTGAACGGATGTCTTGTGACGTGCGCCCTGACCAAACGCAACGAACAATACCGAACAAAACGAAAAGAAAAAAAAAATGGCTAGCGCACCTGCCTCTTAAGCAGGAAACCCGGGTTCGATTCCCAGCCTTGGTACAAATTTTCACTCGCCACTTCATTTTTATTAGCATTCTACACTCCTGGAAATTGAAATAAGAACACCGTGAATTCATTGTCCCAGGAAGCGGAAACTTTATTGACACATTCCTGGGGTCAGATACATCACATGATCACACTGACAGAACCACAGGCACATAGACACAGGCAACAGAGCATGCACAATGTCGGCACTAGTACACTGTATATCCACCTTTCGCAGCAATGCAGGCTGCTATTCTCCCATGGAGACGATCGCAGAGATGCTGGATGTAGTCCTGTGGAACGGCTTGCCATGCCATTTCCACCTGGCGCCTCAGTTGGACCAGCGTTCGTGCTGGACGTGCAGACCGCGTGAGACGACGCTTCATCCAGTCCCAAACATGCTCAATGGGGGACAGATCCGGAGATCTTGCTGGCCAGGGTAGTTGACTTACACCTTCTAGAGCACGTTGGGTGGCTCGGGATACATGCGGACGTGCATTGTCCTGTTGGAACAGCAAGTTCCATTGCCGGTCTAGGAATGGTAGAACGATGGGTTCGATGACGGTTTGGATGTACCGTGCACTATTCAGTGTCCCCTCGACGATCACCAGTGGTGTACGGCCAGTGTAGGGGATCGCTCCCCACACCATGATGCCGGGTGTTGGCCCTGTGTGCCTCGGTCGTATGCAGTCCTGATTGTGGCGCTCACCTGCACGGCGCCAAACACGCATACGACCATCATTGGCACCAAGGCAGAAGCGACTCTCATCGCTGAAGACGACACGTCTCCATTCGTCCCTCCATTCACGCCTGTCGCGACACCACTGGAGGCGGGCTGCACGATGTTGGGGCGTGAGCGTAAGACGGCCTAACGGTGTGCGGGACCGTAGCCCAGCTTCATGGAGACGGTTGCGAATGGTCCTCGCCGATACCCCAGGAGCAACAGTGTCCCTAATTTGCTGGGAAGTGGCGGTGCGGTCCCCTACGGCACTGCGTAGGATCCTACGGTCTTGGCGTGCATCCGTGCGTCGCTGCGGTCCGGTCCCAGGTCGACGGGCACGTGCACCTTCCGCCGACCACTGGCGACAACATCGATGTACTGTGGAGACCTCACGCCCCACGTGTTGAGCAATTCGGCGGTACGTCCACCCGGCCTCCCGCATGCCCACTATACGCCCTCGCTCAAAGTCCGTCAACTGCACATACGGTTCATGTCCACGCTGTCGCGGCATGCTACCAGTGTTAAAGACTGCGATGGAGCTCCGTATGCCACGGCAAACTGGCTGACACTGACGGCGGCGGTGCATAAATGCTGCGCAGCTAGCGCCATTCGACGGCCAACACCGCGGTTCCTGGTGTGTCCGCTGTGCCGTGCGTGTGGTCATTGCTTGTACAGCCCTCTCGCAGTGTCCGGAGCAAGTATGGTGGGTCTGACACACCGGTGTCAATGTGTTCTTTTTTCCATTTCCAGGAGTGTACATCGTTATTCTTAATTTCTACACACTTGTTTATCAACATAGTTACCTTGGCGACGAACAAACTTCTTCCAACAAGAGATCAGTTTGTTGATATTGTCACAGTAGGATGTTTGACTTTGTTGACAGAGCCAAAACCTCACCTCTGCTTGTAATGCTTCATCACTATCAAAATGAACATCTCGATGGCGTTCTCGAAGTAGTGGAAACAGATGAAAATCGGATACCAAGTCGGGACTGAATGGAGGACGTCCGATGTTACAGACATCGCAGCGCTCGTGTGTGGCCTCGCGTTGTCATGCTGAATGAGAGGGTACTCCACGTGTTGACGAACTCTTAGAATTCATGCTTTGTTTTCTGGCGGTCTGGCAGTACCTTGCACAGTTTATGCCTTTAGGCGTGAATTTCAAATGCACCACACACTGAACAACCCAGAACACTTTGAGCATGATTTTGCCTGCTTTTTTGGCGTCGATGATCCTTTGTGACGAAACTCCGTTGATGCTCTTTTCTTTTGGGGATCAAAAAGGTGAATCCAGCTTTCATCACCTGTCACAACGTTGTTATGGAGCCCATCAGACTCTGCTCAGAACGCATAAGAAATTGTTGACAGATGTTCAGTCTTCTCTGTTTCATGGCAGGAGTGAGCGTTAGAGACACCCGCAGTTTTCTGTACCGCAGTTCAGTAACGATGGGCTGTACATCCCGTGATATGCCACATTTGCCTGAGAGCTGTTTCTGTGTTATCTGCTGATTTTATCTAATGAGTTCATCAACCCGATTCCGACGAGGCATTTCGGTTGCCGTACCCGGGTTTCCTCTCCAACTTCTGTCACACGCGTTCGGGTTAGCACCACCGTTTCCGTCATTACGAGCACGAACGTCCCAACGTAGCACATTACTGATGTTGATACAATCATCAGCGTACACAGCTTTCATTCTTCTATGGATTTCAACTGGAGGCACGTTTTCTGGAACTAGAAACTCGATTACAGCCTGCTGTTTCTCACACTGCAATTCGGAGCTCTCTTGCGGCATATGGTTGCAATTTGTATTAGCGAAGCGGAAAATCGACCGACTGATATGCATGATATGTAATACCACAATCGCCGGCCGAAGTGGCCGCGCGGTTCTGGCGCTGCAGTCTGGAACCGCGAGACCGCTACGGTCGCAGGTTCGAATCCTGCCTCGGGCATGGATGTGTGTGATGTCCTTAGTTAGGTTTAACTAGTTCTAAGTTCTAGGGGACTAATGACCTCAGCAGTTGAGTCCCATAGTGCTCAGAGCCATTTGAGCCATAATACCACAATCGATATTGAGAATAGACTAAAAAATTCGGAGACATTACTTTTCAGAACGCCCTCGTATTTTACTATGGATGTATATGTCAATTATTCTTTTAAACTGGAGCGAACGTTTCTTCTATAGCCCCTTCTCCAGAGTTAAAGTGCTGGCCATGGTAGCCGAGTGGTTCTAGGCGCTTCAGTCCGGAACCACGCAGCTGCTACGGTCGCACGTTCGAATCCTGCCTCGGGCATGGATGTGTGTAATGTCCTTAGGTTAGGTTTAACTACTTCTAAGTTTAGGGGACTGATGACCTCAGCTGTTAAGTCTCATAGTGCTTAGCGCCTTTTGAACCATTTTGAACTAGAGTTAAATGTTTCAAGCTCCTTATTGAGACACGCGACTATTGCCTGTTTAACCACTTTACTGGACACTTTCTATTTAACTCAGTGCAAGATTATGAAAGGCAGATAGTCGATAATGTGGGGTGCAACAGCTACGCTGAAATAATAAAGATGCTGGCAAGTGATAGGAATGTATTCTGCATCGAACTATTGTGGTGTCACCGCCAGACACCACACTTGCTAGGTGGTAGCCTTTAAATCGGCCGCGGTCCGCTAGTATACGTCGGACCCGTGTGTCGCCACTATCAGTGATTGCAGACCGAGCGCCGCCACACGGCAGGTATAGAGAGACTTCCTAGCACTTGCCCCAGTTGTACAGCCGACTTTGCTAGCGATGGTTCACTGACAAATTACGCTCTCATTTGCCGAGACGATAGTTAGCATAGCCTTCAGCTACGCCATTTGCTACGACCTAGCAAAGCGCCATTATCATTTGCTATTTATCTTGTGATGCATGTACCGTCAGAGCGATGTTCACCAATTATGGATTAAAGTTAAGTATTCCAGAAGGTACGTACCTTTTTTGCTAGTATAATTACTTTACCTGTTCCAGACCTCACGCCAGCCTGCGTGAGTTAAACGCGTGCCTTTCGGCTTCCTCCAAACCCCGTGGATTAGCTCCTGCCAATTCACAACAACTATCACTACGGTTGATGACCTAAACAATGTCAAAGACTTCATGAAATTGCATTTAGTAGAACTATCTCGGGTCTAGTCATCTCGGTGTCCGCCGCGATAGCTGAGTGGTCGCCGGCACGGTAGCTCAGCGTGTTCGGTTAGAGGGTTAGTTGCCCTCTGCCATAAAAAAAAATTATAATTAAAAAATAAATTTAAAAAATTTAAAAAAAACTGAGTCAACGCCTCAACACCGAACTTGAACGGGTGTCATGGGAAATCCACACCGAACAAACGCAACGAACAAAATAGAACAAAGTGAGAGCAATTTAAAAATTTAAAAAAAGTGGTCAGCGTGACGGATTGCCGTCCTGCGGGCTCGGGTTCGACTCCCGGCTGGGTCGGAGATTTTCTCCACTCAGGGTCTGGGTGTTGTGTTGTCTTCATCATCATTTCATCCCCATCCGGCGCACAGATTGCCCAATGTCGCGTCGAATGTAATAAGACCTGCACCAAGACGGCCGGACCTGCCCCGCAGTGGGGCCTCCCGCCCAATGACGCCAAACGCTCATTTTCATTTTTCCATCTCGCTAGTCTCATTTGATTCCCTCCGTCACTTCATGTTACTAAAGGCCCGCCAAAGCAACGCGAATGTCACTTTTTGGGAATTTTCTGGGCTGTCTTGACGGGTATTTAGTTCAGAAAATAATTATTTTCGAAATATCTCTCATTCCCTACCTGAATTGGTTAGAGCAGGGCTTCACAACATACGTGCTCGCGGAGCAAGCTGTGAGCAGCAAGGCGCGAGCACGGAGCAGCGCGAGCACGCTACCCCCACTATCGGACCAGAGCGGAGAGTGGGGAGAGTCACGTGGGGTTCACAACAGCTGCCGCCAGTCGATGTAAATCCGCGGCCACCTGCAGGGATATCACTCACGAATTATTACTGCGACAAATGAAACAAATAAAGGAGAATGTACACGTGCCTCATAATTTTATTAGCTTAGTGTATGTCTCTACCATCTGTAGACACTGAAACTAAAGAATTCCACGACAATCCTATATTTTCAACACTTTCTTCAACACTACTTAAAATATCACCTCCGGTTGTAGTGTTCTTCATGGCTACTACATCGAGGAGCTCCTCCCTCACCTGAAGATCTCTATTAACACCTCTAATAAATATGGCAAGCTGCGCTGTTCCAGTGATATCAACACTTTCGTCTAGAGCTAGAGAATACGCCATAAAATCTTTACAGATATTTGCAAACTGGCTCTGGACGTCGTCTGCCATGTCCTGTATGCGACGCATAATGGTCATGTCAGATAATGGCACAATCCGAAACTGTTCAGTTTGAGATAGACACAAATGTTCCGCTGCAACTACAAAACCATCTTTTATTAAATCGCCATCAGTGAAGGGGCGCAGGGATTTTGCTAAAAATAAAGCAATTTTGTAACTCACTCTGAGAGCTGCCTCAGTTGATTTTTCTTCGTCGTCCAGATCTTCTTCGGATAGCTTCCTTTTAAGTTTAATAACTTCCTATGCACGATCTGGTCAATCACATTTTCCACGTCCGTAGTCTTTCGCGTGGTACGACATATAATGTCGCTGCAAATTAAATTTCGTAAAAGAATTCAGCGTTTTGTGACATACTAATCATTTTACAACACCATCTTTTTCAGTAAACAGATACAATTCCTCCCAATGGGGGTTGAACTGCGAAAGCATGGTTGGGGTTACACAACGGCGACTTCACATGATTCTTAACCAGCGAAGTGACTGTTACGAGCTGATCGTAGTACTTTAAACGTTACACAGTCGGCGCGAATTCAATAGGCACGCTGCGGCCCTATTCAAACGTGCGAGCGCATTTCCCCTCCCTCCCCTCCCTCCCCACCACGCGACCTTGCAGCAGCTCGCGAGCAGGTGCCTGAGCAGACGCGAGTACTCGTGCTCAAAACCGGCCAGTTGTTAAGCCCTGGGTTAGAGAAATGGGGAGGCACTTCTTTGAGGTATTTGCTAGCAATTTGATTGTAAAATGGAATCCTAATAGGAGATGATAATGGAAAAGATTTTCCCTTTGTAGCAATTGATTTAGATTGCCGAAGATTTTCGACTTCATCAAGTGCTGTACAGTTTGATAATCCCGTTCTTTAAACTGCAGCAGCAGTTATTAAGTTGTTACCGTAATTGCTGTGTAGGGGATACGTCTAGCGTGGCTTACTGTATGCCTGGTGCAGTGCTGCTCAAGTTTGTAGACCTCAAGATATGGAAGCGGACGGCTGCGTTTGTTTACCGCTGCAGGAGTCTGATTTCCGTGGCGCCCGTCGCCCTGACAGCCTGTTTACACGCCGCCAGATCCACCGCAGAGGGGCATTTCCGTTTCGCTTTCTGGCCCCAGATAGGCCGTTTCTCTAGCACGCAGGCGTCGCTTGCTGGGTTGCTTGCGAGTCTGCTTCAGTGGCCTGGAATGTTCTCATTTGTCTTTACAAACGTGAGTTGCCTTTTCTTACCATAGTTTTTTACTGTACCCCGCTAGAGACATGACGGCAATGGTCTGTAGTTTCCGCTTTCCGCCCACGCACAAAAATAGCACAACGACGACTACTGTACAACATCGGATGGTTCGCTGACGATGCCATTGTCTGCAGAAAAATCTCTTCGCTTAATGATTCTAAATGCGTTGGTACAGTATTTCCACTAGGAGGAAAAAATTGTTGTTGTTGTGGACTTCAGTTCAAAGTCCGGTTTGATGCACCTCACCATGCTACTCTATACTGTGCCAGCCTCTTCATCTCTGTATATCTACTACAATTCGCCTCCGCTTACTGTATTTAATCTTTAGTTTTCCCCTATAATTTTTGCGCCACACTTCCCTGAATTATTAATTACATTGACGAATCCTTGACGCCTCTGGATGTGTCCTATCATTCTGTCCCACATTTCGTTGAAGGTGTGCCACAAATTTATTTCATCTCTAATTCTTTTCAGAACTTCCCCATTAGTTATACGATCTACCCATCTAACCTTCAGTATTCATCTGTAACATCACATTTTAAATACTTCTATTCACTTTTTGTGTAAATTGTTAATCGTCCACGTTTCACTTGCATAGAAAACTACATTACTGACAAATTACTTCAGAAAAGATTTTCTAACAATTAAAATTTACATTCGTCCATAGCAAGTTTGTCTTTTTCAGAAAAGCTTCAATCTCAATATGAGGCTTTTCTTGCTTTTGTCAGCCTGAATTCTATGCCCTTCCTGCTTCTGCCACCTTCACAAATAGCAAAGATCTCTACAAATTTTTGCATCCAATTTTCTAATCTAATTTCTTCAGCATCTCCTAATTAATTCGACTAAATTGTGCTTTTGTTGATATTCCTCTTACAATCTCTCTTCAAGACACAATCCATTCCGTTCAGCTGCTCTTCCAAACACTTTCCTCTCTTCGAGAGAGTTACTGTGTATCGGAAAACCTCAAAATTAATATTTTTTTACCCTGATTTTAAATTTCTTTTCCAAACTTTTCCTTAGTTTCCTTTACGGTTTGATCAATGCACAGACTGATTAACGCCATAGACAGGCTACAACTCTGTCTCACTCCCAGCTCAGTTACTACTTTCCTTTCATCTCCTTCGAGTCTTGTAATAGCTGTCTAGTTTCTGTACAAGTTGATAAAGAATCTGTCGCTCCTGTTAACTGAATCTTCCGCCAGTTCTTGGTACAACAACATTATAATAAATGAAAGGCGCTAGTTTGCTTTTAATCTACAGTATTAATTTATTGTGTTACCCGGTTTTCGGGTTACAAGCCCATCATGAGACATTTACTGACTATTGTCGCCAAAGAAGTTTCAACCAAAGAAGTTACAATGTTTGTAAATGACATTGGAAAAGAAGTTACACATCTAGTATGAAGCACAAACGCACAATAAATAACATCTTTGACAGCGTGGTGATATTTTATCTCTTTTACCTTCAGAAGTTCAAAGTCAAAATTGTCAAAAAATTTCTCTAAATCTACAATCACTTTTAATTTTTTTCTTTAGTACATCTTTGAAGACAAGTCGTAGTGTCAGTATTTCCTTGCATGTTCTTACGTTTCGCCGGAATTCAGAGTGATCTTCTTCAGTGAGGTCTTTTACCAGTTTTCCATTCATCTTCATATAATTCGTGTCAATATTTTGCAAACCAGTCAGCCCCTCCGTTCTGTACAACTGGAACTATAACTTTCTTCTGGAAGTCTGTTCCACTTCTCTCGTACACCCTGAACACCACAAGGAATAATTCTGTTGCAGCTGGTTGTCCCATGGATAGCAATAATTCTGGGATAACGTCGCCTACTCCTTTTTTTCAGTTCTCTTTCAAATTCTTCCCGCAGTATCATATCTCATATCTCGCAGCTCATCTTCATCGACATAATTTCCATTCCATAACATTGTCTTCTAGTTTTTCTTTTTTGTTTTTTTTTGTTTTTTTTTTGCTGTATATATTCCCTCCACTAACTAGGAAAAAGTTTGCATTTGAAAATCTCTGTCTTACCATTATACATACAACATCTGAAATGTTCCGATGTCTGCAGGTCTCTTCCATACACGCTATACAGCCTTCTTTCGTGAGTCTAACAATAGTTGGATGTATTTTCAGTCATTAACTCATAGTCTACGTAAAATTGTAACAGATGGCTTTCCCTTTCATTCCTTTCCGTCAGTCCGTGTTCTCCTACTATTTTTCCTTTCATAGAGTCTAATTCCACTCACCTATCACAGTTCCGAAGGATGTCGGCTCAAACCTACGTCCGGCCATCCTGATTTAGGTGTTCCGCGATTTCCCTAAATCGCTTAAGGCAAATGCCGGGATGGTTCCTTCGAAAGGGCACAGCCGCTTTACTTCTCCGAGCTTGTGCTCCGTCTCTGATGACCTCGTTGTCGACAGGACGTTTAACACTAATCTCATCCTCCGCCCTCACCCATCACAACTTAATTTTCGTCTTCTATAACGTACAGAGTAATATCTTTTATCTCATTGTAAATGTTGTCTGTCTCTTCGTCCTCCGCCGAGTTAGTAGTCATATACACTTGCACTGCTGTGGTTGGTCTGGCCTTTGTGTTTATCTTGACTACTACAATGTGTACTATTCACAGTACTGTTCATAGTAGTTTTACCCTCATTTCTCTTTTCTTGTTCATTATTAGTTGCACTCCTGCGTCACCCCTATTTGATTATACGATGATAACACTATAGTGAGGTCACCAGAAAACTTTTCTTACTGCCATTACACTAAATTCCGACTATATCTAACTCTAGTCAATTCACTTTCTTTTCAAGTTCATTAAACTATTTATGAGCGTCGTAAGTACGGTCATGAGAGCATTGGAACGAACCCGTAAGGTGGGGTCCCTCCCCCTCCAACACGCCTACTCCCACTCCACCCCATTTCCAAGTCAACAAAACGTCACCCATACATCGTCTCTCACAGCCAGCAGCCCCTCCCTCCTCCATCTGCCCACTGAAATAAATGCATCCCACATTACTCCACTATCCCGTCTGTTATCCTTCTACACTCCTGGAAATGGAAAAAAGAACACATTGACACCGATGTGTCAGACCCACCATACTTGCTCCGGACACTGCGAGAGGGCTGTACAAGCAATGATCACACGCACGGCACAGCGGACACACCAGGACCCGCGGTGTTGGCCGTCGAATGGCGCTAGCTGCGCAGCATTTGTGCACCGCCGCCGTCAGTGTCAGCCAGTTTGCCGTGGCATACGGAGCTCCATCGCAGTCTTTAACACTGGTAGTATGCCGCGACAGCGTGGACGTGAACCGTATGTGCAGTTGACGGACTTTGAGCGAGGGCGTATAGTGGGCATGCGGGAGGCCGGGTGGACGTACCGCCGAATTGCTCAACACGTGGGGCGTGAGGTCTCCACAGTACATCGATGTTGTCGCCAGTGGTCGGCGGAAGGTGCACGTGCCCGTCGACCTGGGACCGGACCGCAGCGACGCACGGATGCACGCCAAGACCGTAGGATCCTACGCAGTGCCGTAGGGGACCGCACCGCCACTTCCCAGCAAATTAGGGACACTGTTGCTCCTGGGGTATCGGCGAGGACCATTCGCAACCGTCTCCATGAAGCTGGGCTACGGTCCCGCACACCGTTAGGCCGTCTTCCGCTCACGCCCCAACATCGTGCAGCCCGCCTCCAGTGGTGTCGCGACAGGCGTGAATGGAGGGACGAATGGAGACGTGTCGTCTTCAGCGATGAGAGTCGCTTCTGCCTTGGTGTCAATGATGGTCGTATGCGTGTTTGGCGCCGTGCAGGTGAGCGCCACAATCAGGACTGCATACGACCGAGGCACACAGGGCCAACACCTGGCAACATGGTGTGGGGAGCGATCTCCTACACTGGCCGTACACCACTGGTGATGGTCGAGGGGACACTGAATAGTGCACGGTACATCCAAACCGTCATCGAACCCATCGTTCTACCATTCCTAGACCGGCAAGGGAACTTGCTGTTCCAACAGGACAATTCACGTCCGCATGTATCCCGTGCCACCCAACGTGCTCTAGAAGGTGTACGTCAACTACCCTGGCCAGCAAAATCTCCGGATCTGTCCCCCATTGAGCATGTTTGGGACTGGATGAAGCGTCGTCTCACGCGGTCTGCACGTCCAGCACGAACGCTGGTCCAACTGAGGCGCCAGGTGGAAATGGCATGGCAAGCCGTTCCACAGGACTACATCCAGCATCTCTACGATCGTCTCCATGGGAGAATAGCAGCCTGCATTGCTGCGAAAGGTGGATATACAGTGTACTAGTGCCGACATTGTGCATGCTCTGTTGCCTGTGTCTATGTGCCTGTGGTTCTGTCAGTGTGATCATGTGATGTATCTGACCCCAGGAATGTGTCAATAAAGTTTCCCCTTCCTGGGACAATGAATTCACGGTGTTCTTATTTCAATTTCCAGGAGTGTACTTTAGACAAAAGGAGAAATTAGTAAGCAAAACTGAAAAAAAAAACCAACTGTTTGATTTTAAATACTCTGGTGAAGCGAAGCATTATTTTAGCGGTTTGATTTATTCACAATTGAAACAGCTATTCGTACTTGCATCATTGCACATAATAGATACTGCTTACTACTCTAGGTGAATTTTAATCAAATAAAAAGATACGAGGTTTTTTATGTGAATCTTCTTTAATTTACTAAGACAGTCTTCTTACGTTAGTAATAAAAAAATAAGAAACTAAATAATTTCACAAAAGATAAAAAAGAAAGAGTAGATAATTTCGAAAAAGTATGTAAGTTTGAATATACATGTAAAAATGTATATTGATAATCAAATGTATGTCTTTAGTAAACTTAATTATTTTCTTAGTGAAATGAGTATTTCCTTGTTCTTAAATGTGAAAACTGATCATCATTTAGGAAAAATAAATTTCTCGTGCTCTCTCTCAATTTATACATAGTTTTTTACATCTACATCCCCATCCATAGTCTGCGAACCACTGAAAAGTACGTGGCAATGGATACTTTTTACTGAGTCATACAGTAAAGTCTGTTCTCATTCCATTCGCGGATGTAGCGTGTAAAAAATGAATGCTTCGGCGGCTCTGTGAGAGCTTTTATTTTCATAATTTTATCTGGACCATCGCTAAGGGATGGACAAGCAGGGAGCCAAAGAACTTTCGTGGTTTCTACGCCGGAAGATGAGCCTTGAGGTGTTTCAAGCACGTTGTAACCTCCCCACAAAAGAATTCCTAAACCTCCCAACAGTAAAAATATAATTAGTTATATCATTCACATTCAGTGTAAGCTCCCAACAGATAAATTCCGTAATCTACCAATAATACAATGTGACTAACTTCTTAATAAAATTGTGGCTCACTTACAACCTTTCAATAATTGACTGTGAATTTAAACTGGTAAATTTTGGACGTCAGCAGTGCTGTGTCATGGCCCTGAAAGATCACAACGAATAAATTGAAAATTCTTACCTCAATAAGGTCGCCGGATAACGCAATATATATTTGCTCCTATAAGAAATTTTTCTGGCACAGCCGAGTGCAATGCTGGCCGATAGATTCGACATGTATAAAAGAACAACTGATTTTTCTTTGCAATAATCGGGATGACCAAGGATTGGAGAAATTAGTAAATTCTTTAAATTGAAATGAATTATTGTCAAAGGTTACTTTTTATGAGAAAGATTATTATTAAGAGATTTTTTTAAACATTTATATGGGACTTGATATAATAATACTACATATGCGCGAGGCTGCATTTACCTTATACTACATCGCTCAGGCACCGCCATCGGTCCCCACAACCGGCCCAGCCAACTCCATACACACGACTGCTCGTTAGCAACTACTTACTCCTACTGCTACACAGTTCTTACTGCTGACAACACTGCTCTCTGGTCTGAGATTCTCTTATAGCTTACATATCGCAGGCAGCGCGAGCAATCCATCGAAATTACATCTGCTCGAGTGCGCTAGCAAAAAATTCCTTAATCATGGACCTCTTACATAACCCTCCACTGGGGAGGCAAAAATTTGGCAGTGATGGTGAGTCAATTGGACTTGCCATGAGCAAAAAATTTTTTTTGTAATCCATTTAGTTACTAAGTCTACAGTCACACAGTATATACATTATTGACAAGTGCAGAGTGCACACGCACTGAGTTCAGAACATATTAAGAAATGACAAAACGTATACCAATGAGTACAAAATATATTAACAAATGACATAAAGTGCACACACAGTGTATAAGTCTTTAGCATTTTTTACAAGAACTGAATACATTAAGAAATGAAATAAAGTGCACATGCACTATAAAAGTCTTTAGCATATTTAGGACAACTGATAATATTAACAAATGAAATGGAGTGCACACGCACTGTATAAGTCTTTAGCATTTTTTTTACAAGAACTGAATACATTAAGAAATGAAATAAAGTGCACACACACTGTAAAAGTCTTTAGTATTTTTACATTACTTAAATATATCAGGAAATGAAATAAAGTGCATACGTACTGTATAAGTCTCTAACATTTCACAAGAACTAGGAAAGGAATGGGAAGGATAGCATCATGGTTGTAGCACAGTGGGTTGCACGTAGCTGCACTGAAAGTCCATATCTTTCTACAGAAGCACAACACCAAGTGAGACAATCTGAAGTTCACTTCCCTGAAGTATTTATCAGTGTAGCCAAGACACTGAAAAGTTGTATTAATAATTTATGTTATGATTTTGATAGTACATTAGGTACACCAAACAGTGGGCCCATAATGACATCTCCTTCACTCAGAGTGGTTGACAGCTTGATGTCAACACCACATTCTGGTAGAATCGATACTCTTACATCAACGGAGAATTAGTGCAAAAACCGAATATAGTGCTCCATGATCATGAGGATGGACAGGATATACGGATATTGCAGTAATTGGTGGTAATTAGGTCAGAAGATGAAGGACATTAAGTCTTATGCTAGTCATCATTCAGAATTACATTAGTGTATCAACCGATCTGAATAATTATTGGCATTCATTGGCCATTTACTAAACATTTATGTATTATGTATGGAGTATTACAAAACATGAATCATAAGTCATCTCATTGCAGTAATTATTGGCATAGTATTTATGCATAAGTCATCTCATTACAGTAACCATTGGCATCATAAGTCATCTCATTACAGTAATTATTGGCACTCATTGGCCAGTTACAAAGCATTTTTTATGCATTATTCAGAAGTCATCATTCAAAACAAGAGTTAATTATTGGCATAGCATTTATGCATGTCATCATATTACAGTAATCATTGGCATCATAAGTCATCTCATTACAGTAATTATTGGCATAGCATTTATGCATAAGTCATCTCATTACAGTAATCATTGGCATTGCATTTATAGAGTATAACAAAATATTATTTACAGAAATTATTGGCATAGCACTTATGCATAAGTCACCTCAATACAGTAATCATTGGCATAGCATTTATGCATTATTACAAAACATCATTCAGTATTACTCAGAAGTCATCATTCAAAACAAGAGTCATTGCGTGTAGCATCAAGCTGTTAGTGTTTATATATGATATCATGCAAGTGACATAAGACATATTTAAAATGTAACACATTGTAACTATTACTCAAGGTCTGTAGTCCAATAATACATAGACATAATGGAATCAATACAGAGAAAAATTTGCATTATATTTAGGACTAGAAATATATCTTAAACTGGTAGCATTATTTAGTTGTATACTGGTAATAGTTGGGCCTGGTACTTTTTTTTGTGCTAGCAATGCATTGCGTTGGGATCGATAATTGCTGGGGTATGAAAATATTTGCTTTTGACTTATTGCTGGAAATAAGAATTAATAACGTCATTCGTCATGAGTCAGCTGTAGCAAGGTTATGAAACAAGTAGAGTATATGTGATCACATTCGTGAATGATACAGACAACTGGGTAAAAAAAATGCAAGTATTAGAACAGGTTTCATAACTAAGTGCTTATAGCATAGTAATATCATGAAAAGCTTCTCCTGAAAAAAATACAAAATGGATTATTGACCTGTAAGAAAAAATGTATATTATGCTGAAAAGTAGTAAACTTCGAATAACAGGTAATGAAACGTGAACTTAATATGTATGTACTCTAGCTGTCTTTCCCAAAACATTCAGTCATTTTACTATGCGACATAAGACATACTGTCAAAAAGAACTGCAACAAATACTTAAATAACTACATAGCATCTCTTAACTAATAGAAAATATATGAACTTCATCATTATCATCATCTGCAAAGAAAAACTTCATTATTCATATTACCATAACTTGATCATTATCATCATCTACAAGGAAAAAACTTCATTATTCACATTACCATATTCTTCTTATAACTACTTATCATCATTTATTATCATCTGTAAAAAATACACTCTTCATTATTCATATTCATATTACCATTTACTTCATACAACTATTCATTATCATTCATTACTTCATATAGTATAGAGTTTCTTACTTCTAGCATACTTCATCACTAAAATTAACATGTGTAGTTCTGTCTGACAGCCTGCAATAATCGCCTCGTATTCTGAAAGAAAAATAATTAGTCAAGACTGCTATCATACGATGTGTGTAGTATATTCTTGTTAATGCTTGTTAATTCTGATCCTATTACTCTTCCTGACAAGTTATTGCATTTTCTTTCGTTCATTCCGAAGGTGAAATTCCCATTTCATAGTAAACCACTGTGGTTTCTTTGATTTATTTCTTTTACACGTCATTGCTTTCTGAAAACGATGAATATGGATTAATATCTTTCATTTAAATCATATACCCATTAAATAAAAACTTGTTTCTAGTGATATGACTAAGCATACAGCATAGCATGACAGAAAACGTATTAAGTAAAAAACATAGAGACGTTTCAAGAGCAAAAAATGTACACACAGTCTCATAATGCAGTAGCATAAAATGTAGAATAGTCAAGATACTGACACATCATAAGGAAAAAATGTCAAAGTCAACTGGTGTTTGTTCTATCTTAAAGATTTCGTAGTGCATACAGACAAAAATTCTACTTTCGACTGGAAAACAATCACACATTCACTACAAAGTGAAAAAATGTGCACGGTCTGATGTGTAACGACAAGAAAAGCGACCTGCCAACCTTACCTTGCCGGGCACTTGCCAAGAAAAAATATAATCATCATCAGTAAGTGGTCATATCTGGAAATGGCATTACGGTGTGATAAATCATAAAGTACGTTCATTCAATAAAGGGTTTAATATTGTAGACATGGTGATTGCCTTTGCTTTTTCTGGTTCTCAAAGTTTCGACGTGTACTACATTGGGGTGAGGAATGCTGCGAATTCTACATGGACCTGCGTATAGAAGCTCAAATTTACTGCATCTACTCTTTTCTCTGTTGGATAAATAGTGTGTGCGTACTAATATCTTCTGTCCTATGTGAAAGTCATGGCGTGTACAAACCTGTTTTTGCTGTCTTCTCCAGCGCTCTGCGGCACGTTTGATGTTGTTGATCGCAATGTCAATTATTTCATGGTGGCGTAGTCGACGAGATGTAGGAAAAGATACTAATTCTTTAATTTTGTTAGGTGGTTCAACATTTTTCAATATAACAGTCGGAGATAGCATAGTAGATTCATTTGGTATGGAGTTAATTACATCCTGGTATGAGAGTATGTGTGTATTCCAATCAATATGTCTTTTATGTCAGTATATTCTACATAGTTTACCAATTTCTTTCATTAGTCGTTGATTCGAAGAAGCGTGGTACCTGGATATATAGATCGGATAAATGTTTCTTGCTCGTAACATACGTGTCCATATAGCAGATCGAAACTGTGGTCCATTGTCGGAAATTACTTTCAATATATGCCCTACATGAAACAGAAAATGTTTTACAAATGCGTTCGAAACAGATTTCGCAGTGGCTTTGCGTAACGGAGTGAAGGTAACAAATTTCGAAGTGAGTTCAACAGCGACAAAGATGTAGCAAAAACCTCTATTAGTTCTGGGAATCGGACCAAAAATATCTACAGCGGCCATGTGTCTCAATGTAACGGGTACAATGGGATGTAACGGAGGAATATGTGAAGTCGTGTCTGATTTAGCTTTCTGGCAGATTTTACATGACGCTAAAACTCGTCGAATACGTTTCTCCATGTTGGCAAAATAACAGTTCTGTATCAGAACAAGAAAACATTTTCTGGTTCCATAATGTGCGTAACTTAAATGAGTATACCAAATTAATTTGTTAACAAGTTCGTCAGGAATACATAATAACCAGTTGTTGCTGTCAGGGTGAGAGCGGCGAAACAGAATATTATTGCGTACAGTATAATGGTTTCTAATGATAACATTATTCCTATCTTGCCAAAGGTGTTTAATTTATTTCCATACGTTGGCTTTGCTCTGCTCTTGTGCTATGTCTCGTAATGACGACGAAGTGAAATTTTCAAATGCAACTCGTTGAATATACATGACGCTAGAATTTGCTTGGCAGAAGTTGGTTGCGATGTCTTGCTGATTGTTGCTGAGAGAACGGGATAGCGCGTCTGCTACAATATTTTGTGTACCGGGAATGTGAACAATTGCAAAATTAAATTCCTGTAAATAAAGTTTCTATCTGCTCAATATGTCATGTGTAAATTTAGCGGAAAGTAAAAACTGAATAGCTTTATGATCTGTGTACACACACGGTAGTATGTCTTCCATAAAGAAAATGCCTAAATCTGGTAAATGTCCAAACAACACATAATGTTTCAAGCTCTGTAACAGAATAATTGCGTTCAGCTGGTGACAAAATGCGACTTGCAGAAGCGATGTTTTTAATTACTGTAGTACCGTCTTCTTCAATTTCCTGAAAAATGTGTACGCCTCAAGCGGTGTTAGAACTGTCGGTGGCAATGGAAAAATTTCTGGTAGGATCTGGGTGTGATAAAAGTGTTGCGTTCAACAAAGCTTGTTTCAGATTGACAAATTCAGACTGTACTTGGCTATCCCAGGACCAAATAGCGTTTTTACCCGTCAACTGGCATAATCTAGGGGTGTCTAAAGCAGAGTAATGAATAAATTTACGGAAAAAGTTAATTAATCCCAAGAAGCTGCGTAGTTGTTTCTTCGTCGTTGGAACAGTAATGTCACGTAAAGCTTGAAGTTTTTCCGGGTCAGGGGCAATGCCTTCTGCTGAAATTACATGTCCAAGAAATTTTATAGATGCCAAAGTGTGATTGGCTAAGTTTAACTGTGAGTCCTTGTGCACGAAAAGTTTGCAACAGTTGTTCTAGAACCAGATTGTGTTCCGACCAGTTAGCTTCTGCAATAAGGATGTCGTCTACATATGTTGTGATTCTGTCTTTAAGTTCTGTCGGAAGTATACAATTCAAACCGCGAATAAATGCTGCTGAAGAAATAGTTAAACCGAACGGTAATTTGCAAAATTGATAACAGTCACCAAAACAGAGAAATGCTGTGTACTTTCTGCAGTTCGGATGGAGCTGAATTAGCCAAAATCCCGATTTCAAATCTAATGTGGAATAAATAGCAGTACCATGAAATTTCTGTAAAAGTTCTTCTAGTGTCTGTGGGCGATCTGTTTCATTAATAATAATGTCGTTGACATGACGCGAATCAAGAACGAGGCGAAGTGATTCATCCTTTTTCTTAACAATATGGAGCGGGTTTATGTACGGACTAACTGCCGGTTCAATAATACCTTGGTCAAGCATAGCTTGCAATTCTTTCTTAACTTGTTCTCTGTGAATATGGAATAGGATAATGTTTGGCTTTAAATGTGTCGTGCTGTTTAACTTGAAATTCATACATAAAACCTGACATAGTACCAGGGATGTTGTCAAAAACTGGAGCTTGCTGTAAAAGAATTTTGCGTAGTTTCGTACGTTCGTCGTCTGTATTTGCGCTGCTTTGTTTTACTTTATCAGAAATCATTTGCATAACGTCATAGTCGGCTTCGTCTGATGTATTGTAGTTGTGTACGTACGTATCTGTGAACAATGTGGAATGACAGTCCGTGTTACGCGATGTAGAAATGACCTCTGTTCGATTAATTTGCCTGTTCATCTGCAGATAAGGCGTGCTGAAATTCTAATGCCAGTTGTACATTTTCATCCTTTAACATTAAATAGAAATTTTGAAAGTCAATAATTGTGTCGTGTTGTACCAAAAAATTCGTACCTAAAATTACGTCTGTTGTCAATGAGGGAACAATCCAAAAATTTGAGTGGTACGTATGACTTGCCATACAAAATCATAAGTGTGTCTGTAATTTTACATCTACTCCATTACTAGATACTGCTCCTTTTACTTTAGTTTCGCCTAATTGTAACGTAGGATAAATATTCTCTTTGTTACATTCGTTGAAGGTTTCCTCATTTATAACTGACATAGGTGATCCAGAATCGATTACTGCTGAAAATGTGGATGATCCAATCTTTACTTCAATGACAGGGTGGGAAATGGTTTTTTGAATAACTGGTTTTTCATGCAAAAGAGTGTCTCGGATGTCGTCAAAAGTAATAACATTTTCGTGAACAACATTCTGCGTGTCAAAAGTAGTGCTTCCGTTGTTGGAAGATGCAACCTGTACTGTATCTAGTCAAATTCTATCTGACGTGCCGTTATTTGCGGGAGGATGCTGTAGCATTTCAACTATTTGTACTGTTCTGCTATTTCGTCCTGGCGCATTAGGTTCGGGATGATACGTACTGTCTGGTTCATTCATGATAATCTGTTGTTGCGGATGATTCTGCTGCTGGTAAGACCTACTGTTATTAAATGTACGCTGAAAATGGTGCGCATTACTTTTACGTCTGTCATGATAGTCATTGCTATACGGCGCGTTGCGATAGGAGTTGAAATGATGTGTTTTCTGTTGTTGTGTTTTCTTGTTGCGGTGCGTTACTATTAGGTGCAGCCGACGCTATACGTGTAGGCGGCGAAACATTAAAGCTTGGTTGACCTTGCAGACTATATTGTTGGTTAGGTATGCTAATCGGCTGGTTTTGTTGCTGTTGTGGTGAAAACCCTCTATTGTTGCCAACATATGTTTGCGATTGCTGAAAATTTTGTACATACTAATGATTAAAATTTTGTCTGGTTATTAAAATTATACTGGTATTTCTTGTCATTTCGGGAGTGTCTAATGAAAACTGTCACTTTCGGTAAAACTTCTCATATCAGTTTTTCTTTACTCATCCTTGATCCTAGATAGATCGATAGTTGAAGGGCTGTTTTGATAGATATAAAGGATAGTAAAAGAGAAGGCAGCAGTGCAGAAAACTAAAGAGGAAATAGCACCACTACAGCTCGGGGCTCTGTGCACGCTACGGCACATATTCATCGAAGTGTAATGAATCCCCTGAGGTCTCTTACGTGCTGCAAATAAATTTTAGTTTTTGGATTACATGCAATGCCGGTGAAAATTCAAAAGCAAATTGTTGTATCCAGCCCAAACGTGAATCTGTTTTCTGTCATTCTTAAATTTCCTAACGGATAGAAAGTGCTTGTAATCAATATTATCGTTCAAAATGGTTCAAATGGCTCTGAGCACTATGGGACTCAACTGCTGAGGTCATTAGTCCCCTAGAACTTAGAACTAGTTAAACCTAACTAACCTAAGGACATCACAAACATCCATGCCCGAGGCAGGATTCGAACCTGCGACCGTAGCAGTCTTGCGGTTCCAGACTGCAGCGCCTTTAACCGCACGGCCACTTCGGCCGGCTCAATATTATCGTCTCTGTATGTCTGAACAGGTTCAGGATTGTATGATAATCTGTTTGTCTGTGTCTGTTCGGAATCTAAGTCGCGTACTCTCTGTAAATTACCTAAATTATACTGGCTGTGTGAATGTGACAATGTTCACAATGTGGCGTATGCTGTGACGTGGTAGAGGCTGAAAGATTTTTCATTTCTGTCACTTCTTGCTGTAAAGACGACACTTTTCTATGCAATGTATTATTGGACGAACTTATCTCACTGATTGTCTGCCGTAAATTTTGGAATTCGGGTGTTTGATTGAAAGAAATAGGTGACGTATAGTCTGATTTGGTATCATTGTTATATTCGATAACGTCAATACGACTGGCCAATTCATCAAATTTTTGTCAGTGCTTTTACCTGATCGTCATTTTTAGTGTCACAAACATTAATTTGTTTTTGGATTTTACGGGTGGTTTTGTTCAATTTCTTAATGTCTGCTTTAATGGCATCGGGATCCTGTGTTAATTCCAATTGTTCAAGTCTGCTGGTCACTGTCTGAAAGTTTACTGTGTGTGTGAGTCTGTTTTTGTTTTAAGATCAGAGATTTCATCATGCAATTCGGTGTTCAATTGTTTGATATTATTGATTTCGTCTGATACTGCAGCAATGTTGTTGTCTACGTATGTCTTTGCTTTCGTAAATAATTTACGCTCATCTTCCTGTCTCTGTGTAGTAATTGTTTCCATGACTTGTTTCTTTACTTTGTTCTGTTCCCGTATAAATTTACGGTAACGCGTTTCACTGTTTTGTAGGTGGTGATTAAAACGTTCGTCAATTTGGCTGTTTTGTTGTTCAAATTTCGTATCTACTTTCGCATCCAGTGTGCGAGAAAGTTCTGATGACATTAATTTAAATTCGTCGCGTAACTGTGTTGCGTTTTTCAGAACATTGTTTAGCGACTGCACTAATTTCATCTCTAAGTAATTTCGTTGTGGCTGCATGTGTATTACTTAATTCTTGTGCAACAGATCTAATTTCTTCACTACTGTTCCTAGCACAAGCCTTAATTTCCTCACGTAATTGTTCTTTAGTATCATTACATTGCTCCGCAACGGCTGTAATCTGTTCGGTAAGCTGTTCAATAGAGGTGTCAAGTTTTTCATTAATTTGTTTGAACGATCTGTCGTGGTTTTCATTCGACTGTTTGAAATTGTTGTCTAGTTTTTCATTGTTTGTAATTGTTGTCTTGTTTTTCATTCGACTGTTTGAGATTTTCACTAAGTTGTTGTTTGAGATTTTCATTAAGTTGTAGCAATAATGCCATAAATTGATCCATGCCAAAATTAGCTGCTGTATTCTCTGTGCTGTGTGATGGTGTATCTGCATTTGTCACGTTTTGTGTTGAAAGGGTCCTGTAGCCACCTTTCATTGCCAACTCTCGTAGTGGTCAAGCCGGCAAAGAGGATTCCGCTACTTGTGAGAAATCCACCTGCGTTAGGTTGGTGGCGGAAATGGCATCTTGGGGTTTTCCGGTCCACGCGGAGCGTGGAAGAGGCTGGAGAAGCGGGAGGCAGTCTGCCGCCGGTACGGGAAGCGTACACAGCTGTGCTCCAGTCGAAGAAGGGTGAGTTGAACTGACCGCGTGGCGCGTTGTCACATAGAGAGGGGAGCTTTTAGCTTTTGGTCTCGAATTTCGTCTTATAAAGATTTATTTGCTGGGTTGCAGAAGGGAATGCAAGGCTTTTGTAGACTTTCAGTTGATTCCCAATGTAGTCTTGACTTTGATCCGTGAGGGGAACGCAGCACAAAGGAGTTGCATATGTTGAAGTGCCCTCGGCTCAGTGTGAATGTTTATGTGCCTACAACTGTGTGTGTATGCTTCTAATCTTTTCCGGATCTTGGTAATTTTTGAGTATTTGTGAATTTTCTTTGTCTCATGTGACTAAAATTTGGCCACGGTCCATAGAAATTGTCTCCGCGGACCGAGTGGGCACGCGAGTCTGTTATGAAACGTATAGTATTTCACAAGCAATTGTACATAGTTAGCATGCAACAGCAGTCTATAGATGCACTACATCAATGTTTTAAGGAATAAATAATTTTGCCTTCAATCTTATCTAGTGTACCGATGTTACGTCGCCGTTACCTTCGCCATTTACCTTGTAGTTTTCCTTGTTGGCCCATCTATAGCGTTTCCATGTGCACAGGTGTAGTGATTAGTGTCCCCTTTTTTATCTGAAACAAATGCTCTGGAAGAGATCGTGTTTTCACGAATCTTGCTGCAGGCTGCACTTACGCATGGTGTTCACGCCCTCTTTACTTTACTCAATATTTGATTCACGGGAAGAATGCCTGGATCATATTAATAATTACATCCCATTCTTTATCAATGACTTTACAATGAATGTTCTTTTGTGAGTTTTTCTTATTAATAAATTAAGTAATTTTCCGACTCAGTGCTACCTCTTCTTTGTCGTGTGGCCAGAGTTGGTGGCGACCCTATCTTTTACATTGATTTCAGTGTCAAGTAGCATTTTCTTATTCAAAGTGCGCGTGGCTCTTTTAGCTATCAGGATACATTCAAAGGGCGCTTCATGCTTCTTACACATAGCGTCCTTTTATTCACGCTACTTACAGTGTAACCATTTGGTCATTCTCTGATTCTTAAAAAGGTTTGCCAATTGGATGTGCACTGTGGGTCACTACGTCGGAATCAAATAAATCTGACGTGTTTTGTGTATATTGTTCACCTTCGTTAGAAACATTTGTCTGTTCACTGTGTAAATTTTGCAAATCAGGTGTTTCAAAATGGGCAGCGTTCATTGTAACGAAACGTGCCGCGTCATCAATTGTCGTTAAATTTACAGTGGACACAATTGAATTTGTTTGCTCATCATTAGGATTAAAATAATTACTAGTGGTCGGTACGCACTGATTATCTGTAATTAGAAGATTATCATTATGACACTGAGTGTCGCTAGTATTATCGGTCAAATTATTCGAGTCGGCTTTCTCACTCATTGCGCATCGCGATGTACTGTTAGCAGTTTCTCGCGGCATTTTCACAAGCCAAAGTTAAGCACAAAATCAAACAAATACAAAGAAAAAATGGAACAAATACAATAACAATAATGAGCAAAAAATTGCCGATGATATGTGAAAGAAAGAGTGACAAGTTAGAAAATGAGTTGCGCCAGATGCAAACTACATTTAATATTAGGTAAATAAGAGCAGATAACTGACTACATATCAGAAATTCACAAAAATACGATCCTGGCCGGTTGTCGCCAAGTGTAACCTCCCCACAAAAGAATTCCTAAACCTCCCAACAGTAAAAATATAATTAGTTATATCATTCACATTCAGTGTAAGCTCCCAACAGATAAATTACGTAATCTACCAATAATACAATGTGACTATCTTCTCAATAAAATTGTGGCTCACTTACAACCTTTCAATAATTGACTGTGAATTTAAACTGGTAAATTTTGGACGTCAGCAGTGCTGCGTCATGGCCCTGAAAGATCACAATGAATAAATTGAAAATTCTTACCTCAATAAGGTCGCCGGATAACGCAATATATATTTGCTCCTATAAGAAATTTTTCTGGCACAGCCGAGTGCAATGCTGGCCGATAGATTCGACATGTATAAAAGAACAACTGATTTTTCTTTGCAATAATCGGGATGACCAAGGATTGGAGAAATTAGTAAATTCTTTAAATTGAAATGAATTATTGTCAAAAGCTACTTTTTATGAGAAAGATTATTATTAAGAGATTTTTTTAAAAACATTTACATGGGACTTAATATAACAATGCTACATATGCGCGAGGCTGCATTTACCTTATACTACATCGCTCAGGCACCGCCATCGGTCCCCACAACCGGCCCAGCCAACTCCATACACACGACTGCTCGTTAGCAACTACTTACTCCTACTGCTACACAGTTCTTACTGCTGACAACACTGCTCTCTGGTCTGAGATTCTCTTATACCTTACATATCGCAGGCAGCGCGAGCAATGCATCGAAATTACATCTGCTCGAGTGCGCTAGCAACAAATTCCTTAATCACGGACCTCTTTCAACGTTCTTGAGATACTTACAATGTACTGTTCTGATTTCTTCCAGTTAAGATTTTTAAAAAAACGGCTCAAATGGCTCTGAGCACTATGGCGCTTAACATCTGAGGTCATCATCCCCTAGAACTCAGAACTACTTAAACCTAACTAACCTATGGACATCACACACATCCATGCCCGAGGCAGGATTCGAACCTGCGACCGTAGCAGTCGCGCGGTTCCTGACTGAAGCGCCTAGAACCGCTCGGCCACCGAACCCGGCTAAGATTTTTTAAAGTTTCCATTAACCTTTGCCTTCAGGCGACCAAGCGTGTGACTATACACACTACCTTTCTCCTATTGATAGTATTTCCACAGCGTATAACCATTCCTGGCCTGTTGCAGCATGTAAGCGCTTATTAATATTTGTGTCTTAAGAAAAGAACGAATAGCTTTGGCAACGGCTGTAGATTCTATTAGATACATCAAGATGGTTTTAAATAAAATTCTATCAACACTAGGTGTACTGGAAACAGAAGAGAAATCATATGAGAAAATGTCATTCAAAAAGGTAAGCTCTTCATTTTAAACAAATTCGTCACAGGTGGTAGGTATGAAAAAAGCTTATACCGTTACGTGCGCCTCTATAATATATTTCGGTCCTCAAACTCAGTTGTTGAGTTGCGAATAAACATTGTGAATCATTGGACAAAAACTATTGGTTTAAGCCCAGTTACTGTCTCTGTCAGTCTGTCGTCCTCGTTATGTTCGCCGAACTGCTCTCTACAGGTTCAGTTCGTATCCTAGACAGGCTACACTCAATGGCTTATCTTCCACAGATACTGAAAGGTTCATTAAGTAGTCTGTCATCTGATTCTTTGATAGTAGTTGTTCCTAACAGCAATCGAGTGATATGTCGTTCTGGTAAGACCTGAACTCACATGCGGAAGGACACGATTCAAATCCTAGTCCGCCCGTAAAGACTGAAGTCTTCCGTGGTTTCTCCCCAAATCGCTTGAGGCTGCGATGATTCCTTTGAAACGTTGCGACCGATTTCCTCACCCCTCCTCCCCTTACCCTTGATACTTCTCTCTGTCTCTAATGATCTCGTCGTCGACGGAGTGTTAAACACTAATCAACTTTCCTTTATTTCTAACAGCGACGTTCCTAAGATATCACATGCCGCTGCATCGCCCATACGCTCAGACGCTGTATTAATTCTTTCCAATGGTTTACATTCAGTCTTTAAAGGATAAGATTACTTTTTTTAGTGTGTATTGCAACTCTTCATTAGTTACGTTCTGACTCTTTTCAATCATGTTTATCAGAGCCTTAAGAACATGAATGCATCTGTCTTGAAATGTATAGTAGATGGTTTCTTGTCTGCTAGTCCAATGCACTGGATTTGGTTTCTCGGACGTTATCTTTCAACTCCTTACAGAAGAAGTGGCTGGTCAGAAAATTTGTACGTATTCTCAACTGTTTAGAAATAAAGAGCTGTTTCTTGATTTGCCTCTCAACCTTTACAGAGCCTTTAAGGACTAAATCTAAATTGTGACTTGCTTCGTTTTCGCACACCACTGTATGCTCCACTCATGACGATGCTCCATCACAGCCTTGGCTGGAGCTATTGCAGCTATCCCCTTTCGTTCCATATATCCAGTTGACTAATGTTCCTATCCTAGTGAACAATGACCTTTGACACTGATGTTGTTGTTGTTGTAGTCTTCAGTCCAGAGACTGGTTTGATGCAGCTCTCCATGCTACTCTATCCTGTGCAAGCTTCTTCATCTCCCAGTACCTACTGAAACCTACATCCTTTTGAATCTGTTTAGTGTATTCATATCTTGGTCTCCCTCTATGATTTTTACCCTCCACGCTACCCTCCAGTACTAAATTGGTACCTTGATGCCTCAGAATATGTCCTACCAAGCGATCCCTTCTTCTAATCAAGCTGTGACACAAATTTCTCTTCTCCTCAATTCTATTCAATACCTCCTCATTAATTATGTGATCTACCCATCTAATCTTCAGCATTCTTCTCTAGCACCACATTTCGAAAGCTTCTATCTCATCTTGTCTAAACTATTTATCGTCCACGTTTCACTTCCATACATAGCTACACTCCAAACAAATACTTTCAGAAACGACTTCCTGGCACTTAAATCTATACTCGATGTTAACAAATTTTTCTTCTTCAGAAACGCTTTCCTTGCCATTGCCAGTCTACATTTTATATCCTCTACTTCGACCATCATCAGTTATTTTGCTCCCCAAATAGCAAAACTCATTTACTACTTTAACCGTCTCATTTCCTAATCTAATTCCCTCAGCATCACCCGATTTAATTCGACTACATACCAATATCCTCGTTTTGCTTTTGTTGATGATCATCTTATATCCTCCTTTCAAGACACTGTCCATTCCATTCAGCTGATTTCCAGGTCTGACAGCAAAGGACCCTTGACACTGATATATGAGGAAAATGATTCGCATATCTTTGCGTCGGAATGATTGCCAAAAGATTTTTGATAATTTTAACATGGCGAAAGACTTCTCTTAATTGATTTCACTAATTTTTAGACTTTTTCGTCCCATTTCAATTTTGCATTTTTATTTATTTATTTATTTATTTTTCTTCCCGGTGGCACTTTGTTTCTCGGGGGTATTGGCCAGGCCGATCCCGTCTAGGTACGTCCGTGCCGTTTCCGCTGCATAGATTTTTTAAAATGTCGATGATTAATATCCTTTGAGAGTAAACAATTTTGCCCGACGTGACGCAGTTCACAACAACACAGGGTTTCTGAAGCGGGCCAAGTCGTAGCTACCATTAGTTGGACACATTGGGAAAACCGTGAAATACACTTCAAGACAACAACAAAAAAGGTAATACCACTAAGGAATTACCTGACTGGGGCGGAAATCAGTAGGTGTGATGTACATGTACGCACAAACAAATGGTTACAACTTCAGAGAAACTGGGATATTTATTCAAGAGAACGAGCTTCACAAATTGACCAAGTCAATAAAGCATTGGTCTATCTCTGCCTCTTATGTGAGCAGTTATTCAGTTTGGCGTTGATTGACAGGGTTGTTGGATGTTCTCCTAAACAATATCGTGTCAGGTTCTATCCAGCTGACGCGTTAGATCGTCGAAATCCTGAACAGTTTAGAGGGCCCTGCCCACGATACTCTAAGCGTTCTCAACTGGGAAGAGCTCCGGCGACCATGTTGGCCAAGGAAGGGATTGGTAAGCTCGAAGACAAGCAGTAGAAACACATGCCGCGTGTGGGCGGGCATTATGTAGCTGAAATATAAGTCCAGGAGGGCTTACTCATGACGGGTGACAGTCCAGTTGGTATCCCACCTTAGTGTGGGAGGTCGCCAGACATATCTTCGCGGGTTATGGGTTCAGATGGTTCATACGGCTCTAAGCACTATGGGACTTAACACCTGAGCTCAGCACTTTAAAATACTTAAACCTAACTAACCTAAGGACATCACACACGTCCATGCCCGAGGCAGGATTCGAACCTGCGACCGCAGCAGCAGCGCGGTTCCGGACTGAATCGCCTAGAACCGCTCGGCCACAGCGGCCGGCTGCAGGTTAAGGGGGCTCAGTTCAAAGAGGCACTACTCACTGAAGGCAATTCTACTCCAGTCAATGAGATTCCATGCCGAAGACGTATCTCTAGACACCCCAGACAGTGGCTGGATACCAATCTGATAGTCGCCTGCAATACGGCATAACGAAGAGGAGAATGGTCTGGTGTGTCATTTCTTAAGTTAGCTGTAATCGCATTGTCAGCATCATGTAGGAGAAATAGTTTGCAAACTTGACGCTGTCTCTCTTGATCTCATAATCATGTCTGACGGTAAATCTCATATATTTTCTTATTTTGTGTAGAAACGATATCGCTTTGTTCTCGATGTTTCGAAATCCGACACAGAAATCCGGTGCGGACGATTGATGTTATTATACTTTGCATAAAACATACCAAACCATTTGGCTTTCCAGAGTACAGGAGAAGCGGATGGAAAATTTAGATTTCTTGGAAACATTGACAAGGCGTTAATTACTACCAGCACTATTCGTCATAATGTGTGTGGAACTCTCCTACTTGAGGTGGTTTTGGATCTCTAACAGAAATAGGAGCATCTTAATGTGATAGTTCAATGTTTAGTACTGCCGTAATTCAAAGCTACACCTGTTCTGCCAGTTTGAAATTACAGCAAAAATGAAAAATGATGTATCATGAAGTTGATGTGTTGCGTAAGGTCCGTATCGCTGGGGCTAATCGGCTGTTCAGTTTTGGAAAATATCTTGTGCCCTTTCTGGAGACAGAATAACTACAGTATGTATTCCACCCCTTTTCCACCCCTTTGAACCAATCACCAGCTTTAGAACTGCGACACTGAAAAAAGAGGTGGACCACCACAGAAAAATTCAGTATTGTAAAACTGACGTGAAAATTCAGTGACATGCTTTCTCACTTACGTAGAGACTATACCATTTAGCTCACGGGTGTAGGATTTTTATACGCAGACCAGAAATCAAACAAAAGCAAGTTATTTTGTCCTGCTAGTGGCCAAAAGCAGTGCTCATACCGTAGTTGTAGTTCCCTGACGCCCATTTTCCCACTCTTCCTTGCTGTGACGTAGATATTCCGTACTGCCGTTGCAAGATCACGGACACGTGAAAGGCAGAGCAGAGTACATACAACTTGATGCAGCACAATAAATAGCTTTCCAGCCAATTTACCATCCGGATTAACAGTGGCCATGATTGTATGCAAATGCGTTAACGCATTGATGTTAGTTGATCTTGATACAACTCTCTTGGTACCTCTAATTTCCAGGACTCCTTTCGTATGCACTTCCTCTTCAAATCCCGATTGATCGGAGATGAACACAATTTTCATCTGCAAATTTTCGGGCCGATACTGTAGTTTGCTGTGCATCGTAAAGTTGACGCTTTGTTTCAGATTTCGTTATCTTAAGTATTCCAATTCTGTAGCACTGTTTGAAGTTATGCAACCATACACTGCTTCCCTTGAAATCGCTGTAATCTATGTCGCGCGTAATTTGATATGCATAACATGAGAGGTCACTATCCTGTAAATTGTATCGTGCATCCTCGAAACGTGCAGACAGACACCAGTTTCTGTAACATCTGCACCTAGTCCTCTTTGAACATCCGTACTTTTTCTTACGCGCTACACAGTCATACAGCTGCGGACTTTTTCGGAATCTATTTATAGCTTTTATTACTACGCCGCGGACGATATGTGACGTACGTAATTATGTTTAGTATCCCCTCCTTAGACAATGATTGCTCTGTACTACATTTCACTGGAGACGAGATTTGTTGCTCCCTGTCCGACAAGGATGATGAACTACATGGCTCGACATCTGTGTCACTTTCACTTGTTAAGCATGTATCGTCATCACTGTACTCGTCGTGTACATTGTCTGCACAGTCGAGCGTATACGACACCACACATTCCACTGGCCCATCTTGCAGAGCGCTAATATTTCATCTCACTGCGAAATTTCTTGGGTTCCATTCTGACGAAATGTCGACCTGTTGTAGATAGAACACAGTGTCTGCTTTGTTTATCGTTGCCATTGCTCTGCTCTGTATCAACACCACTACTGGTCGACCAAGCAGATCATCTGCGCTCTTAGTCTCACGCTGTGCTCACCACTGGATACCTCCAGTTTCTTCACCTACTGCCATTAGCACCCAATATTGTGTTGCATGGTAGACAATGTGTCGGCCGCCCAATGCCGTAAACATCATGGGCGTTTTGCGACCTCGCACTTAAGAAGGGTTTCCTTGTGAGTATGGCTGTTGGGACGAATTGTAACCAAGCGGTAATTCACCACTTTACCCCAACAACCCTACTGTTACTATTATAGCGCCGTGACGTTTTTTGTGTATAAGATGTGGATAACTCTTACGTTAGCAGTATTAAACCGTCAAAGTAGAGTCCATCTCAAAGCAGTCAGTATATCCTCAAAGTGTTCCCTGCTAGAAATCCAGTGGAAACTTGTGATGACATTATGGTCTGCAAGTCTTTATGCACCGCATATGAAGCGTCTGCTGTCTGGCGGTCGTGTAAAGGAGCCGGCACGCGCGCTCCCGGTAGCACCAACTTCAATGGGCGCCGACCGCTTGCGCTCCGTGCTGTACCTGGTTATTCATAGCTCCACAATGCCGGTAACGTCGTGCTACTCCGTTACATGGATGAGTGAGGGTTCTATTCGCGTGCAGTCTCTGGACCATGGCGACAGGATGTGCTGTCCTCTAGCGTCTGATACTGGTAACTGTTTTTTGAGTTCAATTGCCACCAATAAGAAACGTATAGGCTTTCACTCTCGTAATATGTCTTTTTTCACAGTCTACATTTACTCCGTTTTTGAGTTTACAATTCGGCTTGTAAATAAATATAAGCGCGTTTCGTTCTCAAATCTATTTAATACATGGCAGTTGCTTATAAGAACAGTAAGTGTACGGCTGTACGCATCTAGAGGGTTGGATCCCCTCCTTCGTAAGCGTCAGATTGCAAAACCTGGGCTACTCTCAGGGTGGAATTTCCGTCTTCGAAGATTGTGTTTGTCTGTCTGTCTGTCTGTCTGCCCGCCGCTTGCTGCTATCGCTGTTCGTTCGTTCGTCCGTCCGTCCGTCCGCCTGCCTGCTCGCTGTCCATCGCCGTCGTCGTAACCACTGCCGCCGCCGCCGCCGCCTGCTGCACGTCCGTCTGTCCGTCGCCGTTCGTCTGCAATGAGTACTCCCACCTCCACCGTCATCTACACCTCCCCCTCCCCCTCTCCCACAGTCACCTCCTGGAGTGCCGCCCTTGGCCTCCCTCCTTACACCTCCCCTTCCCTTCCCCCACTTACCCATCCCCCGATATCCTCCCCTGCTGTATACCCACACCTCTACACCCTTCCTCCAGCCTCTACACCCTCAACAGCTCCCACTACTACCTCCGCCCTCACGTACGCCTCTGTTGCTGCCACCCCTCAGGTGGTTGGCTTCCCCTCTCTCACCGACCCCGTCGCTTCGTCTTCTGCATCTCCCGCACGCATCACGTCGCGCCGAGCCACCATCGCCACCACTGAACCAGCTGCTTCTCCCGGTGCCTCCACTACGCCACAGGGATCTGCCACCCGCCACCTCCCTCTCCTCCCCGTCCCTCTCTCTTCCTCCCAGCCTCCAGTCTCCAAAAAGCCCCAAAAGCGCGTCCTTACCGACTCTGCTCCCGCCACTTCCCACAAAAAATCAACACCACCTCCCCCTCCCCCTGCCGTCACCATGGACACCACCCCTCCTCCTGCCACCCATACCGTGGCCCCCACCCCCCATACCTTTGTCCTGTCAACTCCGGATCCTAAGTTCCTCGACGCTCGTACCCTCACCAAGGAAATACGAAAGTACTTACCTGGTGCTCCCATCTCCCAACTCATTCCCCGCAGGGACTCAGTCCTTATCAAGTCCCCGTCCCCATCCTTTCACACAGACCTCCTGCGAAAACTCCCACGAGTTATGTTTGGCCCCCACGCCTCTCTGACACCCTTCCTTTCCGCTTCCACTCCTCGTCAGCCCCAGCCTCCCCGTCACCCCCCCACCTACACCGCTGTGATCAATAAGCTCAGCCTGGTGATCACAGAGGATGAAGTGTTGGTAGAACTGAACTCCCACCCGGACTTGGAAATCCGCTCTGCCCGCCGTATCCACAATGCCTCTGGTCCCACCTACCTCATGCGGGTATTCTCTGAGTCCGCCCCATCCATAGACCATCTCCTCACCCAGGGTGCCCTGATATACCACCGTCGCCACCCTGTTGAATCCTCCAAATCCCCTCCCCAATCCTACCGTTGCCAGCGGTGCCTGATGTACAATGACCACCTGACTCCCAACTGCAAACCCCCCCCCCCCACCTGTCCCCATTGCAAGGCCTCCCACTTTCTTAAGAACTGCCCCAACCTCGCTGCTCCTCCTTCCTGTAATACCTGCAATGGCCCCCATCCCACATACTCCCACAAGTGTAAAGCTAAACCCCCTCCAGCCACCCCTGAACTTACAGTCCACAGTTCGTCCTGTCGATCCCCCTGTCCATCCCAACAATTCCCTCCGTCCACCTCCCACGGCCGAGGACATCATCCGGTTCATTACCGATGTACTCCAAAACATTCACCCTTTTCAGTGCCCCCACACCTTCCAACAAATCTCCTTTGCTGCTCGCTCTGTTTTCCACCTGAACACCTTCGCCAGTTACTCCCACAATCAAGCCCACTTCACCTTCACCCACCTCGACACCCTAGTTTAAGTCTCTTCCCTTCCCTCCCTTCCTCCCCCCCCCTCCTTCCCGTCATGGCGCGGCACGAGTCTCGCATCCTCTTCCAGAACATTCGCTCCTTCCGCTCCAACAAATACCTCCTCATGCACACCCTCTCCCACCACCAGGTCGACATCTTCCTCTTGAACGAAACCTTTCTCCAGCCCCACCATTCTATCCGCACCTCCCCCTATATCCTCCACCGCACTGACGCTCCTGGTCCTCGTGCGCAGGGTGGAGTCGAGATTGGCCACCTTAAGCATATCCCCGTCCGGCCACAACCTCTCCTCAATGACCCCACTGAACACCTTATCCTTAGTGTCTTCTTCCCCTCCCTCACCGTTACCAGTGCTACCATCTATGTCCGCTCCACTGCTCCTCTTCCTTATGACTTCATCTCACACATTGACCACACCTTCTCCACCTATGTGATTGCTGCCGACCTCAACATCCATAGCCGCACTCCTGCTGCCCTTCGGCGGTGGCATCAGTTCCTCTCCACAATCCAAGGTGACCTTGTTCCCCTTCCCCAGCACACCCGACCCGAAAGTGACACCACCCCCGATGTTGTCATTGCCTCCGCCAACCTCCTTGGGTGTATCGCTGTCGCCGTCCTTGACCCCACAGGTAGCGATCACCTTCCTGTCCTTCTCACCATAATGTCTGCTCACCGCCCCCCTCCGGCTCCGCACCCTGCACCCCCTCCCAAGGTCGTCCATGACTATCACCGTGCCAACTGGGATGCCTACCGGGATTCCATCTCCACCCAGGTCGAAAGCCACCCTCTTACCTATCGCCATCCTGACGACATCATCCACGCCTCGTCCTTCCTTCAGAAGGTAAATACTGACGCCGTGGAGGCCCATGTTCCTACTAAAACCATCCAACCACACCGTCCCACTCTCCCTCCGCGGGCTGTCCTCCTCCTCCGTGAATCCCGCCGCCTCTATCGCTCCTTCCTGCGCACTCGTGACAGGGATACACTCCAACGCCACCGGCAAATACAGCGACACGTACGGAACCTTCTTACAGCAACGAAACGCTGTGACTGGCGCCAGACCTGCACGCGACTCAACCCCTCCAAAACCCAGGCAATCATCATAGGCCGCACACTCGCTCCTTCCACCTCCATGATTTCTACCTCACCCTTTATGGTCGTCCTATCCAACTCACCCCCACCCTGAAATACCTTGGCCTCACCCTTGACCGACACCTCACCTGGACCCCTCATCTCCTGACCATCCAGCAGAAAGCCCATTCCCACCTCCACCTGCTGAAACTCCTGTCTGGCCGGACATGGGGATTGCATCCTTCTACCATCCTCCACACCTACAAATCCCTCATTCGTCCTATCATCTGTTATGCCAGCGTCGCCTGGATCTCCGCCCCCACCCGCTTTTACAAGGCACTCCAAATCCTTGAACGCCATGCGCTCCGCCTTGCCTTCCGTATCCGCCTTCCTTCCCCCACACGGCTCCTGTATGAACTGATCCCCTTCCCCCACCTCCTCCTGTTCCTCCAACATCTCCGCATCCTTTACATTGTTCGCAGGCTTGATCCCCCCCACCCTCTGGTTTCCTCCTTCCACTCCACCCCCCGCCCATTGCCTCGCCTCTATCGCTGTATCCCTCCCTCTCTCCACCTCCACACCCTCCATCTCCTTCATCAGGGCAACTTCCAACGCCTCCCCCTCCCGGATGACGAACTCCGCCGTGACATCTACCCTTCCTTCCAACTATAACCTGGCCTTGTCCCCCCCCCCTCGCCAGGGCCCCTTTTTCCTCCTTCTCCCAGAGCGGATTTTCCTCCGTCCCCCCCTCCCCTGAGACCCTGCCCCCATATTTGCCTCTCTCCTTCCCACATCCCTCCCTACCTGGCCCTCTTCCGCTCGCACCCCGCTCACCTCCCCCATCTCTTCCCCTCCCTCCCTTCTCCAGGTCTCCCTCATCTCCTAGCGCCTGGCAGATCCTCTGTGTTGCTCTTCATCAGTGTGCCACATCAGTGTTGTTTAGTGCTGTTTCTCGTGTGCGTCAAGAGGTGTGTTTTAATTGTGTCCTGCCTTGAGGTTCGCCGCCGGTGTTACGTTATGTGCTATGCCGTCTGTCGCTACCTTTATGCTCCAGTCTTACTGTGCCTTGTGTTCTTTTATCCGTCGCAGTGTGTGGCTTTTTATGTGTGCTACTTTTAAACAGTTTTTTTCTCTTCATTTTACAGTCACCCCGTTTTTTGTCTATTGCCTTCCATGATGTTCCCCTTTTTTATATTTATGTTCACCTTATTCTCTCCTTTGCTGTTTTTAAATGTCTTCTATTGTTTTGTTCTATGTCTTTCGGCTGAAGAGCAGCACCTATGCTGCTGCCAGCCCGCCCCGATGGGGAATTGAAATACAATAAAGGAAAAAAAAAAAAAACGGCTGTACGCATCTAGAGGGTTGGATCCCCTCCTTCGTAAGCGTCAGATTGCAAAACCTGGGCTACTCTCAGGGTGGAATTTCCGTCTTCGAAGATTGTGTTTGTCTGTCTGTCTGTCTGTCTGCCCGCCGCTTGCTGCTATCGCTGTTCGTTCGTTCGTCCGTCCGTCCGTCCGCCTGCCTGCTCGCTGTCCATTGCCGTCGTCGTAACCACTGCCGCCGCCGCCGCCGCCTGCTGCACGTCCGTCTGTCTGTCGCCGTTCGTCTGCAATGAGTACTCCCACCTCCACCGTCATCTACACCTCCCCCTCCCCCTCTCCCACAGTCACCTCCTGGAGTGCCGCCCTTGACCTCCCTCCTTACACCTCCCCTTCCCTTCCCCCACTTACCCATCCCCCGATATCCTCCCCTGCTGTATACCCACACCTCTACACCCTTCCTCCAGCCTCTACACCCTCAACAGCTCCCACTACTACCTCCGCCCTCACGTACGCCTCTGTTGCTGCCACCCCTCAGGTGGTTGGCTTCCCCTCTCTCACCGACCCCGTCGCTTCGTCTTCTGCATCTCCCGCACGCATCACGTCGCGCCGAGCCACCATCGCCACCACTGAACCAGCTGCTTCTCCCGGTGCCTCCACTACGCCACAGGGATCTGCCACCCGCCACCTCCCTCTCCTCCCCGTCCCTCTCTCTTCCTCCCAGCCTCCAGTCTCCAAAAAGCCCCAAAAGCGCGTCCTTACCGACTCTGCTCCCGCCACTTCCCACAAAAAATCAACACCACCTCCCCCTCCCCCTGCCGTCACCATGGACACCACCCCTCCTCCTGCCACCCATACCTTGGCCCCCACCCCCCATACCTTTGTCCTGTCAACTCCGGATCCTAAGTTCCTCGACGCTCGTACCCTCACCAAGGAAATACGAAAGTACTTACCTGGTGCTCCCATCTCCCAACTCATTCCCCGCAGGGACTCAGTCCTTATCAAGTCCCCGTCCCCATCCTTTCACACAGACCTCCTGCGAAAACTCCCACGAGTTATGTTTGGCCCCCACGCCTCTCTGACACCCTTCCTTTCCGCTTCCACTCCTCGTCAGCCCCAGCCTCCCCGTCGCCCCCCCACCTACACCGCTGTGATCATTAAGCCTAGCCTGGTGATCACAGAGGATGAAGTGTTGGTAGAACTGAACTCCCACCCGGACTTGGAAATCCGCTCTGCCCGCCGTATCCACAATGCCTCTGGTCCCACCTACCTCATGCGGGTATTCTCTGAGTCCGCCCCATCCATAGACCATCTCCTCACCCAGGGTGCCCTGATATACCACCGTCGCCACCCTGTTGAATCCTCCAAATCCCCTCCCCAATCCTACCGTTGCCAGCGGTGCCTGATGTGCAATGACCACCTGACTCCCAACTGCAAACCCCCCCCACCTGTCCCCATTGCAAGGCCTCCCACTTTCTTAAGAACTGCCCCAACCTCGCTGCTCCTCCTTCCTGTAATACCTGCAATGGCCCCCATCCCACATACTCCCACAAGTGTAAAGCTAAACCCCCTCCAGCCACCCCTGAACTTACAGTCCACAGTTCGTCCTGCCCCCATATTTGCCTCTCTCCTTCCCACATCCCTCCCTACCTGGCCCTCTTCCGCGCGCCCCCCGCTCACCTCCCCCATCTCTTCCCCTCCCTCCCTTCTCCAGGTCTCCCTCATCTCCTAGCGCCTGGCAGATCCTCTGTATTGATCATCATCAGTGTGCCACACCAGTGTTGTGTTTAGTGCTGTTTCTCGTGTGCGTCTAGAGGTGTGATTTTAATTGTGTACTGCCTTGAGGTTCGCCGTCAGTGTTACGTTATGTGCTATGCCTTCCGTCGCTACCTTTATGCTCCCGTCGTACTGTGCCTTGTGTTCTTTTAACCGTCGCAGTGTGTGGCTTTTTGTGTGTGCTACTTTTAAACAGTTTTTTATCTCCATTTTACAGTCACCCCGTTTTTCGTCTATTGCCTTCCATGATGTTCCCCCTTTTATGTATCTATGTTCACCTTATTCTCTCCTTTGCTGTTTTTTAAATGTCTTCTATTGTTTTGTTCTATGTCTTTCGGCTGAAGAGCAGCGCGTATGCTGCTGCCAGCCCGCCCCAATGGGGAATTGAAATACAATAAAGAAAAAAAAAACGGCTGTACGATGACACCGCCTTCCTGTCTCTCTATCCTACCTTTCAACGGTCCCAACGCACACTCCAAACCCACCTTGACCAGTTCATCACTTGGTGTAACCAGTGATTCTTTCGTATCAACCCCTCCAAAACCCAAGCAATCATCATAGGCCCCACCGCCCGCTCCTTCCATCTCCACGATTTCTACCTCACCATTTATGGTCGTCCCATCCAGCTCACCCCCACCCTGAGATACCTTGGCCTCACCCTCGATCGTCACCTCACCTGGAACCCTCACCTCCTCACTATCCAGCAGAAAGCCCATTCCCGCATCTGCTTCCTGAAACTCCTGTCTGGCTGGACATGGGGATTGCATACTTCAACCATCCTTCCCTCATCCCCTTCTGTGTCCACCTCCCTTCCCCCACACATGTCCTCATCCCCTTCCCGCACCTCCTCCTTTTTCTCCAACATCTCTGTATCCTTTACACTGTCCACAGGCTTGATCCTCCCCACCTCCTGTCCTCCTTCCTCTCCACCCCTGCCCATTGCCACACCTTGATCATTGTATCTCTACCTCTCTCCGCCTCCACACCCTCCATCCCCTTCACCAGGGCAATTTCCAGCACCTGACGAACTTCACTGTAACATCTACCCTTCAACTGTAACCTGTCCTTGTTCCGCCTCCCCTCCCCAGGGTCCCCTTTTTCCTCTCCCCTCCTTCTCCCAAAGCAGACTTTCCTCCTCCCCTCCCTCAGTCCCTGCACCCCCTCCTCAGCTTTTTTGCCTCTCCCACCCCTCATTTGGCGCGCCCCCCCACCTCATCCCCCTTTCTTTCCCCTCCTTCACGCCTCCTTTTCTCTTCTCCCTTGTCCACATGTGCCCTTAGCACTAGGATTTCACCCAGAACAAGTCTCGCCCATTCACCCCCCTCCATACCTATCCATAGTGTGAGGCCCTCCCCGAAACAGCCCCCAGTTCCGCAAACTGGAAGCTACATCGAAGTTGTTACCGTCACAGCCCAACACATGTTACACTGTGATGAAATTCAGTAATGATGAGAAATTTAAGTTTTCCTGGATAGTAATATAATATGAATGTGCATTATTAAAGAAATAAAAATATTTATAGAGAATTGAAAGAATCACCAGCAATAGAAAACAAAAAATAACGTGATGTTATTTAAGGGCAATAAAGACAAATTTTCATTAACTAATTAACTTAATATAAAACGTTTATTTGAGGGAAACAGCAGAGCAAACATACAATGTGAAAACAATGGTCTTGATTCTATCATGTCTGTAGTAAAGCCACGGATGCAGTCGAATAACTCTGTTGTCTAAAATCAACGTTATATAGAAATAAGTAAAAGTAGTTTTGTTTATGTAGGCCCTCATAGTAGCTCACGAAAATTAAACAATATAAGAATGCCATAAAGTATAAATGTCTAATGAAAGCAGTAAGATATTTGCTTATATGACATATTTCATTAGTGTTTGCATGGGTAATGGGTGAATTTTAACTTGTAAATCTTCCAGTGCGATACCTGCGCATTATAAACGAGGTTATAAAGAATTGCTGCTGTTTCTGTGTGATTAGTGTCCTATATGCTGTTGCAAACGTCTCAGGAAAATAATCTGTCGTTATTCTTTGTCCTATCTATCGTTATTCTTTGTCCTGTCTGTTTTTAACGAAAAGATTTATTAATTTCGTAAATGTCATTCAAACCATTTTTTAAAAATAATAATGATGATGTGTATGGAGGAAATAAATGCTACAGTGTTTCACGGCTGTAAAACGTCCTTCATGCTGTGCTATCTCTTTTTCCACCCCTAAAACTTTTCAGCAAAACTATTCAGTGAATAACATCCAAAAACAGCTTGGATCGATCTACCAAGAACAAAGTAATTTTGATGCCCTCTGGAAGTATAGTGAACATTGATGCTTGTTTCACATATACTGTCTGAGTTCTGCAATATGTCAAGTATACTGTGGTTCCTCTTTATCGAAGCAAATTATTCTTTCAGGTTATGTTTTTCCTGTTTTAGCTTTGGGTGCTTTTCCTCACAGAGAAGTATGTTTCTTCATAGGCTATTCATCTGAATACTGAGTTCTCGTATTTAAAGAATTCAGTGCTAAATTGTTTTCTCTTATGTTTGCTGTGGAAGTACCTGGCACAGCTGAGGCCAATTGTGCACGTTTTTTGTAACGTGTCTTTTAACTATCTCACAAAGTTTAAGACCTAGCAAGATATTAATTTAACATTCAATCCAAGAGCAGCTAAACGCGGTAAACCACGTGGGTCAACTGAAGCGATGCCCAGGCGCCGAACAAAGACCGGGAAAACCGGGGGTTAGTGGGCGGGACTTGTTCCAGGGGAAATCCTAGCGCTAACGATTCCTTTGTCCACCGCACTCCCCCCCCTCCCCCCCTCCCCCTCTCCCCCCCCCCTCCACCCGGGGGCAGATCTTCCCAATGTGCTGCATTTGTGTTGTGTTCAGTGCCTTTATACAGTGTCATCAAGTGATGTGGTTTTAATTGTGTGCTCGACCTGTATATAGTCCATGCTTGTTCTTTATATACTGTGGTCGCCTTTTATGTTGTTTTTGCCTTGAGTGTTTTTCCAGTGTGCTTCAAATTACCAGCTGTGTTCTCTTAACTTTATGTCGACTTTTAACTGTCTTCCAGTGCATGTCTCCATATCAGTGTGTATTTTAACTCCCCTCATCTTCTACGAAACTTTTGCAGTTATGTACTACGAACACAGAAATGAAAGTACACACATCAAAAAAAGTTTTACATCACCTTGGTTCCGAGAGTTCGGGAGCCTGTACAGAGAATTGGAACAGAGATCAACTATAAACATCATTTCCGCCCTATTCCTCATGAAATATACACATTTCATGTTGTACCATCATACAGCAACAGCTTCAGAGGTGGTGGTCCAGATTGCTGTATGCACTGGTACCTCTAATGCCCAGTAGCATGCCCTCTTGCATTGATGAATGCCTGTATTCATCGTGGCATACTATCAACAAGTTCGTCAAGGCACTGTTAGCACAGATTCTCTCACTCCTCAACGGCGATTCGGTGTAGATCCCTCAGAGTGTTTGGTGGGTCACAGCCCTTTTCAGTCTATCACAGGCATGTTTGATAGGGTCCGTGTCTGGAGAACAAGCTGGCCACTCTAGACGAGCGATGTCGTTATCCTGAAGGAAGTCATTCACAAGATGTGCACCATGGGTGCGAATTGTCGTCCATGAAGACGAATGCATCACCAATATGATACCGATATGGTTGCACTATCGGTCGGAGGATGGCATTCACGTATCATACATCCATCACGGCGCCTTCCATGAACACTAGCGGCGTACTTCGGCCCCACATAATGCCACCCCAAAACAGCAGGGAACCTCCACCTTGCTGCACCTGCTGGACAGTGTGTCGGACGCGTTCAGCCTGACCGGGTTGCCTCCAAACACATCTGCGACGATTGTCTGGTTGAAGGAATATGTGCACTCATCAGTGAAGAGAATGTGATGCCCAATCCTGAGCGGTCCATTCGGCATGTTGTTGGGCGCATCTCTACAGCACTGCATGGTGTCGTGGTTGCAAAGGTGGACATCACCATGGACGTCGGGAGTAAAGTTGTGCGTCATGCAGCCTACTGTGCACAGTTTGATTCGTAACACGACGTCCTGTGGCTGCACGAAAAGCATTATTCAACATGGTGGCGTTGCTGTCAGGTTTCCTCCGAGCCATAATCCGTAGGTAGCGGTCATCCACTGTAGTAGCGGCCTGAGCGAGGCGTGTCTTCGACAGTTCCTGTCTCTCTGTAGCTCCTCCATGTCCGAAAAATATCGCTTTGGTTCACTCTGAGACACTTGGACACTTCCCTTGTTGAGAGCCCTTACTGGCACAAAGTAACAATGCGGACACAATCGAACCGCGGTATTGACCGTCTAGGCATGGTTGAATTACAGAAAACGCGAGCTGTGTCCACCTTCTTGGTGGAATGACTGGAACTGATCGGCTGTCGGACCCCTCTGCTGCTCATGCATAGTTATTTACATACTTAGATTGGTTTAGTGATATCTCTAAACAGTCAAAGAGACTGTGTCTACGATACAGTATCCATAGTCAACGCCTGTCCTCAGGAGTTCTGGCAACCGGGGTGATGCAAAACTTTTTCTAATGTATGTACATTCGTTTCAGTTGGTCAGCTTTGAAATAAACCTTTTGCGCGTCGTGGACGCGAATTGCTTCTCACCTCACAACTATTAGATTCCAAACCTGTTTTCTGTGTACCCGCCCCCAATGGTTCCATTGAAATTATTTGTAAAACAAGTTGCTAGCCTTACTGGTGACGTAAGGCCCTAACTAAAAGCAATGGACATGAATATGGCAAGAACAGTAGTTGGTATTAAATGGAGAGACCATTGAGGCAAGGCTCACACAAAGAGAGGTTGGAATCAAGTAAATACAGTGGTGAAAAGCAATTCGCGTCCAAAACGTGCAAAAGAATTCTTTAAAAGTTGACCAATGAAAGCGTTTGTATTTCCATTTCTGCGTTAGTACACTCCTGGAAATTGAAATAAGAACACCGTGAATTCATTGTCCCAGGAAGGGGAAACTTTATTGACACATTCCTGGGGTCAGATACATCACATGATCACACTGACAGAACCACAGGCACATAGACACAGGCAACAGAGCATGCACAATGTCGGCACTAGTACAGTGTATATCCACCTTTCGCAGCAATGCAGGCTGCTATTCTCCCATGGAGACGATCGTAGAGATGCTGGATGTAGTCCTGTGGAACGGCTTGCCATGCCATTTCCACCTGGCGCCTCAGTTGGACCAGCGTTCGTGCTGGACGTGCAGACCGCGTGAGACGACGCTTTATCCAGTCCCAAACATGCTCAATGGGGGACAGATCCGGAGATCTTGCTGGCCAGGGTAGTTGACTTACACCTTCTAGAGCACGTTGGGTGGCACGGGATACATGCGGACGTGCATTGTCCTGTTGGAACAGCAAGTTCCCTTGCCGGTCTAGGAATGGTAGAACGATGGGTTCGATGACGGTTTGGATGTACCGTGCACTATTCAGTGTCCCCTCGACGATCACCAGTGGTGTACGGCCAGTGTAGGAGATCGCTCCCCACACCATGATGCCGGGTGTTGGCCCTGTGTGCCTCGGTCGTATGCAGTCCTGATTGTGGCGCTCACCTGCACGGCGCCAAACACGCATACGACCATCATTGGCACCAAGGCAGAAGCGACTGTCATCGCTGAAGACGACACGTCTCCATTCGTCCCTCCATTCACGCCTGTCGCGACACCACTGGAGGCGGGCTGCACGATGTTGGGGCGTGAGCGGAAGACGGCCTAACGGTGTGCGGGACCGTAGCCCAGCTTCATGGAGACGGTTGCGAATGGTCCTCGCCGATATCCCAGGAGCAACAGTGTCCCTAATTTGCTGCGAAGTGGCGGTGCGGTCCCCTACGGCACTGCATAGGATCCTACGGTCTTGGCGTGCATCCGTGCGTCGCTGCGGTCCGGTCCCAGGTCGACGGGCACGTGCACCTTCCGCCGACCACTGGCGACAACATCGATGTACTGTGGAGACCTCACGCCCCACGTGTTGAGCAATTCGGCGGTACGTCCACCCGGCCTCCCGCATGCCAACTATACGCCCTCGCTCAAAGTCCGTCAACTGCACATACGGTTCACGTCCACGCTGTCGCGGCATGCTACCAGTGTTAAAGACTGCGATGGAGCTCCGTATGCCACGGCAAACTGGCTGACACTGACGGCGGCGGTGCACAAATGCTGCGCAGCTAGCGCCATTCGACGGCCAACACCGCGGTTCCTGGTGTGTCCGCTGTGCCGTGCGTGTGATCATTGCTTGTACAGCCCTCTCGCAGTGTCCGGAGCAAGTATGGTGGGTCTGACACACCGGTGTCAATGTGTTCTTTTTTCCATTTCCAGGAGTGTATTACGTAACTGCAAATATTTTGTAAAAGACCCACTGTAATCGCTGTAAGACCATTAGGACACCAGATACCATACCACGCAGACTAGTTTTAACAAATAAAAACAAATAAGCCTCGACCAGAATCGAATCCTCGACCTTCTGCATGTTAACCCAAAACGCTATCTACTGCACCAACTGCGCAGCAGCATTGATATTTCCTGACAGAGATAGTTACAGTACACCTGAATACAGTGTTGCCTGATTGCCAAGCTTTAATGTCCTTTTAGTGCCCGAAATATGCGCAGAATGAAATTTTGTGAGAGACATTTTTGTATTGCTAGGATGTGACGAATCGCGCTGCGAAGTCCGAGTACGTGAATTTCTCTTCCCTCTGTATAACAATTCAACTGATTTGAGAATAGAATAAAAAAATGGAAGGCATTACTTTTCACCATGCCCTCGCATATGTGTTCTCGGAGTCTTGCGTAAGCTTGAAATGACTGTTTGATGAATATTAACAGAATGCACAGTGTATACAAGCCGCACTGTCCCGTGAAAAATTCGAGACACAGTACGTTCTTCTAAACTGTATTGAGATAACTTGTTACATTTAGTTGGATGTGAGATCCGCCAGTTATGCAAAACACCGTTTTTCTCAGTACCCAAACATGTTTCGGCACCACTGTGCCATCATCAGTGGGTTTCCATTTATATTTATTCTACAATGTGAACATTTTTGTTAAATGATTATAAAATTATGTGCATTTTTAGTTCAAACAACAGATCGTTTCTTTTTGTAAATACCTTTACATTTGGTGTGCATGAATTTTCTGGATCTTCTAGAGTGTAATTCAGTTTTTCGCATTCTAGAAGACAGATTAACTCCCAGAAAAAAAAGTGCACACCAAATGTAAAAGTATTTACAAAGAGAAACGATCTGTTGTTTGAACTAAAAATTCACATAGTTTTATAATCATTTAATAAAAATGTTCACATTGCAGAATAAATAAAACGAAAACCCACTGATGATGGCACAGTGGTGCCGAAACATGTTTGGGTACTGAGAAAAACGGTGTTTTGCGTAACTGGCGGACCACACATCCAACAATTTTAACTGCAAACACGGCCAATAGAAGGAGCTGCAAATCAAAATGACGGATGTTACATTTAGCTCCATTACCGTGGTGGCTGCGCGCAGCGATTTCCGTCGTTAAAGGATTGTTAAGAAAGAAGTCACCGGGCCAAGAAACAGAACATGTGGTCAGTGCAAAACGTTTTCGGAACAATTTATTTCGCACTGGGACTGCCAGTTAACCAGGCATTAGAAACAATCGCAGTCGAACGTAAGCATGGATGAATGCTGCCGTTGTGCCCACTGTGGATATCCAATAATAAGAAGCTCATCGAACATGCGTCTTCTGACCATATTTTAAGACTGCTCTTCTTCCCACCCACTCCATCACCCTATTTGGTAATTCCATATTTCTTCTTCAATAAAAGGTATGGATTGTTCCAGTATATTTAGTCTTCGTAGGTTGGATACAGGCATTACGCATCTTCCTGTTCCGTCTTCAGAAACTTTATCTGCACCGTTTCTCTGATCGATCTATGTCTGTTCCTCCCTGTCCTTTTGACTGTAACTGAGGAACGTCTTGGAAAGTGCTTCGTCTCTCATTATGTTCATGTATTGTTGCCAACTGCCAATCCATTCAGTAACGATCTCATTAACAACATATACAGCCAGCTGATTACTAATATTTCCGTTTCTAAAAAGATCTCTTCTCGTACAGCTCTTCATTCTCCTCAACAATGTCATTTCTGCTGGTTGTCTTTCGCCGTTCTCTTTCGTTTTATTTGCATAGGTCTCGCTTCGAAACCACAGTTATGGTGTACCCATCATTTTGCGTTTTCTTAAACAAATTTGTATCTTTTCGGGTTCCGTTGTTGTACTGTTTATTGTTACAAATATTGTTCAAAATATGTGGAGCTTTACATACACATCATTCTCAGGAACCGAGCTCGCTGCAACCAAAGTATTTAAAATTCGACACTTCTTCAGTTATTTCTAAATACTATCTTTCAATGTGCTGAGCATTTACTTTGACGTGCCGTAATTTTTATCATGTGATATATATATATATATATATATATATATATATATATATATATATATATATATATATATATATATTGGCCATTAAAATTGCTACACCACGAAGATGACGTGCTACAGCTGCGAATTTTTAACCGACAGGAAGAACATGCTGTGATATGGAAACGATTAGCTTTTCAGAGCATTCACACAAGGTTGGCGCCGGTGGCGACACCTACAACGTGCTGACATGAGGAAAGTTTCCAACCGATTTCTCATGCACAAACAGCAGTTGACCGGCGTTGTCTGGTGAAACGTTGTTGTGATGCCTCGTGTAAGGATGAGAAATGCGAACCATCACGTTTCAGACTTTGATAAACGTCGGATTGTAGCCTATCGCGATTGCGGTTTATCGTATCGCGACATTGCTGCTCGCGTTGGTCGAGGTACAATGCAGAATATGGAATCGGTAGGTTCAAGAGGTAATACGGAACGCCGTGCCGGATCCCAACGGCCTCGCATCACTAGCAGTCGAGATGACAGGCATCTTATCCGCAAGGCTGTAACGGATCGTGCAGCCACGTCTCGATCATGGGACAACAGATGGGGACGTTTGCAAGAATCTGCACGAACAGTTCGACGACGTTAGCAGCAGCATGGACTATCAGCTCGGAGACCATGGCTGCGGTTACCCTTGACGCTGCATCGCATACAGGAGCGCCTGCGATGGTGTACTCAACGACGAACCTGGGTGCACGAATGGCAAAACGCCATGTTTTAGGATGAATCCAGGTTCTTTTTACGGCATCATGATGGTCGCATCCGTGTTCGGCGACATCGCGGTGAACGCACATTGGAAGCGTGTATTTGTCATCGCCATACTGGCGTATCACTCGGCGTGATGCTTTGGGGTGCCACTTGTTACGCATCTCGCTCACCGCTTGTTCACATTAACGGCACTTTGAACAGTGGACGTTACATTTAAGATGTGTTACGACCCGTGGCTCTACCCTTCATTCGATCCCTGCGAAACCCTACATTTCAGCAGGATAATGCACGACCGCATGTTGCAGGTCCTGTACGGGCCTTTCTGGATACATAAAATGTTCGACTGCTGCCCTGGCCAGCACATTCTCCAGATCTCTCACCAATTGAAAACGTCTGGTCAACGGTGGCCGAGAAACTGGCTCGTCACAATATGCCAGTCACTACTCTTGATGAACTGTGGTATCGTATTGAAGCTGCATGGGCATTATTTCCCGTTCTACAATGTTAAAATTCTGGAAATGGAAAGCTTAAAGCGCAATTGGAAAAATAAATGTATTTTGCAAATGTGATTAATGTTCAAACTGGTGGCCTTCAGCATCAATACATTTCTGAGTACGACTCACCACTGATTCCGTACATCGTACCAAAGTGTCCAGTGAGATTTCTGCGCACACCACGTGAATCTCATTCCAAAGTGTGTCCAAATTACGTGGTTTACGTTTGTACACCTCATCTTTTACTGTGCCCCATAAGAAGAAATCCAACGGCGTGAGGTCTGTAGAGCGTGCAGGAAACTCGATTGGTCCCCTGCGTCCTATCCACTTGCCTGGCACATTGAGATCCAGGTATGCTCGTACGTCCCTATGATAGTGCGGCGGGGCGCCATCTTGTTGGAAATAAAACTCATCATTACCGTGTAATGCACGAATGTCAGGGAATATGGAGTCAGCAAGCATTGTTGGGTACGTTTCTACAGTAACAGTACCTTCAAAGCGGAAAGGCCCAATGAGTCCCCTTGCAGACAAACCACACTACACATTTACATCAGACAAATTCACAGCCTTTTCAACTGTAATGTGAGGATTATCTTCAGCCCAGCACACACAATTGTGCCTATTGACAGTTCCATTGAGTTTGAATTGGGCTTCATCCGACCAAATTATGCTGACCATAAATCCCGTTTCACGTCTCACCATTTCCTGAACCCATGCACAAAATTCTAACCTTAGATCTGGATCGTCGTCACTTAGCTCTTGCACCAGCCTTGGAATGAACACACGAAACTTGCCTTTCTTCAGAATGCGTAGCACACTACTAGCAATTACGCTACTCTCATGTGCCGCTTGCCTTGAAGATTTTTGAGGCGAACGCTGAAACAGTTCCAAGACCGCAGTTGTGGAATCATCACTTGTAGCTGTACGAGATCGCCCTGATCGACCTTTATGCATATCACACACTGTTCCATAAATTTGTCTCGTAGACTTGTAATTGTTAACCTTGAAGGTGGTTCTGTACCATATTCACTTCTCTAGTGTCTTCGAACCGCAGCTACATTCTCAAACATCCAGTACCACTTAATTATCTGCTTCTGCGCTTCAAAGCTTAAACACACGTCCGCCACGTTGCAGTTACTTTCTTGCCATTGTTGCCACCTGTTGAAGAAACATAACATTACTTTCTCACAGATATTTAACCTTGTAGAGAGGAAATAAATTGTCTATGACAGTTCAAAGTGTGTATACATTTTTTTGACGCACCCTGTATTTTTTCCAATGAATACCCGTTTATCATCTGTATTTCTTCTTGGTGTAGCAATTTTAATGGCCAGTAGTGTGTTTATATATATATATATATATATATATATATATATATATATATATATATATATATATATATATATATATTAGATTTACTCGTAATGCTAGGTGGACTCCATGTTCATTTTTTTGTATTATTATTTACTATCTGTACAGAATAATGCACTTAGCTTAGTATATTTATCTAATTGAAATTATGGATAATTGGAATTCCCAATTTTTTCGGAATGTCTTGAATTAAAAAAAGAAAGAATGGCTGTAAAAGAACACCCTTGTCCCACTCGTTGATTGACTTTTATCCTATTTACCCGTTTCACCTTTACATTCCTTTACATTGCATTACGGAGTGTGGTGGGTTGTCACTGCCACTGATTATTGTTTATAATTTACGAGTATTTCCAGGAGCTCGAACAAAAGCTTTCTCAAAATCTATAAATGCAGTATTCTGTTCTCATGATTTTTACGTACAGCTATACCGGTACAACTATTAAATCCGTTTCGCTATCCTTCTCAAGTGTAGCACTTCATTAGGTTCCGTACCTCAGACGGTAAAAGAGAAATCCTTACAGCGTCGCTTTGTTGGCTGTATGTCTGTCTGTCTTGTCTGTCCGGCTGTTAAGACCCCTTTTCCTCAGGAACGAGTGGACGTATCAAGTTGAAATTTATGTCACACACTAAGGTCTAAGGTACCGTGGCGGTCTAAGAAATTTAAGCTTCGAAATCAATGCAGTCAAAAGAAACGACCATTTATGTCACATATTTTGATGGAAACTCATTCATCAATACCTGCAGGGTTCTTCCTGTTGGCCTAGAAACACGAAAATAAGCAAGAAGCGAGGTTTTACAGTACAAGTAAAGGAAAAATTCGGAAAATTGTTCATTTGCGATCCAACTGTCTGTATGCATGTTAAACATCGATACGCAATAGGCAAAAATCGTCGAGATTCTAGATCTCCGAGATGGATGAACTGTCTAAATACATAATTTAATTTGTACGGAACCCTCCTTTTATTTCCGATATACTTCGGTATTTCTAACAAGTGGCCTAGTGGTAGCGTCTTCGATTAGTAATCAAAACGTCCACGGTCCTTGGTTCGAAACCTGCCACCGCTTAAACTTTGATTAATAGTCAGCATTGGCTGCCGAAGACTTCCAGCATAAGAAGTCACCCTCATACTGCCAACGGTCGTGTCAAAGAGGGCGGAAAAGCGGACAGACTTTCTGGACACTCTCTTGTGCTAGTGGTGGGAAACTGCCCCTAAAGACAGAAGAATCAGCAAATAACGGCACGAGGATGCAGAAGGCAATGGAAATCACCGCATTTAAGACACATAACGTGTGTTCACAGGACATTGGGCCTGTAATTGAAAAAGTGTCGTGATGACGTCTGCATTTGCAAAAGATTCCGAACTAGTCCCACAAGGAATGTGAGAAGTTTGAATGCGGTAGGGAAGCTAGAAAATATGAAAAGGGAAATGCAAAGGCTCAATCTAGATATACTAGGGGTCGTGAAGTGAAATCGTAAAAGGACAAGGATTTCTGGTCAGATGAGTGTAGGTAATATCAATAGCAGCAGAAAATGGTACAACGGGAGTAGGATTCGTAACAAATAGGAAGGTAGGGCAAAGAGTGTGTTACTGTGTACAGTTCAGTGATAGGGTTGTTCTTATTGGACTCGACAGCAAACCAACACCGACAACAATAGTTCAGGTATACATGCCGACGTCGCAAGCTGAAGATGATGAAATAGAGAAAGTGTATGAGCATATTGAAAGGGTAATACAGTACATAATGGGAGGTGAAAATATAATAGTCATGGGAGACTGGAATGCAGTTGTAGAGGAAGGAGTACAAGTAAAGGTTACAGGAGAATATGGGCTTCGGACAGAGAATGAGAGAGAGGAAAGACTAATTGAGTTCTGTAATAAATTTCAGATAGTATTAGCGAATATTCTGTTCAAGAATCACAAGTGGAGGAGATATACTTGGAAAAGGCCGGGAGATACGGGAAGATTTCAATTAGATTACATCATGGTCAGCAAGAGATTCCGAAATCAGATACTGGATTGTAAGCCGCACCCAGGAGCAGCAACGGGCTCTGACCACAATATAGTAGTGATGAGGAGTAGGCTGAAATTCAAGAGATTAGTAAAGAAGAATCAGTACGGAAAGAAGTGGGATACGGAAGCACTAAGGGATGATGAGATACGCTTGAAGTACTCTAAGGCCATAGATACAACAATAAGGAATAGCTCAGCAGGCAGGACAGTTGAAGAGGAATGGACATCTCTGAAAAGGTCAATCTCTGAAGTTGTAATGAAAAACATAGGTACAAAGTTAAGAAACCATGGGTCACACAAGAAATTCTTCAGCTGATCGATGCAAGAAGGAAGTACAAATATGTTCAGGTGGATTCAGGACTGCAGAAATACAAGTCGCTGAGGAATGAAATAAATTACCGAGGAGAGAGCAGATAGGTGGAAAGAATACGCTGAAAACTTCTGTAAGGGGGAAGATTTGTTTGATCTGATAGAAGAAGAAACAGGAATCGTTTAGAAGAGATAGGAGATCCTCTATTAGAATTCGAATTTAAAAGAGCTTTGGGGGACTTAAGATCAAACAAGGCAGAAGGGATAGATAGCATTCTATCACAATTTCTAAAATCATTGGGGGGAAGTGGCAACAAAAACTCTCTTCACGTTGGTGGGTACAATGAATGAGCCTGACGATATACTATCTAACTTTCGGAAAAATATCATTAGCACAGCAGGCCGGAGTGGCCGAGCGGTTCTAGGCGCTACAGTCTGGAACCGCGCGGCCGCTACCGTCGCAGGTTCGAATCCTGCCTCGGGCATGAATGTGTGTGATGTCCTTAGGTTAGTTAGGTTTAAGTAGTTCTAAGTTCTAGGGGACTGATGACCTCCGAAGTTAAGTCCCATAGTGCTCAGAGCCATTTGAACCATTTTTTCATCCGCACGATTCCGAAGACTGCAAGAGCTAACAAGTGCGAGAATATGGCACAGTCAGCTCAACAGCTCATGCATCCAAGTTGCTGACAAGAATACTATACAGAAGAGTGGAAAAAAATTGAGGTAAAGGCCCAAGAGAGGCAATTCTAACGTTGCGGCTGATAATGGCAGCAAGACTAAAGAAAAATCAAGACACGTTCATAGGATTTATTGACCTGGTAAAAGATTCGACAATGTAAAATGGTGCAAGATGTTCGAAATTCTCAGAAAAATAGGGGTAAGCTATAGGGAGAGACGAGTCATATACAATATGTACAGCAGGCAAGAGGCAATAATAAGAGTGGACGACCAAGAACGAAGTGCTCGTATTAAAGAGGGTGTAAGACAAGGATGTTGCCTTTCAGCCCTACTGCTGAATTTGTACATCGAGGGAGCAATACTGGAAATAAAAGAAAAGATCAGGAGTGGAATTAAAATTCAAGGTGAATGGATATCAATGATGCGATTCCCTGATGACATTGCTATGCTGAGTGAAAATGAAGAAAAATTACATGATGCAATTTTGTCATATGATCACATGATGGAGGCCGTGGCTGTTGTTTGAAGACAAATGTTGATGGTGTTAGGACAGCAACCAGCCACAAATTTACTTTCAGTTCCTTTATTCAGAGGGTACCGTTACCGGTTTCGAATCGTTGTGATTCATCCTCAGACGCTTTCTTTATGACATGTGGTGTGATTTTTACAGATTAATTGTCCTAAAATATAAATAATACATAATTATAAACACGCCACACACAGATAGTTGCGTTACAGATTTTCGTTGCATGTGACTTACGTGAAACGTCGGTTTGGAGTGTTTGTTTTCGTAACATTCGTCCAACAGATGTAAATGCATTCCCACTGCATTCTTATTGTTGCACACACGTAAATTGTTCTCACTGAACACTTTAGATTTGTCACTGAGAAGATTTCTACCACGCACCACATGTTTTGATACATACAAAGAGCTTACAAACATATGAGTATCACAGATGCTGTGATATATCGTAACATTTGGCGATGATGTCCTATGTTTGGAAAGGATCATATATTCATTTACGCAACTGTAATGCCTTTTACACTAGTACAGAGACATTGAATTTTTGAGGTGATATTGTTAAATTAATTATAAAGTTTTATATACATAACTCACTTTATTAAATAAAGGTCTGAAACATAATATTGGAACAAATCTCAATAATCACAGTGTTAAAAATTACATGCTGAACGGAATGAACAATCTAATGAGTACACAGTGTGGATTGAGAGTAAATCCAAGAAAGACGAAGCTAATGAGAGGTAGTAGAAATGAGAACAGCGAGAAACTTAACATCAGGATTGATGGTCACGAACTAGATGAAGGAATTCTGCTACCTAGGCACTAAAATAACCGATGAAGGACGGAGCAAGGAGGACATCAAAAGCAGACTACCTATGGCAAAAAAGGCATTCCTGGCCAAAAGAAGTCTACTAATATCAAACATAGGCCTTAATTTGAGGAAGAAATTTCTGAGTATGTTCGTCTGGCGTACAGCATTGTATAGTAGAACATGGACTGTGGGAAAATCGGAACAGAAGATAATCGAAGCATTTGAGATGTGGTGCTACAGAAGAATATTGAAAATCAGGTGTTTGATACGGTAAGGAATGAGGAGGTTGTGCGTAGAATCGGAGAGGAAAGGAATGTGTGGAAAACACGGGCAAGGAGATGGGACAGAATCATAGGACATCTTTTAAAAGACATGAGCGAATGACTTCCATGGAATTGGAGGGAGCTATAGAGGGGAAAAAACTGTAGGAAAACAGAGATTGGTATACATCCAGCAAATAATTGAGGACGTAGGTTGCAATTGCTACTCTGAGATGAAAAGATTGCTCAGGAAAGGAATTCGTGGCGGGCCGCATCAAACCAGTCAGAAGACTTATGACTCAAAAAATCTCTGGCAAGGGTTCTGTCAGTGGGAAGCTCTGGGCGTAATGGCCACTATGGTCCCAAATGCAGGTACGACGCCCTGCTGTGAGCACAGAGCATAGTAACTCCTGTGCTGTGTGGCTGTGAGCCGCGGTGTTAACAGAGCGTTGACACCTCGGCGTATCGTGCGCGCCTAACGGTGCCTCCCCCCATTGTCAGCGGACAGCATTGTTCTGTGGACCGCCGTTTGCCGCTGGTCACGCCGAACCTGCCGGTGCCTCTCAGCACGGCCTGTCGCGTCGTGTCGTGATATGACGTCGTGTAGTCGTGGCGTACAACTCACCAACCTCACGGTCGGGTCCGGCCAGCACTTCGAGGAGCGAGCAGGCGTCGTCGGAATGTGGCTCCCAATCAACCTGTCGCTTGTCTGCTGTTTGACACTTGATGGAACTCTCTGACAAGGAGTGTCTTTTCTTTTACGGAATCGTACGTGGGAGCAACCGCACTGACCGACCGTAACGAAATTCATAAGTACCACGTATAGTCATCTGTACTACATACAGACAAGTCATTGTTATCATCGTAACAAAAATTTCGGAACGTTGTTGAGCAATTATACGATACTCTGATAAACGAACACAGACCACATATTTTTAATATATATTGGATATAAGAATAAATTTAAAATATATACTTTCATATAAAAACAAGACATTGTTTAATGTTGTTACCAAAAGTCTCGAAAATTTCTCGGCCGATTTACTTCCATTTTTACTCGACTCTGTAATAAACATTCGGACGCATGTAAGCTACATACACATACACAGGGTGGTCCATTGATAGTGACCGGGCCAAATATCTGACGAAATAAGCATCAAACGAACAAAGTAGAAAGAACGAAACTCGTCTAGCTTGAAGGGGGAAACCAGATGGCGGTATGGTTGGCCCGCTAGATGGCGCTGCCATAGGTCAAACGGATATCAACTGCGTTTTTTTGAAAATAGGAACCCCTATTTTTATTACATATTCGTGTAGTACGTAAAGAAATATGAATGTTTTAGTTGGACCACTTCTTTCGCTTTGTGATAGACTGCGCTGTAATAGTAACAAACGTATGGCTCACAATTTTAGACGTGCTTCGTGATACGTTACTCGTGTTAAAATGGACCTTTTACCAATTGCGGAAAAGGTCGGTATCGTGTCGATGTATGGCTATTGTGATCAAAATGCCCAATGCGCGTGTACTATGTATGCCGCTCGGTATCCTGGACATCATCCACGTGTCCGGACCGTTCGCCAGATAGTTACGTTATTTAAGGAAACAGGAAGTGTTCAGCCACATGTGAAACCTCAACCACGACCTGCAACAAATGATGACGCCGAAGTAGGTGTTTTAGCTGCTGTCGCGGATAATCCGCACATCAGTAGCAAACAAATTGCGCGAGAATCGGGAATCTCAAAAACGTCGGTGTTGAGAATGCTACATCAACATCGATTGCACCCGTACCATATTTCTATGCACCAGGAATTGCATGGCGACGACTTTGAACGTCGTGTACAGTTCTGCCACTGGGCACAAGAGAAATTACGGGACGATGACAGATTTTTTGAACGCGTTCTATTTAGCGACGAAGCGTCATTCACCAACAGCTTTAACGTAAACCGCCATAATATGCACTATTGGGCAACGGAGAATCCACAATCGCTGCGACAAGTGGAACATCAGCGACCTTGCCGGGTTAATGTATAGTGCGGCATTATGGGAGGAAGGATAATTGGCCCCATTTTATCGATGGCAACCTAATGTATGCTGATTTCCTACGTAATGTTCTGCCGATGTTACTACTAGATGTTTCACTGCATCACAGAATGGCAATGTACTTCCAACATGATAGATGTCTGGCACATAGCTCGCGTGCGGTTGATGCAGTATTGAATAGCATATTTCATGACAGGTGGATTGGTCGTCGAAGCACCGCACGTTCACCGGATCTGACGTCCCCGGATTTCTTTCTGTGAGGAAAGTTGAAAGATATTTGCTATCGTGATCCACCGACAACGCCTGACATGCGTCAGCGCATTGTCAATGCATGTGCGAACATTACGGAAGGCGAACTACTCGCTGTTGAGAGAAATATCATTACACGTATTGCCAAATTCATTGAGGTTGACGGACATCATTTTGAGCATTTGTTGCATTAATGTGGTATTTACAGGCAATCACGCTGTAACAGCAGGCGTTCTCAGAAATGATAAATTCACAAAGGTACATGTATTACATTGGAACAACCAAAATAAAATGTTCACACGTACCTGCGTTCTGTATTTTAATTTAAAAAACCTACCTGTTACCAACTGTTCGTCGAAAATTTTGAGCGATATGTTTGTGACTATTACAGGGCCATCTATCACATAGCAAAAAAAGTTGTCCTACTAAAACATTCATATTTCATTACGTACTACACGAATATGTAATAAAAATGGGGGTTCCTATTTGAAAAAACGCAGTTGATATCCGTATGAGCTATGGCAGCGCCATCTAGCTGGCCAACCATAGCGCCATCTGGTTTCTCCCTTCGAGCTAGACAAGTTTCGTTCTTTGTAGTTTTTTGGTTTGACGCTTATTTCGTGAGATATTTGGCCCGGTCACGATCAATTGACCACCCTGTATATATATATATATATATATATATATGGTGAGTCACCTAACATTACCGCTGGATATATTTCGTAAACCACATCAAATACTGACGAATCGATTCCACAGACCGAACGTGAGGAGAGGGGCTAGTGTAATTGGTTAATACAAACCATACAAAAATGCACGGAAGTATGTTTTTTAACACAAACCTACGTTTTGTTAGCACATCTGAACATATAAACAAATACGTAATCAGTGCCGTTTGTTGCATTGTAAAATGTTAATTACATCCGGAGATATTGTAACCTAAAGTTGACGCTTGAGTACCACTCCTCCGCTGTTCGATCGTGTGTATCGGAGAGCACCGAATTACGTAGGGATTCAAAGGGAACGGTGATGGACCTTAGGTACAGAAGAGACGGGAACAGCACATTACGTCCACACCTTTTTATTGGTCTTTTTCACTGACGCACATGTACATTACCATGAGGGGTGAGGTACACGTACACACTTACACACCTTTTCAATTACGGAGTGGAATAGAGTGTGTCCCGACATGTCAGGCCAATAGATGTTCAATGTGGTGGCCATCATTTGCTGCACACAATTGCAGTCTCTGGCGTAATGAATGTCGTACACGCCGCAGTACATCTGGTGTAATGTCGCCGCAGGCTGCCACAATACGTTGTTTCATATCCTCTGGGGTTGTAGGCACATCACGGTACACATTCTCCTTTAACGGACCCCACAGAAAGAAGTCCAGATGTGTAAGATCAGGAGAACGGGCTGGCCAATTTATGCGTCCTCCACGTCCTATGAAACACCCGTCGAACATCCTGTCAAGGGTCAGCCTAGTGTTAATTGCGGAATGTGCAGGTGCACCATCATGCTGATACCACATACGTCGACGCGTTTCCAGTGGAACATTTTCGAGCAACGTTGGCAGATCATTCTGTAGAAACGCGATGTATGTTGCAGCTGTTTGGGCCCCTGCAGTGAAGTGAGGACCAATGAGGTGGTCGCCAATGATTCCGCACCATACATTTACAGTCCACGGTCGCTGTCGCTCTACCTGTCTGAGCCAGCGAGGATTGTCCACGAACCAGTAATGCATGTTCCGTAGATTCACTGCCCCGTGGTTTGTGAAATCTGCTTCATCGGTAAACAGGTAGAACTGCAACGCGTTCTCTGTTAATGCCCATTGACAGAATTGCACTCGATGATTAAAGTCATCACCATGTAATTGCTGATGTAGCGACACACGATGCAGTATGCGCATGACACTGCTCGCCGACCGTGGCTCGTGTTTGTTACAACACGCAACTGAACGTCGGAGGTTTCAAGCGTCAACTTTAGGTTACAATATCTCCGGATGTAATTAACATTTTACAATGCAACAAACGGCACTGATTACGTATTTGTTTATATGTTCAGATGTGCTAACAAAACTAACGTGGTTCCATTTAAAAAAACGTAGGTTTGTGTTAAAAAACATACTTCCGTGCATTTTTGTATGGTTTTATTAAACAATTACACTAGCCCCTCTCCTCACGTTCGGTCTGTGGAATCGGTTCGTCAGTATTTGATGTGGTTTACGAAATATATCCAGCGGTAACGTTAGGTGACTCACCCTGCATATATATATATATATATATATATATATATATATATATATATATATATATATATATATGCTCAATTTCATAATAGACCCTTCGAAAAATTTCTGACCGATTTACTTCAAATTTTTAAATGAGTTTAATATAGGCTACATGTTTAATATATATGCAAAGTAAGTATACATATACTACAGAAATATTCAATGTCATTAGCAAACTTTGACCAGTTTATTTCACATTTTTACACGAATATGTAATGAACATTCGGACAGATAAGGGCTATTTATTTTTTAATATGTATGGTATATAATTATTTATATGTATAGTTCTATACTACTGTAAAAAAAATTTTTATAAAAAATCTCAAAAAGTATTTGACGGATTTATTTCAAAAGCCCTAAAAACATCTGGAGGGGCATACGCTATGTGTATTAGCAGTACAATTAATATATGAATATATACGTAATATACAATGGGATACATTGTTAGCATGTCAAAATGTACGTTTTAGTTTTCTTCTTCATCGTCAGTTCCAACTATGACAGCATGGCATGTAAACCAATACAGAAATTATTTCTCCCATGCATATCCTTTCTGCTTAAACATGACTGCAAACAAAAATTGTATACACAACAATGTGCTGTTTCGTCTTCTTCCTCGCCGTCGATTTTGTAGAAAAGAAGGAAGTCGTATTTATGGCTTATTGGCTCATGAAGGGAATACTACTACAGATTTTGAATCTTCCGAAACTTTCTAATCGTACTCATTCGCAGATCACAAGCATGCAAAATATCATAGATGAAGTTACTGTCCTCACAGATCCAACAACTGGAGAGGTCTCTCTCCTACCCCGTATGCCAATGACCCCAACCGATTTTCTCATTCATGTTAAGCAACTTCTATTCCTAATCAGGGTTTCGTTTGCAATAACAACAGCCGACCGCTGTGGCCGAGCGGTTCTAGGCGCTTCAGTCCGGAACCGCGCTGCTCGGGCATGGATGTGTGTGATGTCCTTAGGTTAGTTAGGTTTAAGTAGTTCTAAGTTCTATGGGACTGATGACCTCAGATGTTAAGTCCCATAGTGCTTAGAGCCATTTGAACCTTTTTTGCAATAACAACAAATAGAGCTCAAAGTCTGAGAGAGCGGTAAGAGGGCAGATAAAGAGGGGGGATGGAAATGCACAAAAGAGATGATGAACTGAGAGAGAGGGGAGTGGATGAATAAAGAGAAGGGGGAGGAGGAAACGGATAGAGAGAGGGGGAGGAAAGAGTTTAGAATGTATATCCACTATATTTTGCGAAGCATTGTTGGGTTCGCTAGTATTGTTTTAACTATCACCTCAAACAAATTAAGTTACATAATAATTTTTTTATTTGTCGGCAGTACACGTCCGCAGTCCCGGTACTCACTGAAAGCTCCGCGCCAGACTAGCGTAGCTCGCCGCTAGAGGGACCAAAATAAAAAGGTGCAAGTTACTGATAAATTGGAGGTGGGAGACGTAACGAGAATGAAATAGAGCTGAACGACTGAATGGGTGGAAGATAGATCGGGAATGTTTTTTTATCGTTTCGAAGAGAAAAGGGGAGACCGAGACGATGACCTAAGTCAAGGCTGGTAGATGACACTGGAAAACGCAAGGGACAGGAGCAACAGCGTTGCAAATCAGCCTGATATGTTTAAGCGCTGGAGTGAAGATTTTTCGTGCGCGCTTCTCTGCCTCGGTGGGTATCTTCGCCCAGCACTGGCTGAGCCAGCGCCATGTGTCTTACTCAGCCACTAAAACGTTTCAAAGTCGATATTAGTTAATAGACCAAAGATAAAGTGAATTAGAATCGAAGAGAACATGTTGCAGAAGAGTATTTGTCACATAATAACAAGTCTTTTCTTAGAGATATATTTTAAAAACTTTATATTCCACACACGAATAACATGTCTTAAGGTGTCTCTTTTTGATGGTCTCTTCTCGTATGTATTCCACACCTCCTTGTTGGTCTTTTCTTCGATGTTCTTGGGCAAAATTCTGGAAAATCTGTGACTGTAAGATGAGTCACTTTTATTGCTCGAGATGGGCGTCCAATTGATGACCCTTACTGTGGAGGGGATGCAACCGACTTTTCCCAGAATTACAGTCTGCTTTTTTGTCGTCATTTTTTTTTTTTGTACGGAAGATATGCATTTGTCGACATGTATTTTTTTGTACGGAAGATATGCATTGAACCATTCAAGGTTCAGCAAATGCCGAAAATCTCCTGATGATAAATTCCAGTCTGGCCCTGACCAGTTGGTAGCTTTGCAACTCGGAATCGTAAATATCCACTCCTCCCATATTCTTATTGTAATCAGCGTATCGACGTGGAAAGTGCTGTCCATCACAATTTCTCTTGTCCTTCGATTTCATCATCATCTGTTTGTATGTGTACTCTTTTACGTATTCTCCCTTCTTCAGTTTCTCATTTTTTGTGAAGTCGGGGATCTCTTTTTTGTTTTTTCGCAGCATGTCGAGGTAACTACAATAACCTTTCCCAAACAAATCTTGTGCAAGCTTCGGAACAAACTCAAGAAGTTACTTTCTTTTCAAGATAGACTATCATAACTTGTGTTGTTGCCAGTACAAACGATGAAAAACATTGTAGCTGACAGAATACATTTTTTTCCCTAACGAGAAACACAGTCTAGTGAAGGAAGCATTAACTAGTAACATTATGACACCTGTCGGCTTGGAACTCGTCATTCTCATTAGCTACAAGCTACATTATGCTGCGAATGGCTACATTCGTCGAACTCACTGAAAACGAGCAAAACATGAACCGCTACATCCGTCATGACTACCTTAGGGGTTAAAATTTGCGGAAATCCCCTATTCACTGACGCATGTGTTACTGGTGACTCCTTTGCAGTCGTTTCTCAATCGTGTTTCGAAACAATGAAGGTATTCTCGAGCACACTATACAGCAAAAATAAAACACAGCAAACATTGTTCAGGAAGTGAAGCTGTAACGTGAGCCAAGATGTTATAACGAACACACTAGAACTTTGGAAGCGTAGTCGAATCAACCTTTGAAACTTGTCGTCACGCACGTCCACATGTTTCGACTACGCTGCAAAAGTTTCGCTGAGAAGCCCTTACCATCCTCCATACAGCCCCGATCTCTCCTCCTTTATTTCCTTATTTTTGGAGCCCTGAGGGAAGACACTCGTGGCCGTGGCCGTGACCTAAGAACTGTACGCCTGGGTACAATCACGGTTCTGCAGTGTAATGAACCTTTCTTCTCAGAACTTTCGTAGTCAGATGAAATGTTCGACTCCGTACAAATTTCGGCCTGACCTGAGTTAATTTATACACTTAAACTATATACTCCACATCTAAAGATAATTTCACATACACTATGTGATAACTTATCCCTAAACTGTCGTGCAACATGTTTCATAATGTCATATGAACACCCCCAAGGTCAATATCAACTATGTATCTGGAAAACTGGCTGAAAATGACTTTCAAGTTCGTGGCGCCCTCCATCGGTAACGCTCGAATTCAATATGGTGTTTGCCCACCCTTAGCCTTGATGTCGGCTTCTACTCTCGCAGGCGTGCGTTCATTTAGGTGCTGGAAGATTTCTTGGGGAATTCTTCACGCAGTGCTGCAGTGAGGAGAGGTATCGATGTCGGTCGGTGAGGCCTGGCGCAAAGTCGGCGTTCCAAAACGTCCCAAAGGTGTTCTACAGGATTCAGGTCAGGACTCTGTGCAGGCCAGTCCATTACAGGGATGTTATTGCCGTGTAACCACTCCGCCACAGGCCGTGCATTATGAAGAGGTGCTCGATCGTGTTGAAAGATGCAATCGCTGTCCCCAAATTGCTCTTCAACAGTGGGAAGCAACAAGGTGCTTAAAACATCAATGTAGGCCTGTGCTGTGACAGTGCCACGCAAAACAACAAGGGGTGCAAGCCCCCTCCATGAAAAACACGACCGCACCATAATACCACCGCCTCCGAATTTTACTGTTGCCACTAAACACGTCGACAGATAACGTTCATGGGGCATTCGCCATACCCACACCCTGCCGTCAGATTGCCACATTGTGTACCGTGATTCGTCAATCCACACAACGTTTTTCCACTGTTCAATCGCCCAATGTTTAAGCTCCTTACATCAAGCGAGGCGTCGTTTGGCATTTACCGCCGTGATGTGTGGCTTATGAGCAGCCGCTCGACCATGGAATCCTAGTTTTCTCACCTCCCGCCTAACGGCCATAGTACTTGCAGTGGATCCTGATGCAGTTTGGAATCAATGTGTGATAGTCTGGATAGATGTCTGCCTATTACACATTACGACCCTCTTCAACTGTCGGCAGTCCCTGTCAGTCAACAGATGAGGTCGGCCTGTACGCTTTTGTGCTTTAAGTGTCCCTTCACGTTTCCACTTCACTGTCACATCGGAAGCAGTGGACCTATGGATGTTTACGAGTGTGGTAATCTCGCGTACAGTCGTATGACACAAGTCACACCGAATCACCTGACCACGTTCGCAGTCCGTGAGTTCCGCAGAGCGCCCCATTCCGCTCTGTCACGATGTCTAATTACTGAGCTCGCCAATATGGAGTACCTGGCAGTAGGTGGCAGCACAATGCACCTAATATGAATTCCGGATACTTTTGATCACATAGCGTATAATTGATCTACAAGACACTATTTTTCTGATAATACAATTTTATTTTAATATCGATCCATTTAGCAAGATCGATCTTGAGCAATGAAAATTAGTAATCATAGTTGTTAGTTTAAATGAGTAAAAGACCACTTCACAGCGGAACTAATATTATTATGCTTTATTTTCCATGTAAACAAAACTTCTGTTCACATTTTTAATTTTCCTAGTTTTACCATCGATAATTCAATGGACGAATATACAAAGACAGGAGGTTGATAGTTTTATATAGTCAAAATTTTCAACTTTCCTTATTAATTATTGGGCATATAAATCTTTTTATATATAATTATTTTCAGAAAAAATTATGTAAATTATATCTGAAAAGTAATTTGAACTAAGACAATCACAATAAAATTCATTTGAACTACATAGTATTGCAGAAGGATCTGGAAGTTACGCATGTAAAACTTGTAGAAATATTAGGAGCAAAAACCGGCATAATAGTTTCAGTTATTGTAGAGACTTGTCAATGTAACTATCAAGTTCTACGTGTTACGTTAAAATGCTGTACAATGCATTCACTTAACAAGTGGTGTTGTAGAAAATGTGAAGAATTTGTGAATAAATACTGATGGTGTGGAAAAAGCACCAAAATTGCAGTGGCTTTTGATGGAAAAAAACCTTGAACCTGTGAATTGGAAGGCATAAACAGGGACGGACACCCTAGAGAACAAGGCAGCCATAGCAAGATAAGTAACACTTATCGGCTAATATAATATTCCTGCCCTTATGAAATTATATAAATGTCGACAACCCTAAAATTGTTGTTCCAAAGCAGAATAATTACTTTCTGTACACCTACGAACATTTTCATTGGAAGGGTGTGTAACATTATAGCAGGCAACAGTACGGTCTCACAATGGGATAAATGTATTAACGATTATGACGAAAATTTTTGAGATAATATACAGTTTACATATTTTTGTCCATCTGTCCCGGTTTCATTTTAACAGCCCTTTACATGTTGTGTCATATGGTTGGAATTATTCCCATGAGTCACTGATACATACAGAGTCTTCCTGTATATCGTAAATTCGCATTTCCAATTCGATATGTTAATGGACATATCGAAGAAGTTGATGCTATCTCCAGATTCATGTTCAAGTGTAAGTGCAATTTTTGGATGCAACTGTTTAAGTGAATCAGTAAGGAGCTCATTGGCAGTGGAAATGTACTGGGCCCACCAAAATAAAATATATTTTAACAATAATTTATTCACAACCAGACTCCTCACAGCAATAATAAGACAACAGAATGATATCCCACTAGAAATATTAAAGTTTTTAAAATGACTTTGTAACCTCCCCACAGAAAATATGTTAAATACAAAATGGAAATAGAGCCAAGCGTAAACTCCCCGCAAAAAACTGATAAATGAAAATTGACCATAAACCAACAATAATATTAATTAAATAATGAACCATGAACGAAATGTAACCTCCCAACAGAAATAATAATATCGGGTATATTTTATAAGGACAGCAGCGCTGACATTCGGCCCTGTATTCTGAGTAAAAAAAAACAAAAATTCTCACCTCAGTAAAAACTGCAATTATATCTGCTCGTAATTATACATTCTTCGACACCGCTTCGTGCAATGCTGGCGTATATATATATATATATATATATATATATATATATATATATAAAGTAACTCTTTTAAAGAAAAGCATTCATTTCAATTTCCAATGCATTATCATTGCTTCCAAGAAAAAAAAAAAAAAAAAAATATATATATATATATATATATATATATATATATATATATATATATATATATATTATTTTTTTTTTTTTTCTTGGAAGCAATGATAATGCATTGGAAATTGAAATGAATGCTTTTCTTTAAAAGAGTTACTTTATATTATAAAAATTATTATTGGGGCATTTTTTTTGAACAAATTAAATTACAATTAACGTACATTATTAATTATGCGCAAGGCTGCTTCTTTACCTTCTACAACAATACTCATCCTCCAGAGTCCTGACCAGAGTCGCGACCAGAGCACACAGCCGACGCATGCCGACTCCCGCAGACTACAACCGTCCACTCGCTACTAATGCCGACCGACTACTACTGTATCCGACTGATTACTACTGCAGACTGACTACTACTGTCGACTCGCGCAGACTCGCGACAAGCAACAACTAACAATAAACTACTCTCTGGTCAGAGATTCTGTCATGCCTCGCCCATCGCCGGCGAAGCATACACCTTACAACTTGCAGTACAAGTATTAAACAATAAATTAGATAAAAAACAACAAATAACAGCTTATGGACAAATAACAATAGAAAAGGAACGACTGGTGAAATTGCCACTAAACAGTTAATTGACTTGTGGCTTCGTTAAGAGATTGATAAGAGATCCAAATGAGAAACTTAGCAACAGCAAAATTGACTTACGGCCCAAATAAAGGTAGTTTTACCAGAAATCCAAAAATTGTTACAAACTGGTATAGTTAACAAGATAAAGGTGCAAAGAATTTTAAAACAGTCTCGGTAACTTCACCAATTGCTGTAAGGTGTCAAACAAATAACACACATTACATTGAATTCCTGAAACAATTTAGATTAAATTCATATGTCACACGACATAGTTACGTGAAAATGTACTAATTATTGACAGATGAAAATGTACGAATTATTGACAGACAAAGCGAATAAACAAGCCAACATTACGTGAATGTAGACCGCAAACACTCACACTAGTAATTGCACGCAAGTAATTTCCCTGACCCGAGTTATGAGACGCGGTTCTGAGGGAAGGACAATTTTACGATGGCACCGAAATTAGAACCTTACATACATAGAAAATGTAGATACTTTCTAATTTTGATGTCCACTATTTAAAAAATAATTTCTATGTTAAAACTAATCAATATTTTTAGACATCCTCCTGTTAAACTGGTTAAAACAAGTGTGACCTACAATCAATTTTTTTTCAAATTTCTGATAAAAGGTACGTTTTACGAGGTCTGTTGAAAAATTCCGGATAAGACAACACAGGGATGTCGTTTTTCGTGCACTAGCCAGACGGCAACAGGGATGAACGTGCAGGTGTGTTATCGTGATGCAACAGACATGAATTGTCTCGCCACATTTCAGGCCGTTTCCTTCTCATATCTCCTCGCAGGCGTCGCAACATGTCCCGATAGTACCATTAACAGGTTGTGCCTGTGGCACGAATTCATAATGGGCTAAGAAACTTCCTGGCAGATTAAAACTGTGTGCCCGACCGAGACTCGAACTCGGGACCTTTCGCAGGAGAGCTTCTGTAAAGTTTGGAAGGTAGGAGACGAGGTACTGGCAGAAGTAAAGCTGTGAGTACCGGGCGTGAGTCGTGCTTCGGTAGCTTAGTTGGTAGAGCACCTGCCCGCGAAAGGCAAAGGTCCCGAGTTCGAGTCTCGGTCGGGCACACAGTTTTAATCTGCCAGGAAGTTTCATAGCAGCGCACACTCCGCTGCAGAGTGAAAATCTCATTCTGGAAACATCCCCCAGGCTGTGGCTAAGCCATGTCTCCGCAATATCCTTTCTTTCAGGAGTGCTAGTTCTGCAAGGTTCGCAGGAGAGCTTCTGTAAAGTTTGGAAGGTAGGAGACGAGGTACTGGCAGAAGTAAAGCTGTGGGTACCGGGCGTGAGTCGTGCTTCGGTAGCTCAGTTGGTAGAGCACTTGCCCGCGAACAGGCAAAGGTCCCGAGTTCGAGTCTCGGTCGGGTACACAGTTTTAATCTGCCAGGAAGTTTCATAGCAGCGCACACTCCGCTGCAGAGTGAAAATCTCATTCTGGAAACATCCCCCAGGCTGTGGCTAAGCCATGTCTCCGCAATATCCTTTCTTTCAGGAGTGCTAGTTCTGCAAGGTTCGCAGGAGAGCTTCTGTAAAGTTTGGAAGGTAGGAGACGAGGTACTGGCAGAAGTAAAGCTGTGGGTACCGGGCGTGAGTCGTGCTTCGGTAGCTCAGTTGGTAGAGCACTTGCCCGCGCAAGGCAAAGGTCCCGAGTTCGAGTCTCGGTCGGACACACAGTTTTAATCTGCCAGGAAGTTTCATATCAGCGCACACTCCGCTGCAGAGTGAAAATCTCATTCTCATAATGGACTAATCCTTCAAACTCATAGAAAACAAACGGCATGGCTTTGACATTTGATCTGACATTACGAACATTGTGAAGATTGAACCTTTGTCTCAACATCATAACCGTAGTCCCATGTCTCAACACCAGTTAAGATTCTCTTAAGGAACATCTCGATCTCATTTGCGCGGTCCAAAAGCTCTTCACAGATTGCGAGCCAAAGATCTTTCTGGTCTTCACTCACGAGCCGTGGGACTGACTTGGCGGCAACTCGATGTATTCCAAGATGCCGAGTCAGGACTTCATGGCACAATGCAACTGAAATGTTACATTCTGCTGCAATCTCTCGGACTGTCAGTCTTCGACTGGCACGCCCAATTTCGTTGACGTTTCTTGCATGAGCATCGTTGGTAGACATGGAAGGGCGACCTGAACGAGAGTCACCTTTAAGTTCCGTACGGCCGCTTTAAAACCGTATGAACCATTCGTAACACCGAGCACGCCTTACACACTCATCGCCGTAGGCTTCCTGCATCGTTTGGTTCGTCTCTGTAAAGGTTTTCTTGAGAGTTACGCAAAATTTAATACAAACGCGTTTCTGCTCTAACTCTGCCATCTAGAAATTCGCAAACTGTGCGACACAACGTTATACTCAATAAAGCAATGAAAATGAAACTTCCGGCAGTAACATATAAAACACAGGCGCGTGCAGGGCTGCCAGTCGCATTTGGCACCAACGCACCATTGGCACACATACGTATGTTCCAAAATTTTTTGAATAGACCCCGCGTGTGAATAAATTTTACGTTATTTAAAAAAGGAATTACCAACCTGCGTGGAACCCCTTACGGAATATTCAGGCAGCATATCGCATCTAGACTGGACCACTGATTTTAGTGTCATCTGGTAGCTCAACAGCCTGTAATCGTCAGTGAAGAATAGCTGTAGCTGGAAATGGTGTACCTGAAGGAATTTGTGGAGGATAGGGGCAGTGTTGCACAGCGTTAACGTGACATCTTCAGTGGGCGACAAATTTTTTGTATAGTGGCTTGTATAGAATGCATTTATCCTTCGCCACGTTAAAAGTGGTATTGTGTATTTGTTTCCAACATAAAGCTTGGTTAGGTACTCAACTTGACTGGGCGATGGCTGACATGCGGTTGTTCAAATGGTTCAAATGGCTCTGAGCACTATGGGACTTAACATCTGTGGTCATCAGTCCCCTATAACTTAGAACTTCTTAAACCTAACTAACCAAACGACATCACACACATCCATGCCCGAGGCAGGATTCGAACCTGCGACCGTAGCAGTCGCGCGGCTCCGGACTTAGCGCCTAGAACCATGCGGTTGTACTCATCGGTAATGCTGTCAGGAAGGCTGGGATCCGCTGCTTTTAGAGTAGGCACTTTGCTACTACTGTCGGCGCGTTTGTTCTGACGGTGACCTAACACGGCACTAGAGTCTCGAGATGGCGTGTGTGACGTCCAGACACGTTGAGAAACACACAGCAGCAGATGGCTGGTGTGGGATACGGGCGATTAGTGGCGCGTTATGCTTTCCATGTGTCTGGTGACGGGAGGGGAAGGAAAGGGAAGAAAATGCAGGCCAGCTGTCCCGCCGGTGATTCAGCCGCCAGACGCCGCTGTCGCAGCCGCATTCCTCGCCACCCCACACACGCACATACAATACGCATGCGCCTGCTGACTCCGCTTGCGCTTTGTGCTTTGCAGGCACCTTTCGCCAGTAGGACTCCGGTTACTCACAGCTGTAGGGCCACTGTCTGTCCGTGGCGGACCTGAGCTCGCAGTCTGACGCAAAACGAATGCAATCCGCACGTTTTGTGAGTAATTCAATTAGAGATACTGTCGCACCAAAAGGTATTGGCACAGGTGCGTATTTATCGTTGCTGGTTACAAACGCCGCACCTTCCGGTACACAGCACACGTACGTGCTACCTCACATACCGGGCATTACAATTCTGCCCACAGTGCCTACCACTAACAAAGAAATGCAGCGTTAAGGGCAAACATGTATCTCCTCTGCACACAAAAAGTATTGGCACAGAGCGTGGCTTCTCGGTATATTGCTGGGTTTTCAGGTACCGGACCTCCATCTGCTGACGCAATAGACACTGCGTGTTGTTGACGGCTCAGTCGCTAGTATATTGCTGTATTGCGCGATGGTGGTCAGCATGGGGCCCAAGAAGAAGGAACATTCAGTGGCGTTGCGTGAGAGAGTGGTATTGCTCCATTCACAAGGGAGAAGCTATCGATAAATCGGAGCAGAGGTGTCTGTTAAGCTACACCACGGTACGAGCCATCATTCATAAATATGAAGAGACTGTAACAACAGTGAATAAGTGTCGTCCCGGACGTCCAAAAGTGCTTACAACCCGAGAGCGTCGCCGTATCATCGCACTTGCTCGGAAGGAACCTGCTACAAGTGCAGCAACTATTGCCGAGGTTGTTCAGACAAGACGGTTTGTGTTCATACTGTACGAAATGTGTTGAATGAGGCTGACATGCAAGGACGTTCTCCCAGGAAAAAGCCATACATATCGGAAATTAACCGGCAGAAACGCCTGCAGTTTGCCAAGGACTATAGCAGCAAGCCGATGGAGTTTTGGAACACTGTGATATTTAGCGACGAATCGAAGTTCAATGTGTTCGGATTTGATGCAAGAAAGTAAGTTTGGCGCAAGCTGAATACGCACCTCGACATCAAACACATGCATCCCACAGTCAAACACGGTGGGGGCGGTATCATGGTCTGGGGCTGTATGGCGGCGTCCGGCGTTGGAAATCTAGCTGTAATTCACGGTGCAATGGATCATATGAGATACATCGACGTGTTGCGAGGTAATTTACACGCTAGTGCACAGACATTGGGGTTTACTGGGGTGTTTCATTTCCAGCATGACAACGACCCAAAACATACCTTCATGAAAACCCGGGAGTGGTTACTGTACAGTGCCCCCAGTGGGGTTCTGACACCACCTCAGAGCCCTGATGTAAACCCCTTGAGAACCTATGGACTCATCTTGACACACAAGTCAGAAAAAGGCGGCCGACGGTAAAAACGACTTAGTGCTCCTGCAGGAATGGTCGAAAATTACCCCTGATATCACCTGGAATTTAATACAAAGCATTGCTAGGAGTTTACGTGCTGTTATAGATGCTAAAGGGATGCACACTAGCTATTAGAAGGTGAACATCAATGAAGAAAACGAACACACTATCCGATTCATACGCGTGTGCCAATAATTTTTTGGATGCAGAAGAGCGATATTTATTTTCATAACACTGTATGTTACTTTACGGACAGGTGATTTGGACATATTTGTAACCTATGTAATGCAAGGTGGCACGTGTCTGGGTTCTGTTCTAAAATATATGTTTCGTTTAATCCACAACCACTAAAATGTAACTGTGCCAATACTTTTTGGTGCGATTGTAGGTACGGTTTTTGCAAGGCAAGAGCTTGTAACGCAATGTGAATGTGGGAGCTGGGACTCTTCATGCTTGAGGTGCATAAGAATAAATCCTGAGACCCCATTAAAACGTTCGAGAAACCCAACTTATGGATTACATCGATGTCGTGTGAGGAATTGGGATGGCTGCAGTCAATTTCCTGGTCTCTGGTCCCAGAGTTCCGTTTTGCTATCAGCTTTTTCGATGTGCCATGTAAATACTGACAAGGCGAAACATTTCTCATATCACCAAATTTATTATGTAAACACAAAGTACAAAAGAACTATACAATTTTAGTCGACCACAATATTATTGCACCTGCGACTGAGGACGCTTCAGTCGACTTCCTGTGATATTTCGCAAGGACATTCTAAACCACTTGGTAGTATATGCACAGCTATCTTGAAATCATTCACAGTTCGATACATTTTCCTTAGTCACCCCTGTATTTGTTTACTTTAACGTCAACACTTGTTTCCGATAATGCCTGCAGGAGGTAAAGTGCAATAACGTCATGGTCGGGTAGTAACAGCAGACATCAGGCATGTTTCCACGCTGCTGCCAACCTAGATTTTGATGGCATTCACATAAATTAAAAGTACTGTAGCGCTACATGACTTAACACGATATCTGTTATGGAGAACTTCGAGGAGGAAGCCCTGTCGTCATCCGAATGGAAACCTACTTGCTTTTTCCGTTACGTGGACGACACTTTCGTCATCTGGCCACATGGTATGGATAAACTCCTTGACTTCCTTACACATCTAAACTCCATACACCCCAACATCAAATTCACTATGGAGACTGAAACGGAGGGTAAACTACCTTTCCTTGACGTCTTGGTCAGGAGAAGGCCTGACGGCACCCTAGGTCATGGGGTGTATCGGAAGTCAACGCACACTGATCTGTATTTGCACGCAGACAGCTGCCACCCCCCTTCACAGAGGAATGGGGTACTTAAAACTCTAGTACATAGGGCGCGCACTATCTCTGACGCAGAGAGTCTACCCCAGGAATTGGAACATCTGAGAACTGTATTTCGAAAAAATGGGTACTCAGAGTGGCAGATTCAACGTGCTCTCCGCCCAACCACCACAGCACAACCTGTGGATATGGATGAAATCACGAGGGAGGAGGTAGGCACTGCGTTTATCCCATATACAGGCGCACTCTCGGGAAAGATCGCCCGCATTTTGAAGAAACACCGGGTCGGAACGGTGTTTTGTCCTCCGAATAAAACTCGTGCACTGGTGGGGAGCGCCAAAGATGACCTCGGTTTGAGGAAGGCCGGCGTGTACCAGATTCCGTGTCAATGTGGCAAGTCGTATATTGGTCAGACGATGCGTACCGTCGAGGATCGATGCCGTGAACACCAGAGGCACACTCGACTGATGTATCCGAGCAAGTCGGCGGTCGCTGAACATTGTTTGTCGGAAAATCACGCTATGGAGTATGAACGCACGAGGATTCTGGTACAGACGTCGAGATACTGGGACAGCGTTGTTAGAGAGGCCATCGAAATTCGCACCAATGACGACCTCATAAATCGTGACTGTGGCTATAATCTTAGCAAGGCTTGGGAACCAGCGATTGGGTTAATCAAGAGTAAATCGAGCAAATGTATAGTTGTGACGACCACGGCGGACGGAGCCATCACACCAACGTCATCTCAGACGCCGTCGCAATCTGTTCCACCGCGCGACCGTGGCGCGGGGCGCGGACGGCGGAGTGAGCGCGCCGCGGGCGGAGGGTATTTAAATCCGCCGCCGCCGCGACCGAACCCAGTTCCACCTGAGCAGCCATAGTGTACGGATCTCCGTGCCGGCACGTTCACAGGAGCTCAGTCCGTCAGTTCACCTGATGATGGCGACATGTATGATCGCCGAAATATTGTGCCCGTTGGACACTGTAGACCGGCAGTACACCCGTGGATATTTTGATTACGATATCTGTTAACTACGTACTGCCTTTTGATGTCCCTCCCTACAAGTTTAACACATATGAAGCCACAAAAACAAAGTGTAAACATGAACTTAAAAATACAGTGTGTCCATAAAAGTCTGGGTTCATAGAGAATTCTAATATATAATAACAAAGCACGTTTTAGTCACTTTAATGTTAATAAATACTATTTCCAGCATGATCTCTGTGCTTTTAAATGCAGAGTTTAATGCACTTTACAAGATTAAAGTGAACTAGGTGGATAGGTCTGAGTTGGCCTCGATTTTAGCGCACTGAGTGGTAATGCTTTCTGTCAGGTGGTTTAAATTGCGAGTTAACTTTCTATTTCAGCATACCCCTGAAAAATAAATCAAATATGTGTGCGTGCGCCTGTGTGGAGCAAAGTCTTATACAGAAATGAAACATGAACAACGAAGAGTACAAAAAGAAGAGATTAGAAGATTCTAAAATGTGATATTATGGTAGAATGCTAAAATTTTTATGGGTAGCCCAGATAACTAATAAAGAGGGAGTGTACCCAACTGGGGATAAAATAGAATTCTGGCACAAATTGCCAAGAAAAGGGATCGGTTGATCTGAGACAGCAAGAAAAACAGGTAATTTGGTAATGAAGTAAAGGGTGAAGAGTAATATTAGTAAGCCGGCCGTTTTGGCCGAGCAGTTCTATGGGCTTCAGTCCGGAACCGCGCGACTGCTACGGTCGCAGGTTCGAATCCTGCCTCGGGCATGGATGTGTATGATGTCCTTAGGTTAGTAAGGTTTAGTAGTTCTAAGTTCCAGGGGACTGATGGCATCAGATATTAAGTCCCATAGTGCTCAGAGCCATTTGAACCATTTTTAATATTACTAGTGTGTGCAGTCGACTACACTAAGCTGGTTCAAATGGGTGCAGGTTGCAGTAGTTATGTAGAGATGAACCAACGTCAACAGCAGACCACTCCTGTTCTTGAACTAAAACCCGTAGCACAACTACATACACTGAGGCGACACATGTGATGGGATAGTGATATGCACATTCGAAGATGGCGGAAGTACAGCGTACATAAGGTATAAAAGGGCAATGCATTGACGGAGCTGTCATTTGTATTCGGGTGATTAATGTGAAACACTTTCCGGCGTGACTGTGGACACACGACAGGAATTAAAAGACTAAGAATGTGGATTGGTAGTCGGAGCTAGACGTATGGGACATTCCATTTCGGAAGTCGTTACGGAATTCAATATTTCGAGATACACAGTGCCAAGAGTGTGCCGAGAATACCAAATTTCAGGCATTACCTCTCACCACGGACAACGCAGTTGTGGACGGTCTTCACTTAACGACCATCAGCAAGGGCGTCTACGTAGAGTTGTCAGTGGTAACAGACAAGCAGCACTGCGCCTAATAACAGCACAAATCAATGTGGGACGTACGAAGAACGTATCCGTTGGGAGAGTGCGCCGAAATCTGGCATTAATGGGCTGTGTGTGGCAGCAGACGACCGACGCATACAGTGCCTCTCCTGGGCTCGTGACTAGAGATGGGTCGAACTCGTTCATTCCCGCGAACTACTTCATTCATTTCACTGTTTGCCGTGAAGCGTTCAAATGAAGTAGTTCATTCATGAAGTACGGAAGCCTGGCGAAGTTACCCAGTTCGCCGCTCAGCCGCGGCTACGCTCGCTTCGCCTCGCTCGTACAATAAAGCTTCGTAATACTTCATAATTTTACCAACAGATGGCCGAACTTTGCAGTAACGTCCACGCAACGTTTTGTGTCTTACAGCGTCTGAGTTAACTTAAATAGAGCATGGTCGAAGCGGACAAAGGAAAGATAAAAAGAGAAACCTGTCACGTATAAAGAAGGTAGTACGTTTAATCTTGCTCGATATTTTCTCATGAAGCGCCAAAAAAAGGGCTACCAACGAAATGCAGGCCAATTTTATGTTCCTTTTAAAATTTAATCCAAAATAGAATGAGTATGTTTACCACTGTCACAAAGTCTATATACCTACGTTAAGTAATTATTTAGAAGTTTTCCTGTAGATTTTATTTTTGTTGAGCATAATAACCCGCTAAATTCAAAATGTAAACTGTCACCTGTAGTCATTGGTAAGATTTCAGGTAAAATCCCTCTTTATTTTATTCGGAAAGCAGTTTTTGTGTCTGTTCACGCTTGTACAAAGGCTAGCAACTCGCGATCGTGTAAAAGTAGTGAAATTTGGGGTTTCTTCGCCGATTTAGGTGATGGGAAAGCAAAGTGCAACTGTTGTTCTAAGTGTATTTCACCGCGCGATTCGTCGACAGGCAGTAGAGGGAGGACTGAAATGAAGGGGAATGAGTGACGTAGCGCCGATGTAGTGGGAGAGAGAGAGAGGGGAAGCGAGCGAGTGAACTAGAAAAAAGTGTGGAGTGTGATATCTATGAAGAGTTTGAAGTACCAGTTCATTGAAATTGAGTGGTTAGTTCACACTTCTCTGGAGTGAAGCGTTCATATGAACGACTCATTCACGAGCTCCCCATCACTACTCGTGACCATATTGGGGTGGGCCCCAGACGACTGGAAAACTGTGAGCTGCATAGATGAGTTCCGATTTCAGCTGGTATGAGCTGATAATACGGTTCGAGTGTGGCGGAGACCTCATGAAGCCATGGACCCAGGTTGTCAAGAAGGCACTGTGCAAGCTGGTGGTAGTTCCACAATGGTGTGGGCCGCGTTTACACGGAATTGACTGGATCGTCTGGTACAACTGAACTTGTAATTGACTGGAAATGGTTATGTTCAGCTATTTTGAGACCATTTGCAGCCATTCATGGACTTCACGTTCCCAAACAACGATGAAATTTTTATGGATGAAAATCCGCCATGTCAATAAGCCACAATTATTCGCGATTGGTTTGGAGAACACGTTTAACAATTCGAGCAAATTATTTGGCCACCCAGACTGCCCGACGTGCATCCCAACGACCATTTGTGGGTCATCATCGAGAGGACAATGCCTGCACAAAATCTTGCACCGCAACACTTTCGCTATTATGGACGGCTATAAAGGCAGTATGGCTCAGTATTTCTGCATGGCGTTTCCAACAACTTGTTGAATCCATGCCACATCGAGTTGCAACACTACGTGGGGCAAAAGGGAGTCTGACACGATGACGGTTGGTATTCCATGACATTTTTCACCTCAGTATATAGGGAAGTTTTGATACTACTTGCTATGCTGAAATAGTTATTTAGTATGAAATACAAGATCCCGTTTATGGCGACAGATTTCTAGAGAGCTACTTTTGATGGGAAACTGTTTGTTTAGTTTCCCGAGAATGACGTGAATGATATGAGCAATGAAAATAGCAATGGCATACAATTCTGCGCTAGTTTTTTGAGGCTGTGTAAGTTTAGAATGTTGTTTGGCTTTGTGAGAAAAAATTGTTAATACCTGCGTTCTACAATATTAGCACTTAAAAATATTACTCGTCAGAAGTTCAAGAGAGTTTACCAACATGAAGCCTCTTCGAGGTTAACGTGTGGTCGCCCAGTCGTAAACTTTTACCGACATTTCAAAACGCTTTGGCCCATCCCTTCCACGATAACTGAAAATAGATCCTTTTCTCTTACTATGTAGGTGTGCTTCTGGAACTCTTTTACAGCTTCAGTTCTTGTTGTGAATTAGAGATGTCGGTCACTATACGCGTACTGAATAATGTGTGAGGTATTTATGGAAACAGATCTTGAGTCCTCTCTTACCACCGAGTTTCTCGATTGTAACCCCCTTTGCTCGGCAACATTCTCGTTTTAGCCCCGATCTTCTTGGATTGGGGCTGTTACTGGGACGGTCTCAGATTTCCATGGTTTGATGTTGGTATATTTGTCGCACTACACAGGCGGGGGGGGGGGGGGGGGGGAGTCTAGCAAAGAGACTGTGATTGGTCGCTCTCCTGTGACGTCAGCAGGCAGACAACTGCTGGCGGCTGCTGCAGGCATCTCGATGTGTGAAAGAAAGGTTTCGGCAGGGCTTAGATAGCATGTGCCTTCCAACAACGATTTGAACGCTTTCAAAACGTGTTAAGTAAACAAAAGTTAATAAATAGGCGGTAACAAATACATAACTAAAAATAATTCCACACTGGGTGCAATAATTCAATTCGGTAAATGAACGTACCTGCATCCTGTAATTTTTGAGTGTATGAATCGCCTGCTGTGAGTGAAGGGAAGCGAACCTTCAATTTTTGTAAGGTCCATGTGCTGTTCACACCAAATTCTTTTTGCTGCTTTCTTCTTATATGCTTGCAACTGCTTCTCTTTTTTCAAGTGCCTATTGCGGATAAATGTTCTCGTTCTTACATACAAAGTAATTATATCTTCATGGAACAGAGGTAATTCTCCTTTATTGACTGATATCAAAGTTTTGACTACTTCGTCACACTGCGAAATGGTATGTCCATGAAACCCAGAAAATATAATTTCAAACTGTTTTACCGTGTTCACCCAGTCTGCTGTCGGAATTAAAAGATCCCCTCGTAAAACAGTAGATATCCAGGAATCAGAACCTGTTCCAGGAATTGAGCACATTTCAGTTCGTAATCCCAAGAACTTGTCAGTGGCTCGACACTTAAGCGCAAGACAGCCTGCCATGTAGCGATCAGATACAGGCGAAACATTCTCTGCATCAGATTATTTTTCCTCTATTTCGTGAATTGTTCTCAGGAATTCTTCTTCCTCTTCCGTAACGTATGCAATGTCACAACTAACGCATACTTGGTTTCCTTTGCCACGTCAGTACAAAGTTCACTGGTAAAGAATTTCATGAATTCATCATGCGTTTGCCGGCCGAAGTGGCCGTGCGGTTAAAGGCGCTGCAGTCTGGAACCGCAAGACCGCTACGGTCGCAGGTTCGAATCCTGCCTTGGGCATGGATGTTTGTGATGTCCTTAGGTTAGTTAGGCTTAACTAGTTCTAAGTTCTAGGGGACTAATGACCTCAGCAGTTGAGTCCCATAGTGCTCAGAGCCATTTGAACCATCATGCGTTTCGGTATCTGCAGCAGCTGTACTGATTTTCTCATCAGCAACCGGTGCACTCTTTGATAACGGTACGTCGTCTTCATTTCCTGTTAAAATAAGAAGCCAAATTTGGTGCCTGACCTCGCCTGCTGAAGGTTTGTTGCAGAAAACACCAAGACCTCGAATTCCCGAAAAACAATTTTCCAGACAGTCTCGATTTAGTCGGGATGTTAGGAAATACCAAACATTATCTTTTCTTACTTCTTCAAACAGTTCTAAAAGTGAAGATATCGAGATGATAAACCCCTTTTGAAACGTCAAAAAAACCTTTCTGTTTCCAATGTTTTATCCGCTCGCTTTCAACGAGATACTCACTCCCTTTAAACTGCATTTTTAGGGAATCGATGATGTATTACATCACCAGTTTTACGGCCACAATTGTTACAGTTAGCAACTGCACAATTGCTCGTATATTTACTGCTCTCTTTCGCTCTCTCGCTACTATAATTATTAAGCCTCGCGTTGCGGCTGTCTGCCGGATGCCGTCACAGAACATGATGACAGACCCGCACTGCAGCTGATTAATCTGGTATATTCTTCCTAATTCTTCTGTTACAGAATATTGACGAACACCGCTGATTACTGCTGAGGTCCTGTACGCACCTTATACACTACTGGCCATTAAAATTGCTACAGCAAGAAGAAATGGACAAATATATTACACTAGAACTGACATGTGATTACATTTTCACGCAATTTGGGAGCATTGATCCTGAGAAATCAGTACCCAGAATAACCACCTCTGGCCGTAATAACGGCCTTGATACGCCTGGGCATTGAGTCAAACAGAGCTTGGATGGCGTGTACAGGTACAGCTGCCCATGCAGCTTCAACACGATACCACAGTTCATCACGAGTAGTGACTGGCGTATTGTGACGAGCCAGTTGCTCGGCCACCATTGACCACACGTTTTCAATTGGTGAGAGATCTGGAGAATGCGCTGGCTAGGACAGCAGTCGAACATTTTCTGTATCCAGAAAGGCCCGTACAGGACCTGCAACATGCGGTCGTGAATTATCCTTCTGAAATGTAGGGTTTCACAGGGATCGAATGAAGGGTTAGAGCCACGGGTCGTAACACATCTGAAATGTAACGTCCACTGTTCAAAGTGCCGTTAATGCGACCAAGCGGTGAGCGAGATGCGTAACAAGTGGCACCCCATACCATCACGCCGAGTGATACGCCAGTATGGCGATGACGAATATAAGCTTCCAATGTGCGTTCACCGCGATGTCGCCAAACACGGATGCGACCATCATGATGCTGTAAAAAGAACCTGGATTCATCCTAAAACATGGCGTTTTGCCATTAGTGCACCCAGATTCGTCGTTGAGTACACCATCGCAGGCGCTCCTGTCTGCGATGCAGCGTCAAGGGTAACCGCAGCCATGGTCTCCGAGCTGACAGTCCATGCTGCTGCAAACGTCGTCGAACTGTCCGTGCAGATGGTTGTTGACTTGCAAACGTCCCCATCTGTTGACTCAGGGATCGAGACGTGGCTGCACGATCCGATACAGCCATGCGGATAAGATGCCTGTCATCTCGACTGCTAGTGATAGAAGACCGTTGGAATCCAGCACGGCGTCCCGTATTACCCTCCTGAACCCACCGATTCCATATTCTGCTAACAGTCATTGGATCTCGACCAACGCGAGCAGCAATGTCGCGATACGATAAACCGCAATCGCGATAGGCTACAATCGGACCTTTAACAAAGTCGGAAACGTGATGGTACGCATTTCTCCTCCTTACACGAGGCATCACAACAACGTTTCACCAGGCAACGCCGGTCAACTGCTGTTTGTGTATGAAAAATCGGTTGGAAACTTTCCTCATGTCAGCACGTAGTAGGTGTCGCCACCGGCGCCAACCTTGTGTGAATGCTCTGAAAAGCTAATCATTTGCATATCACAGCATCTTCTTCCTGTCGGTTACATTTCGCGTCTGTAGTACGTCATCTTCGTGGCCAGTAGTGTAGATCCAACCTAACACAGGTTGTTGACGTGAAGGGAACACTAATTTAATAACACAAGAGTAAGGAAAGCTTTGAAGCCCATACACTAACGAAATTATCTGCAGAATATTTCTCAACATACGAATCACTTTACGTCATCTTTCACCGGCGCTAATGTTAAATTCGAACCTGGCGCGATGGCAATGACGTATCTATGGAGTACGCCAGTGATTTCTAACTGTCCTCTGGCTGCTGCAGGCTGGCAGCGTTACGCATCGCCGGCTTCCGGACGCCAACTTAAGGAGTAAATTATGCAACTCCAGTGAGTCGAAACGGAAAGCGAACGCCAGCCGGTCGCGCCAAGTGATTTAGGGAACCGCGGAAAGCGTAAATCAGCAGCGAATCTGGCACACGTCCGCGCGTCAGAGACGGGTCCTCTCTCTGGCTTCCTATGGATGGTTACTGGTTACTGCGGCAGCTGGTCAGTGTACGGCGCATGGTGGAGGGTACTCTCAACCATTATCAGCTGTCGTCATTCTCCTCATTCTCTTCCCGTTCGCAGAAGGAGCGAGACGATGGTAATTATCCGTATCAGAGTACTTCATCTAAATAGAAAAGGGAAAACTGAAAATATGAGAGGTCGTCAATGAAATCGAGAAAGGTGGACAAAATTAAGCAAACTTTTAGTTATTCTGAAATTAATCACCATAGGTCTTAGTACATTTATCCAACTGTGGTAAAAGACGGGTAATGCCTCCGCAGAGAAAGGTTTGCGGTTGCCTACGGAATCATGATTGCCCATGGCGTGCGCCTTTACGTCCGAAGCATATCAACAACGAAGCAACCTTAGTAAAATGTGGAAGGGCCCTTACACATCGTCCATACAGTTCCGATCTCTCCCCACGCGGCTTCTATAATTTTGGAGCCTGATGTAAGACAGCTGTGGCCGTCGATTTGCTTCGGACGAAGACGTGCATGCCTGGCTACAATCAGTTGCTAAAAGGGTCAAAGAAAACTTGAGTTTGATTTCAAACACGTACCCGAATCACACGATAATACTTGGTGGTGACTTTAATTTACTCTCTATATGTTGGCGAAAATACATGTTTAATTACGGAGGTACGCATAAAGTATCATCCGAAATTGTGCTAAACGCATTCTCTAAAAATTATCTCGAGCAATTAGTTCATGAGCCCACGCGTATGTAAACGGTTGTGAAAACACACTTGACCTCTTAGCAACAATCCCTGAGTTAATAACGAGCATCAAAACCGATTCAGGGATTAGTGAACCCGGAGTTGTCGCAGCAAGATTGAATATTGTAATCCCCAAATCCGCGAAAAATAATCGAAAAATATATCTATTCAAAAAAGAGAAATTCACTTGACGACTTCCTAAGAGACATTCTCCAGTCATTCCAAAATAATAGTATAAGTCTAGACCAGATGTGGCTTAAATTCAAAGAAATAGTATCGGCAGCAATTGAGAGATTTATACCAAATAAAATAACAAACGACGGTGCTGATCCTCCTTGGTACACAAAACGATTTAGAACACTGTTGCAGAAACAACGAAACAGACGCAAAATCCCCAAGAATGGCGATCTTTTACAGAAGCTCGAAAAATAGCGCGGACTTCAATGCGAGATGCTTATAACGGTTTCCACAACGAAACTTTGTCTCGATACCTGGTAGAAAATCCAAAGCGATCCTGGTCGTATGTGAAGTATGTTAGCTGCAAGAAACAATCAATGCCTTCTCTGCACGATAGAATTTGAGATACCATCGAAAACAGTGCTGCCAAAGCAGAGTTACTAAACACAGCCTCCCGAAATGCCTTCACTAAAGAAGACGAAGTAAATATTCCACAATTCGAATCGAGAATAGCTTCCAACATGAGTAATGTAGAAGTAAATATCCTCGGAGTAGTGAAGCAACTTAAATCACTTAATAAAAGCAAGTATTCTGGTCCAGACTGTATACCAATTAGGTTCCTTTCGGAGTATGCTGATGCATTAGCTCCATACTTAACAATCATATACAACCGTTTGCTCGACGAAAGAACCGTACCCAAACACTGGAAAGTTGCACTGGTCACACCAATATTCAAGAAAGCTAGTAGGAGTAATCCACTAAATTACAGACCCATATCGTTAACGTCGACATGCAGCAGGATTTTAGAACATATATTGTGTTCGAACATAATGAATTACCTGGAAGAAAACGGTCTATTGACACACAGTCAACATGGGTTTAGAAAACATTGTTCCTGTGAAACACAACTAGCTCTTAATTCACGTGAAGTGCTGAATGCTATTGACAAGGGATTTCAGATCGATTCCGTATTTCTGGGTTTGCAGAAGGCTTTTGACACTGTACCACACAAGCGGCTCGTAGTGAAATTGCGTGCTTATGGAATATCGTCTCAGTTATGTGACTGGATTTGTGATTTTCTGTCAGAGAGGTCACAGATCGTTGTAATTAACGGAAAGTCATCGAGTAAAAGAGAAGTGATTTCTGGCGTTCCTCAAGGTAGTGTTGTAGGCCCTTTGTTGTTCCTTATCTATATTAACGATTTTGGAGACAATCTGACCAGCCGTCTTCGGTTGTTTGCAGATGACGTTGTCGTTTATCGACTAATAACGTCATCAATAGATCAAAACAAACTGAAAAACTATTTAGAAGAAATATCGGAATGGTGCGAAAAGTGGCAGTTGACCTTAAATAACGAAAAGTGTGAGGTCATCCACATGAGTGCTAAAAGTAACGCGTTAAACTTCGGTTACACGATAAATCAGTCTAACTTAAAAGCCTTAAATTCAACTAAATACCTAGGTATTACAATTACGAACCATTTAAATTGGAAGGAACACAGAAAATGTTGTGGGGAAGGCTAACCATAGACTGCGTTTTATTGGCAGGACACAGAAAATGTGACAGACCTACTAAGAAGACTGCCTACACTACGCTTGTCCGTCCACTTTTAGAATACTGTTACGCGGTGTGGGATCCTTACCAGATAGGACTGACGGAGTTCAAAGAAAGGCAGTACGTTCTGTATTGTCGCGAAGTATGGGAGAGAGTGTCACAGCAATGATACAGGATTTGGGATGGGCATCATTAAAAGAAATGCGTTTTTCGTTGGGACGGAATCTTCTCACGAAATTCCAATCACCAACTTTCTCCTCCAAATGCGAAAATATTTTGTTGACACCGACTTACATAGGGAGGAACGATCACGAAGATAAAATAAGGGAAATCAGAGCTCGTACGGAAAGATATTGGTGTTCGTTCTTCCCGCGCGCTATACGAGATTTGAATAATAGACAATTGTGAAGGTGGTTCGATGAACCCTCTACCAGGCACTTAAATGTGATTTGCAGAGTATCGATGTAGATGTAGATGGTTCCTTGCGCAACACGTCGCCGGGTAGCCGCGCGGTCTCAGGCGCCTCGTTCGGTTCGCGTGCCTCGCCCCCCTTCCCCCCCCCCCCCCCCCCCCCGCCCTTCCCCGTCGGAGGTTCGAGTTCTCCCTCGGGCAAGGGTTTGTGTGTTGTTATTCTTAGCGTAAGTTAGTTTGCGTTAGATTAAGTAGTGTGTAAGTTAGGGACCTATGACTTGAACAGTTTGGTCCCAGAGCAAGTTACCACAAATTTCCATTTCCTTGGGCAACCGCAAACGTTTTTCCATGAAAGGACTGACCGTCTTGATACTTTCGTCTCACATTGGGATAGATGTATCGGCAATTATGGCGATAACATGAGAAATAATTGAAATGACTGGGCTAGCGTGACAGAGCGGATTAGGTTGTGGAAAGGGGCCAAAATAGGTTGCTGTCAGTTGCACTCAACGTGCCAATTTTGTTTGTCCATACACAATATTACACAAGAATGCAAAACACACAAAGCTTTAATCGATCTCCTTTGATTAACTTTAGATCGGCTGAAGGCCACACTCAAAATCCAAGACACAAGGCCTAAGCAAGAAATTGAAATAAAAGGTTCTTCCGGAGGGTTGACCCAAGAATATTTTCTAAATCTTCAATCTAAACAGCCTGAAGGCCGTAGCAACTTAATTGGTGCTACTGCAGTACGCAGACAGCATTACAGCATTTAAAGCATTGCTAAGTCGAACTGACACAGGATACACAGTGTTGCACGAAACACTGCCACCAGAAACTCGAACACTCGTAAAACGAATCACTGATGAAAAACCAGAGCCGGCCGCGGTGGCCGAGCGGTTCTAGGCGCTTCAGTCTGGAACCGCGCAACTGCTACGGTCGCAGGTTCGAATTCTGCCTCGGGCATGGATGTGTGTGATGTCCTTAGTTAGGTTTAAGTAATTCTAAGTTCTAAGGGACTGATGACCTCAGCTGTTAAGTCCCATAGTGCTCAGAGCCATTTGAACCAACTGTAAAACTAGAACAAATCACGGGCGGACACACACACAACCAGAAGGACGGTCAGTCACGAAACACACGTCGTCTGACCAGACGACCGACCAACAACCAACCAATGTCGTTGGCACTCAAACCATGTGTGTCAGCAACGGTCGGGGGAGTCTTGACTATCCGGAGCTCACTGCAGCTCCAACCCGATGTCAGTCCGGAACTGGGAGACACAGCGATCCGGGCACACTGGCTCGACCCAACCACGCTGGCTGTCGGCGCCTCCCTAGCGCTCCGTCCCCCGACTGCTGCTACGTCCCGACTGCACTTCTGCCGCGTTCCAACTCAACGACTACCAGCTCCGATCTCTCTCCATGACACACGATGACCGGAAGTAATAGCCGTGCAGTAAAGATAATAGGGCAGGGCTAATATCGATACGCACTGCTGCTGCCACTCACGGGGAGGCAAGACAGGAATTTAGTGACACCAGTAATTGAAATGACGAGGCGGCCGTACGGTAAAAAAACATGTTAAATAATACACTCCTGGAAATGGAAAAAAGAACACACTGACACCGGTGTGTCAGACCCACCATACTTGCTCCGGACACTGCGAGAGGGCTGTACAAGCAATGATCACACGCACGGCACAGCGGACACACCAGGAACCGCGGTGTTGGCCGTCGAATGGCGCTAGCTGCGCAGCATTTGTGCACCGCCGCCGTCAGTGTCAGCCAGTTTTCCGTGGCATACGGAGCTCCATCGCAGTCTTTAACACTGGTAGCATGCCGCGACAGCGTGGACGTGAACCGTATGTGCAGTTGACGGACTTTGAGCGAGGGCGTATAGTGGGCATGCGGGAGGCCGGGTGGACGTACCGCCGAATTGCTCAACACGTGGGGCGTGAGGTCTCCACAGTACATCGCTGTTGTCGCCAGTGGTCGGCGGAAGGTGCACGTGCCCGTCGACCTGGGACCGGACCGCAGCGACGCACGGATGCACGCCAAGACCGTAGGATCCTACGCAGTGCCGTAGGGGACCGCACCGCCACTTCCCAGCAAATTAGGGACACTGTTGCTCCTGGGGTATCGGCGAGGACCATTCGCAACCGTCTCCATGAAGCTGGGCTACGGTCCCGCACACCGTTAGGCCGTCTTCCGCTCACGCCCCAACATCGTGCAGCCCGCCTCCAGTGGTGTCGCGACAGGCGTGAATGGAGGGACGAATGGAGACGTGTCGTCTTCAGCGATGAGAGTCGCTTCTGCCTTGGTGCCAATGATGGTCGTATGCGTGTTTGGCGCCGTGCAGGTGAGCGCCACAATCAGGACTGCATACGACCGAGGCACACAGGGCCAACACCCGGCATCATGGTGTGGGGAGCGATCTCCTACACTGGCCGTACACCACTGGTGATCGTCGAGGGGACACTGAATAGTGCACGGTACATCCAAACCGTCTTCGAACCCATCGTTCTACCATTCCTAGACCGGCAAGGGAACTTGCTGTTCCAACAGGACAATGCACGTCCGCATGTATCCCGTGCCACCCAACGTGCTCTAGAAGGTGTAAGTCAACTACCCTGGCCAGCAAGATCTCCGGATCTGTCCCCCATTGAGCATGTTTGGGACTGGATGAAGCGTCGTCTCACGCGGTCTGCACGTCCAGCACGAACGCTGGTCCAACTGAGGCGCCAGGTGGAAATGGCATGGCAAGCCGTTCCACAGGACTACATCCAGCATCTCTAAGATCGTCTCCATGGGAGAATAGCAGCCTGCATTGCTGCGAAAGGTGGATATACACTGTACTAGTGCCGACATTGTGCATGCTCTGTTGCCTGTGTCTATGTGCCTGTGGTTCTGTCAGTGTGATCATGTGATGTATCGGACCCCAGGAATGTGTCAATAAAGTTTCCCCTTCCTGGGACAATGAATTCACGGTGTTCTTATTTCAATTTCCAGGAGTGTAGATGCCACGTACATGAGCCAACAGTTTACTTACTTTTCCACCTCAGTCTCGCTTTCATTTGACTTTTCCTTACATATTAAGAGACGATGGGGATTGGATTCCGCTGCCTCATTTGGTGGAGAAATATTGACCAGTAAATCTTTCTCAGAATTTGTTTGCCGTCCAATCTCCGAACTTCTAGTCTGGGTACTGAAGGTGGTTTGCCTGGGTAGACCTAAAGTTTCAATTATCATCTCGAATAAGATAGAAGTTACGTTATAATTTTTTGGTTTGTTCATAGGTAAAAGTGAAGTATTGCGCACTAATGCGTTTATTACATTTGAAAGGCGGGTTTCGCAGGGATCGAATGAAGGGTAGAGCCACGGGTCGTAACACATCTGAAATGTAACGTCCACTGTTCAAAGTGCCGTCAATGCGAACAAGCGGTGAGCGAGATGGGTAACAAGTGGCACCCCATACCATCACGCCGAGTGATACGCATGGCGATGACGAATACACGCTTCCAATGTGCGTTCACCGCGATGTCGCCAAACACGGATGCGACAATCATGATGCTGTAAAAAGAACCTCGATTCATCCTAAAACATGGCGTTTTGCCATTAGTGCACCCAGATTCGTCGTTGAGTACACCATCCCAGGCGCTCCTGTCTGCGATGCAGCGTCAAGGGTAACCGCAGCCATGGTCTCCCAGCTGATAGTCCATGCTGCTGCAAATGTCGTCGAACTGTTCGTGCAGGTGGTTGTTGTCTTGCAAATGTCCCCATCTGTTGACTCAGGGATCGAGACGTGGCTGCACGATCCGATACAGCCATGCGGATAAGATGCCTGTCATCTCGACTGCTAGGATTCAGCACGGCGTTCCGTATTACCTTCCTGAACCTACCGATTCCATATTCTGCTAACAGTCATTGGATCTCGACCAACGCGAGCAGCAATGTCAAAAATGGTTCAAATGGCTCTGAGCGCTATGGGGCTTAACATCTGAGGTCATCAGTCCCCTAAAATTTAGAACTACTTAAACCTAGGGACATCACACACATCCATGCCCGAGGCAGGATTCGAACCTGCGACCGTTGCGGTCGCGCGGTTCCAGACTGAAGAGCCTAGAATCGCAGCAATGTCGCAATACGATAAACAGCAATCGCGATAGGCTGCAATCCGACCTTTATCAAAGTCGGAAACGTGATGGTACGCCTTTCCCCTCCTTACACGAGGCATCACAACAACGTTTCACCAGGCAACGCCGGTCAACTGCTGTTTGTGTATGAGAAATCGGTTCATAACTTTCCTCATGTCAGCACATTGTAGGTATCGCCCCCGGCTCCAACCTTGTGTGAATGGTAATCATTTGCATATCCACAGCATCTTCTTCCTGTCGGTTAAATTTCACGTCTGTAGCACGTCATCTTCGTGGTGTAGCAGTTTTAATGGTTAGTAGTATATATATATATAAAGGTTGTGCAAAATTTCTTTCGCAGCATGGTAGCTCAGCGTGTTTAGTCTGAGGGCTGGCTGCCCTCTGTTATATAAAAAATTGAGTAAAGAACTAAACGATCAACTTGAACAGATGTGACGCCCAACCAGATGAAGCGCAACGAGCAATAACGAACAAAATGGACATGAGTAAAGGGGAAAAAAAGTGGTGAGCGCGGCAGAATTCCATGATAAGGAGCCCGGGTTCGATTCCCTGCTGGGTCAGAGATTTTCTCTGCTCAGGGACTGCCGTGTGTTGCGTTGTCTTCATCGTCATCATCTCATCCCCATCGAAGCGCAAGTCGCCGAAGTGGCGTCATGCAAAAAGACTTGCACCATGACATTTTATTTTATAAGATGCCTGTAATCTCGACTGCTAGTGATACGAGGCCGTTGGGATCCAGCTTGGGGGTTCCGTATTACCATCCCGAACCCCCCGATTCCAGATTCTGCTAACAGTCATTGGATCTCGACCAACGCGAGCAGCAATGTCGCGATACGATAAACTACAATCGCGATAGGCTACAATCGGACCTTTAACAAAGTCGGAAACGTGATGGTACGCATTTCTCCTCCTTACACGAGGCATCACAACAACGTTTCACCAAGCAACGCTGGTCAATTGCTGTTTGTGTAGGAGAAATTGGTTGGAAACTTTCTTCATATCAGCACGTTGTAGGTGTCGCCACCGGCGCCAACCTTGTGTGAATGCTCTGAAAAGCTAATCATTTGCATATCACAGCATCTTCTTCCTGTCGGTTAAATTTAGTGTCTGTAGCACGTCACCTTCGTGGTGTAAGAATTTTATTGGCAAGTAGTGTAGCTTCCACAGCCCCATTCACCATCTCGAAATGACAAAATGATACTATTTAACTCAGATAGCAAATAAAAAATGACCGTTGATAAAAAACCCAAAGTAAGCTGGAATACCAACATACAAAACGAAAACATTACAACGTATGCACCAACCATAGTATAACAAATTAACAGTTGTTCTTGTTAAAATTCATGGCTCTTGGTCAATGGGGAGACGCCTGTAGGTTTTGATGCGTGAGTTAGGAGTATAGAAATAAGTAACATAAATGGCCATATCTTTTGATTACACCGACTTAGAACCGTAGACATTAGTAGTTGGCATCATTCTAAATTTGAAATGTCTACCTGTTGTTAAGAAGTAAATCTTAACAGTCGAAAAAGACAAACAGACAGAGACGGACAACAAAGTACCTCAATCCGTAACAATGGAAGCCTAAAACAGAAGGAAATTGTAGCTGCTTTCACTTCATCTACATCTACATCCACATGTATACTCTGCAAATCACATTTAAGTGCCTGGCAGAGGGTTCATCGAACTACCTTCTCAAATTTCTATCATTACAATCTCGCATAGCGCGCGAAAGAATGAACACCTATATATTTCCGTAGGAGCTCTGATTTCCCTTTTTTTTATCTTGGTGATCGTTTCTCCCTATGTAGATCGGTGTCAACATAATATTTTCGCATTCGGAGGAGAAAGTTGGTGATTGGAATTTCGTGAGAAGATTCCGTCGCAACGAAAAACCCCTTTCTTTTAATGATGTCCAGCCCAGATCCTGTATCATTTCTGTGACACTCTCTCCCATATTTCGCTATAATACAAAACGTGCTGCCTTTCTTTGGACTTTTTCGATGTACTCCGTCAGTCCTATCTGGTAAAGAATCCACACCGTGCAGCAGTATTCTAAAAGAGGACGGACAAGCGTAGTGTAGTCAGTCTAATTAGTAGACCTGTTACATTTTCTATGTGTCCTGCCAATAAAACGCAGTCTATGGTTAGCCTTCCCCACAACATCTTCTATGTGTTCCTTCCAATTTAAGTTGTTCGTAATTGTAATACCTAGGTATTTAGCTGAATTTACGGCCTTTAGATTAGACTCATTTATCGTGTAACCGAAGTTTAACGAGTTCCTTTTAGCACTCATGTGGATGACCTCACACTTTTCGTTATTTAGGGTCAACTGCCAATTTTTCGCACCATTCAGATGTCTTTTCTAAATCGTTTTGCAGTTTGTTTTGATCTTCTGATGACTTTATTAGTCGATAAACGACTGCGTCATCTGCAAACAACCGAAGACGGCTGCTCAAATTGTCTCTAAAATCGTTAATATAGATAAGGAACAGAAAAGGGCTTATAATACTACCTTGGGGAACGCTAGAAATCACTTCTGTTTTACTCGACGACTTTCCGTCAATTACTACGAACTGTGACCTCTGTGACAGGATATCACAAATTCAGTCACATAACTGAGACGATATTACATATGCACGCAATTTCACTAAGAGCCGCTTGTGTGGTACAGTGTCAAAAGCCTTCCGGAAATCCAGAAATACGGAATCGATCTGAAATCCCTTGTCAATAGCACTCACCACTTCATGTGAATAAAGAGTTAGTTGTGTTTCACAAGAACGATGTTTTCTAAAGCCATGTTGAATGTGTGTCAATAGACCGTTTTCTTCGAAGTAATTCATGATGTTCGAGCACAATATATGTTCTAAAACACTGCTTCGTATCGACGTTAACGGTATGGGCCTAAGCCCCAGTGGATATACACCACAGTGGTTAGACCTAGGGTTTGCTATGGGGCCGTAGTGTGGTGGAAGAAGGTAGAACAGCGAGTTGCTGCTAAAGAGCTTGCTAAGGTGCAGAGATTGGCCTGCTTAGCCGTAACGGGGGGAATTAGCAGCACACCAACCGCTGGAATGGAAGCCATGCTGGATATGCCTCCACTTCACCTTTGGGTTAAGGCAGCAGCTGTGGCATACAGACTTAAAACTGGCCAAAAGTGGGTCTCATTCGGATATCCAGAATCACACTCTAACATAGTGAGTGAGGTAAATATAGGTATGGCTGGGGAAATGCCCGCTGACTATATAACAACTCCGAACAGCTTCGACAAGCCTTACGACATAATAACTGGAAGTAGGGAGCAGTGGGAGAAAATATTCGACACCGTACAGGGGACATCGTTCGGTTCACCGATGGGTCGAAAAGAGATCAAGGCGTTGGGGCAGCGTTGTACGGGGTTCAGCCAAGACTGGAGAGCAGCATCTCTCTAGGGAAACTGGCCTCTGTATTCCAAGCCGAAATTACTGCAATCAGGGCATGTGTGAAGGAGAATATGAGTAGGTGCTACAATGACCGTAGCATCTACATCTATTCAGACAGCCAGGCAGGCCTGAAATCATTGGCAGCTCCTGCAACAAGGTCTAAGATTGTTGCAGATTGCCACAGGGCTCTGATGGAGGTAGGGGGAAGCAATAGGGTGTACCTAGTGTGGGTCCATGGCCACTCAAGGATCTGTGGCAATGAACAAGCCGTAGATGGGTTAGGATGGGGAGCAGCAACCATTTATTGGACCGGAACCTGTCTTGACAATCACCAAGGCTAAGATCAAATTAGAACTACGGAACTGGCTTAGGAAACAGCACGTAGGATATTGGACCAAGGTCCATAAACAAAAACATGGTAAGGTAATGATGCCCAAGCCATGTTTTAAAAGAAGCTCTGTAGTCCTGGGATTGAACAGGAAAGAGATCAAACTCATGACTGGGTTGATGACCAGCCATGGGAACTTCAAAAAACACCTACACACAATGGGTATAATGGAAGAGGACCCTAAATGTACGATCTGTGATGAGGGTGAAGAAACTGCATCACACCTAATCTTTGAATGCATGGCATTGGAGAGTAAAAGATAGAGAATCTTCGGGACAACTAGACCTGAAGAAATTGTGTCTAACAAAATACTGGTAGAGGGACTCCTTGCACTATTTAATGGCACTGGTTGGCTTTACTAGACGTACAGGGAGCGATACCGCACAATAAACCTAGTTTCGGTGCGGGCAGTGGCGGGTTAGACCTAAGCTGTTTCAGCTCTCCTGTTAAAATCAATGAATGAATGAATCAATCAAGCCATGTTGACTGTGTGTCAATAGACCGTTTTCTTCGAGGTAATTCATAATGTTCGAACACAATATATGTTCTAAAATCCTACTGCATATCGACGTTAACGATATGGGCCTGTAATTTAGTGGATTACTCGTATTACCTTTCTTGAATATTGGTATGACCTGTGCAACTTTCCAGTCTTTGGGTACGGATTTTAAGTTTTGACTTTATTTGTTTGTAGACCTATGTTCAAATTTCTAGTCACATTACACAGGTCTCTTACCACACGTTCAAGTGCCGGACGCCCTAACGAGGTTAAGCCCCGTTTTTACTGGATGCACTGATAACGTGCAGACGAGAGTGGAGGTAGAAGTGTCGACGGATCTCGCCTGGGGCCGGAAGCGGGGAGCTGCAAGAAGCCAGCAGGACACAGGCGGCGCATTCAGGGGCGGGCCGGCAATCGCCGCCGCATCGCACGCCGTTTCTTGCCGCAGCGGCCAGAGCCACGCCTAAACACACAGCGAGTGTGGGAGGGCGCAACAGCGACCGCGGCCGCCAGTGGAACACCCGTCAGCACCTCCCAGACACCCTGAGCCTCGCTGCCGGGCCGAGCTGTAACCTCTGCCGTACTACACCAACTTACACTGAGGTGACAAAAGTCATACAGATGGCCGCAGTATCGCGTGCAAAAGGTATAAAAGGGCAATGCATTGGCGAGGCGTTCATTTGTACGAACGTGATTCAAGTGAAAAGGTTTCCGATCTGATTATGAATGAATAAACGCGGAATTGTAGGTGGAGCTAGACGCATGGAACACTCCATTCCGGATATCGTTAGGGAAATCAGTATTCCGTAATCCACAGTGTCTAGAGTGTGAAAGATGATTAGTGTTAATGACGTAAAGATCCACGCAGTGGACACCAAGTGAAAAAGCTACTCCTTATGTTTTAGATCTAGACTGCCATAAAAAGAAATGGGAAGGAACTGTTAATTAGAACTCAGGGAGAAGTTGTAGACTAATTCACAATCGATTTGTTGATCTTAAACAAGACAAGACAACAAAATTATTAAAGAAACATCATACAAAAAATATTTATTCAACAAAAGCCTTACTGAAATGGGATCGATGGTGAACAAAGTGATCTGCTGGGGATCGACACATGACACTAACCAGAACACTACTCGCTCTATCTGACTTCATACACGAGAATCCAGGTTATGGCATCAAACTACGCCACCACCAAGCATCTATATTTTACCATACAAAAAAAAGAAAGAAAAATATGGTTCGAAAGAACAGGGTGCTGGGAAATAGATATTATAGCCCTAGCTGCAGCGAATACTTTACCATCCTACCGGTCAAGGCGGCACACCACGATGCGTTCGGCTACTGAAGTCATGGACGGCGGCAATCTGTTATTAAATGCGCATTCCCTAAAAATGCAAGTACGCGGTCTCGCATTCGGTTAATTCAGAATACAGGTACTTCCCTAAGAGCCTCTGAAACCCCGACAGATTCCAGTGTGCAGGTGGACTCGTTTCCTGGTCTGCCAAACGAATCTGACTCCGTGCCACGACTGTGCATGTCGGAATACGTCAAATGTTTAGACGGCCGACTCAAGACAAATAAGGACACGCACGTGTCACACGTTGTGACCGTGATCATACAGGGTGTTTCAAAAATGACCGGTATATTTGAAACGGCCATAAAAGCTAAACGAGCAGCGATAGAAATACACCGTTTGTTGCAATATGCTTGGGACAACAGTACATTTTCAGGCAGACAAACTTTCGAAATTACAGTAGTTACAATTTTCAACAACAGATGGCGCTGCGGTCTGGGAAACTCTATAGTACGATATTTTCCACATATCCACCATGCGTAGCAATAATATGGCGTAGTCTCTGAATGAAATTACCCGAAACCTTTGACAATGTGTCTGGCGGAATGGCTTCACATGCAGATGAGATGTACTGCTTCAGCTGTTCAATTGTTTCAGGATTCTGGCGGTACACCTGGTCTTTAAAGTGTCCCCACAGAAAGAAGTCACAGGGGTTCATGTCTGGCGAATAGGGAGGCCAATCCACGCCGCCTCCTGTATGTTTCGGATAGCCCAAAGCAATCACACGATCATCGAAATATTCATTCAGGAAATTAACGACGTCGGCCGTGCGATGTGGCCGGGCACCATCTTGCATAAACCACGAGGTGTTCGCAGTGTCGTCTAAGGCAGTTTGTACCGCCACAAATTCACGAAGAATGTCCAGATAGCGTGATGCAGTAATCGTTTCGGATCTGAAAAATGGGCCAATGATTCGTTTGGAAGACATGGCGGCCCAGACCAGTACTTTTTGAGGATGCAGGGACGATGGGACTGCAACATGGGGCTTTTCGGTTCCCCATATGCGCCAGTTCTGTTTATTGACGAAGCCGTCCAGGTAAAAATAAGCTTCGTCAGTAAACCAAATGCTGCCCACATGCATATCGCCGTCATCAATCCTGTGCACTATATCGTTAGCGAATGTCTCTCGTGCAGCAATGGTAGCGGCGCTGAGGGGTTGCCGCGTTTGAATTTTGTATGGATAGAGGTGTAAACTCTGGCGCATGAGACGATACGTGGACGTTGGCGTCATTTGGACCGCAGCTGCAACACGGCGAACGGAAACCCGAGGCCGCTGTTGGATCACCTGCTGCACTAGCTGCGCTTTGCCCTCTGTGGTTGCCGTATGCGGTCGCCCTACCTTTACAGCACGTTCATCCGTCACGTTCCCAGTCCGTTGAAATTTTTCAAACAGATCCTTTATTGTATCGCTTTTCGGTCCTTTGGTTACATTAAACCTCCGTTGAAAACTTCGTCTTGTTGCAACAACACTGTGTTCTAGGCGGTGGAATTCCAACACCAGAAAAATCCTCTGTTCTAAGGAATAAACCATGTTGTCGACAGCACACTTGCACGTTGTGAACAGCACACGCTTACAGCAGAAAGACGACGTACAGAATGGCGCACCCACAGACTGCGTTGTCTTCTATATCTTTCACATCACTTGCAGCGCCATCTGTTATTGAAAATTGTAACTACTGTAATTTCGAAAGTTTGTCCGCCTGAAAATGTACTGTTGTCCCAAGCATATTGCAACAAACGGTGTATTTCTATCGCTGCTCGTTTAGTTTTTATTGCCGTTTCAAATATACCGGTCATTTTTGAAACACCCTGTATAAGCAGTACGTTTCATGGTTCAGAAGATGACTGGCACAGGCTCTACGTCGCTCACTAGTAAAGCACACAAGTCTCACCGTTTAGGTAGAGACCTGCAGTTCTATACTAGCGAAGCGCCAGTACAAGAGACTTGTACTAGAGTGCCGATCTCCCTTTCTCTCTGTTTCTTCCTCAGCACTGTTCCAAAAGCGCATTTATCGTTTTTGACTTCCCTCAATTTCGCACAAGCCAATCACGAGCTGGAGCCCGGCATTCTAAGCTCAGAGAATGGTCTTTCCACTGCAAACCGATTTGACTAATCAGAGACTTTAAAGTTAATTGGTAGAAAACAGAAAAAAAATTCAGCTTCACGGCCTGTTTCTCACACGTTTGCCGTGTCTTTTGCTGACACAATACAGCTCTCCATAAACAACTTGTTATCTCCCTGTTGCGTCCATTTCAAAGTTTGCAAAGAACGGCCATAAACTCGCATTGACAAAACATGTTTGGAACAGAGTCTGGACGTCTGGGCGCTAGTTTCCCTGTACCACGGACATTTGCAAAAATAATGGTTCTGAGCACTATGGGACTTAACTTCAGTCCCCTACAACTTAGAACTACTTAAACCTAACTAACCTAAGGATATCACACACATCCATGCCCGAGGCAGGATTCGAACCTGCGACCGTAGCAGCAGCGCGGCTCCGGACTGTAGTGCCTAGAACCGCTCGGCCACCCTGGCCGGCTGGACATTTGCAGAACGTTTACTTTTCTTTTGGCGGCATGCTCGCAAACAACATCTACAATGCACTGTCGGCGAATTTTCAGCGCTAGACCGTATACCTGGACGTCTGCCCCCTGCCTGGTTGCACAATGCGACCACTGCACACGGCCGTCTGGAAATGTCTCTTCATCGTTCCCCAGAAAAAACGCGCTTTGTCGGCCCACCAACGCCGTGCTTTTACTGCAGTCGTTTAAGTCGGCACGCTGTTCCTTTGAACGCAGGCAAAGCTTTCCGTGTTTCTTTTCCTAGAGCAGGCAAACAAGACCATAAACTGCTGCCCACCATTTCATCACAATGTATGAAGTCAAATCGCCGTAGATCGTATTCCCTACACCGAATCAGAAGTGAGAGTGCTCTGCAATCTCCCAAGTGTGCCGAGAATAAGAAATTTCAGGCATTACTTCTCACCACGGGAAATGCAATGGCCGATGGTCTTCACTTAACAACCGAGAGCAGCGGCGTTCTTGTAGGGTTTTCAGTTCTAACAGACAAGCAACACTGCGTAAAATAACCGTAGAAATCAATGTGGGACGTGCGACGAAAGTATCCATTAGGACAGTGCTGGGAAATGAGATGTGAACGGGTTATGGCATCACGCGACAGATGTGAATGGCTTTGCCAGCAGTATGACAACGGCTGTAACGCCTCTGCTGGGCTCGTCGCCAGACTATTGGAGACCAGTGACCTGCTCAGATGAGTTCTGATTTCAGTTGGTAAGAGCTGATGGTGGGGTTCGAGGGTGGTGCAGACCCCACGAACCCATGGAGCCATGTTGTCAAGGCAATGTGCAAGCTGGTGGTGGCTCGATAATGGTGTGGGCTGTGTTTACATTGAATTGACTGGGTCGTCTGGCCCAAGTGAACCGATCAGTGACTGGAAATCGTTACTTGGAAGCCTTGAGAGGTGGCATGCCTTTACGATGCACACAGTGACTTTGTAGGGAAGCAGCCTATTCATGCCGTAGTAAATTCACATCAGTCTTTCCATTGTGTGCCAGCCAGTCCGCTGTAACTAGCTCTGACGTCATAAATGTTGCGCAATACTTTAAAAATCAAGCAAATAACCTAAAACATTTCTAGCATGTCAGGAGTAATACTAAATTAATGTGTGTCGAATATCAGTTCGATAACTTTAACCATTTTCGAAATTTGGGCATTTTTTTCTATAAATCATTGCCGCAACAGAAAAGAGCTAGAGAATTGAAGATTTATAATTAGATTGATTTTTCATAATTATTTAATAGAAACAGTCTTCTGGATCTCACAAATTAAGATTTTAGTGGAAATTCATGATTTTCTGGTTTTCGTATTAAAACTTAAGGAAGCAAGATAGATTAAGTAGGCTAATAAATAAGGCTAGGATTATATTTAAGTAGAATGGAGATCCGCTATCACCATAAGGATGTGAGAAGTTTCATTTGAATACCTATAAAACTATAGCGATAGCGTATCTCCAAAGGGCCAGTTTAGAGCTCGTCTACTGCGTGCAGTGTAATTAAATTAATTCTCTCGCCCAAAATATTTAACTTAGCCACATCAGCCTTTTGTTATGATTACTTTCCTGTGTGCTGAATGCACATTTAAATTGAGAACTTCTTCGGCCATCAGCAAGAGAAGCTATGATTTATTCGGTAACTTAAAGTGGTGCATTACTAGCCCAGCGGCTAGTCGGGAGAGCCGATTTGATCAGGCATTCCCTTAGTCGTCCGCACCGCGGCTTTATATATAAGAACGCTGCGTGAGGAAATGAGGCCCGAGTTCTCTCCAGACGCTGAATAGCACGCCATATGTGTCGGGAGTCGCGTCGCGTCGGTATCATTGCTACAAACAGCCTCGGATGCCGTATTAAGTTACTCGGAATACGCGGAACCATGAAATCATTTTCAAGTGAAGTGTTAATTCTGGGATAATTTTCATTATCTAGCTTCAGTTTGCGTATTGTCGTATTTTCACGTGCCGCCGCGGGACAAACATTCTACCATTATTTAGCGTGGCGTTTGATGAACCTAATCATCAAATTATGGCGAGCATTCATTTAAATATTCAATTTGGGCAATTATAGTTGCATCAGCGCATTAGACTCTGAACTGCTCTGTTAGTTAGGTTGTGTGGATTCTTTTGTTTTTCATCTGTGACTTTCAGAATATACTCAACTATTTTAGAAAATCGTTTTTGATTATAAATCCCGGACAATCTCCTAGTTCCTCAGAGCTATAAGCTGTAACTATGAGTGTATTCTCAGATGAAGTGGGCACTAGGAATTCTAATTACAGGCTTCACGTTTTGCTAATCACTTTCTGGTAGCCAATATTGTAGTTAGAGAGCCAGTGTTGAGAAAGACAGCATAAATAACATTCTAAATAACGGGAAATGCAGTGTTTCTACATTCTACGTTCAAATTATATAACAACGTACATAATTCCAACCGCCGCCCCACAACTTGCTCCCTCTCTTTATGAAAAAGCAAGCCACCGCTTGGAGTGCAAGCAACTACAGAGGTGGTCTAATCGGTACAGGAACAGTCACAGTAGCAACACACCCGCACGATGTTATCAGGGTGATGCAAAACTTCCTTTCCTGTGTGTAGATGAGGAGGCGAAGGCGACACTCGGAGTGAGAGCCCTGGCAGTTAGCGGGGCGCGGCCGGCTCCGGCGTGCTGCCGGCTTCGCCTCTAAGCGGATCAGCCTTGTAAGGACGCCCGAGACGCAGAGCGGCGCCCGAGATCGCTTCCAGCCGGCGCTGGCGGCCGGCCCTCGCCACTCTGCGGTCGGCAGCCGCTCTCCACCACCCGTATCAGGCGCAGCGCATTTGCATACCGGCTGCTACCCCACACACTGTGCCACTGCATTCCCTTACTTGAGGCGCACTCACTGCGAAAAAGACTTGAGCGTTCGAGGTTGATAAAGCTTATAAAGACCTCAGCGTGTTTCAGGCCATGACTGCTCGAGGCACAGTTACATCAAAACGCAGGGTGACAGTTATAGAAATATATGAAACAAAATCGTCGTAACGTCTAGGCAGGGTGTTACAAAAAGGTACGGCCAAACTTTCAGGAAACATTCCTCACACACAAAGAAAGAAAACATGTTATGTGGACATGTGTCCGGAAACGCTTAATTTCCATGTTAGAGCTCATTTTAGTTTCGTCAGTATGTACTGTACTTCCTCGATTCACCACCAGTTGGCCCAATTGAAGGGAGGTAATGTTGACTTCGGTGCTTGTGTTGACATGCGACTCATTGCTCTACAGTACTAGCATCAAGCACATCAGTACGTAGCATCAACAGGTTAGTGTTCATCACGAACGTGGTTTTGCAGTCAGTGCAATGTTTACAAATGCGGAGTTGGCAGATGCCCATTTGATGTATGGATTAGCACGGGGCAATAGCCGTGGCGCGGTACGTTTGTATCGAGACAGACTTCCAGAACGAAGGTGTCCCGACAGGAAAACGTTCGAAGCAATTGATCGGCGTCTTAGGGAGCGCAGAACATTCCAGCCTATGACTCGCGACTGGGGAAGACCGAGAACGACGAGGACACCTGCAATGTAGAGGTAATTCTTCGTGCAGTTGACGATAACCCTAATTTCTGCGTCAGGGAAGTTGCTGCTGTACAAGGTAACGTTGACCACGCCACTGTATTGAGAGTGCTACGGGAGAACCAGTTGTTTCCGTACCATGTACAGTGTGTGCAGGCACTATCAGCAGCTGATTGGCCTACACGGGTACACTTCTGCGAATGGTTCATCCAACAATCTGTCAATCCTCATTTCAGTGCAAATGTTCTCTTTACGGATGAGGCTTCATTCCAACGTGATCAAATTGTAAATTTTCACAATCAACATGTGCGGGCTGACGAGAATCCACACGCAATGGTGCAATCACGTCATTAACACAGATTCTCTCTGAACGTTTGGGCAGGCATTGTTGATGATGTCTTGATTGGGCTCCATGTTCTTCCACCTACGCTCAATGGAGCACGTTATCATGATTTCATACGGGATACTCTACCCGTGCTGCTAGAACATGTGCCTTTACAAGTACGACACAACATGTGGTTCATGCACGATGGAGCTCCTGCACATTTCGGTCGAAGTGTTCGTACGCTTCTCAACAACAGATTCGGTAACCGATGGATTGGTAGAGGCGGACCAATTCCATGGCCTTCACGCTCTCCTGACCTCAACCCTCTTGACTTTCATTTATGGGGGCATTTCAAAGCTCTTGTCTGCGCAACCCCGGTACCAAATGTAAAGACTCTTCGTGCTAGTATTGTGCACGGCTGTGATACAATACGCCATTCTCCAGGGCCGCATCAGCGCATCAGGGATTCCATGCGACGGAGGGTGGATGCATGTATCCTCGCTAACGGAGGACATTTTGAACATTTCCTGTAACAAAGTGTTTGAAGTCACGGTGGTACGTTCTGTTGCTGTGTGTTTCCATTCCATGATTAATGTGATTTGAAGAGAAGTAATAAAATGAGCTCAAACATGGAAAGTAAGCGTTTCCGGACACATGTTCACATAACATATTTTCTTTGTTTGTAACACCCTGTATGGTTTGCTTTAGGGACGAAACCCGCTTTCATTTGGATGGGTTCGTTAATAAGCAGAAGTGGCGCTTTTGGAGGACTGGAAATCCGCATTTCGCGGTCGAGAAGCCACTTCACCCTCAACAGCTGACTGTGGATGTGCAATGTACAGTTACGGAATAATTGGTGCGATATTCCTTGATGGCACGGTGACTACCGAAAGGTACATGAAAGTTTTGAAAGATGATTTCATCCCTATTATCCAAAGTGACCCTGATTTCGACAAGATGTGGTTCATGCAAGACGGAGCTCGACCCCATCGAAGCACGAGAATGTTTGATATCCTGGAGGAGTACTTTGGGGACCGCGTTCTGGCTCTGAGATACCCAGAGACCACTGGCAAGGGCCTCGATTGGCCGCAATGTTCTCCGGATCTGAATACATGGAAGTCCTTTTTGCGGGGTTGTACACTACTGGCCATTAAATTGCTACTCCACGAAGAAGACGTTCTACAGACGGGGAAATTTAACCGACAGGAAGAAGATGCTGTGATATGCAAATCATTAGCTTTTCAGAGCATTCACACAAGGTTGGTGCCGGTGGCGACACCTACAGCGTGCTGACATGAGGAAAGTTTCCAACCGATTTCTCATACACAAACAGCAGTTGACCAGCGTTGTCTGGTGAAACGTTGTTGTGATGCCTCGTGTAAGGAGGAGAAATGCGTATCATCACGTTTCCAACTTTGATAAAGGTCGGATTGTAACCTATGGCGATTGCGGTTTATCGTATCGCGACATTGCTGCTCGCGACGGTCGACGTCCAATGACAGCAGAATATGGAATCGGTGGGTTCAGGAGGGTAATACGGAACGCCGTGCTGAATCCCAACGGCCTCGTATCACCAGCAGTCGAGAAGACAGGCATCTTATCCGCATGGCTGTAACGGATCGTGCAGCCACGTCTCGATCCCTGAGTCGATAGATGGCGACGTTTGCAAGAGAACAACCACCTGCACGAACAGTTCGACGACATTTGCAGCAGTACGGACTATCAGCTCGGAGACCGTGGCTGCGGTTACCCTTGACGCTACATGACAGACAGGAGCGCCTGCGATGGTGTTCTCAACGACGAACCTGGGTGCACGAATGGCAGAACGTCATTTTTTCGGATGAATACTGGTTCTTACAGCATCATGATGGTCGCATCCGTGTTTGGCGACATCGCGGTGAACGCACATTGGAAGCATGTATTCGTCATCGCCGTACTGGCGTATCACCCGGCGTGATGGTATGGGGTCCCATTGGTTACACGTCTCGGTCACCTCTTGTTCGCACTGACCGCACTTTGAACAGTGGACGTTACATTTCAGATGTGTTACGACCCGTGGCTCTACCCTTCATTCGATCCCTGCGAAACCCTACATTTCAGCAGGATAATGCACAACCGCATGTTGCAGGTCCTGTACGGGCCTTTCTGGATACAGAAAATGTTCGACTTCTGCCCTGGCCAGCACATTCTCCAAATCTCTCAACAATTGAAAACGTCTGGTCGATGGTGGCCGAGCAACTGGCTCGTCACAATACGCCAGTGACTACTCTTGATGAACTGTGGTATCGTGTTGAAGTTGCATGGGCAGCTGTACCTGTACACGCCATCCAAGCTCTGTTTGGCTGAATGCCCAGGCGTATCAAGGCCGTTGTTACGGCCAGAGGTGGTTGTTCTGAGTACTGATTTCTCAGGATCTATGCACCCAAATAGCATGAAAATGTAATCACATGTCAGTACTAGTATTGTGGTGTCACCGCCAGACACCACACTTGCTAGGTGGTAGCTTTAAATCGGCCGCGGTCCATTAGTACATGTCGGACCCGCGTGTCGCCACTGTCAGTGATCGCAGACCGAGCGCCACCACACGGCAGGTCTCGAGAAACTTACTAGCACTCGCCCCAGTTGTACGGACGACTTTGCTAGCGACTACACTGACGAAGCCTCGCTCATTTGCAGAGCAGATAGTTAGAATAGCCTTCAGCTAAGTCAATGGCTACGACCTAGCAAGGCGCCATAGCAATTGATAGTTATCGTATGAAGCATGTCTCATCAAGAACGATGTATACAAATGATGGATTAAAGTTAAGTATTCCAGAAACTACGTACTTTTCTTTATAGCATTCATTACGTATCCTGTTTCAGACCTATCTCTAGCCTGCGTGAGTTTAGCGCGTGCCTTTCGGCTACTTCCGAGTGGCGTGGCTGTCTTACTACGCCACAACAAGTATGATATATTTGTCCAACGAATACCCGTTTATCATCTACATTTCTTCGTGGTGTAGCAATTTTAATGGCCAGTAGTGTATTAAACACAAGGTGTACAGCAATAACCCCAAAACCATTGCTGAGCAGAAACAGCCATTCAGGATGTCATCGACAGCATCGGTGTTCTGACACTTCAGTATGTCATGGAGAATTTCGTTAGTCGTCAGTGCATATCATCGCCAATGATGGCAGGCATATCGAAAATGTCACAACCTAAATCCGAACATCTGTAGAGACGTTTACATACCGAATAAAGCGTGTGCAGGTCGTAGTTTGTAACTAATTTACTTTTTTTTCAAATGGTTCAAGTACATTTCACAAAAAGCAAAGAGAAAAATCCACTTGTTTTAGCGTACTTCACAGCTTTTTGCTGCAGTGAGTTGGATGTTTATTCGTGGTCAAATGCATTGTCAGTATAACTGTTAATCTTTTGTGTATCACGCATCATCGTATCATCAAGATCTAGCAGCTCAACCCCTCTCCTTCGTCTCGTCCCCTCTGCGCCTCCACCCGCCCCCTTTATGGGCGCCATGCACAGGAGAATTAAAAAAAAAAAGCTACAGTAGAAATATGGATTCACATTGCTGAAGTTCGTAAAGCATGTAGAATCTGAAGTGGGTCTTCATGCAACAGACGATGTCAAATACTTAAAGACAGCATTATACAAGGCAACCCACGGATCCTGGAATACACAGCAGGGATCAGGACGTGTGTGCTCAATAAAAAGCCACGTTGCTGACGTCAGAGTGAACCCAACCAGCGCTCAGTAGCCCGCAGCTGCTACAACGTGATAACTGCATTTATGAGTGAAAACAACGCTGTTTATGGCAGTGTGAATTTTTATTAGTTCAAAAATGGTTCAAATGGCTCTGAGCGCTATGGGACTTAACAGCTGAGGTCATCAGTCCCGTAGAACTTAGAACTACTTAAACCTAACTAACCTAAAGACATCACACACAGCCATGCCCGGGGCAGGATTCAAACCTGCGACCGTAGCGGTCGCGCGCTCCCTGACTGTAGCGCCTAGAACCGCTCGGCTACCCCGGCCGGCGAATTTTTATTAGTAACTGGTGATTTAGTACAGAGTGACACCATAGTTGTCATTATATTGCGGAATATTTTTAGAGTCAGTTTTTAAGGGAAAACTAATGGTTTGCCGCGCGATCGCCAATTGTACTAAGCACAAAAACCGAGCGAGGTGGCGCAGTGATTAGCACACTGGACTCGCATTCGGGAGGACGACGGTTCAATCCCGTCTCCGGCCATCCTGATTTAGGTTTTCCGTGATTTCCCTAAATCGTTTCAGGGAAATGCCGGGATGGTTCCTTTGAAAGGGCACGGCCGATTTCCTTCCCAATCCTTCCCTAACCCGAGCTTGCGCTCCGTCTCTAATGACCTCGTTGTCGACGGGACGTTAAACACTAACCACCACCACCACCACCACTAAGCACAAAAGACAAATAAGTAAGTTAGGAATTAAGTTTCATACATCACCTAAAAACAATGACAGGAAACTGAAATGGATAAATGCTTATAAACATACAGAATAGATATTCGTTTTCAGTTGAAAATGCTTGTGGTGCTCAATACATTTTACTGATTCGGATTATGAAACGGATTTGCAACGCAAGTTGAAGACTGACCCTGTTTCAATACAAAATCTACCATCCTCCGGTGCTGATTTATGGCGTAGCAAAGCTAATAATGAGATAAATATTCTGACACAAAAACGAAGTTACTATAAGCAAGTGGAAGTTGTTTTACAAGTAAATACATTACCGACTGATGAAGAAATTACTACTAGACGGAACGTTAACCTTGAAAATAAACACACCTGTGAATACGACACCGCGGTTTCATGCCAACAATTAGAAATTATGGAAACAGAAATAAAAGATCTTACGCAAAACAACGCAGATTCACTGTATCGTCTCTGGCGATGTACCGTTGAGTAACTGAAAGTAAACATGTTCAGAGCGTGAGTCAGGGTTCTTTTCCTGACAGTCAACAGCAAGCACTTATGTATTAACTGGTGTACTTATGTACTAAGTGCTCATCTGAAGATACTGCAAAGGCTGCAACTTTATATTGCCTATCTTATAAGCGTTATCTTTTTATCATGATTTTGCTGTATGGTATTTCATAAGGACACGAAATTTCGTCATAATGAAAGCTATCAAAAAGGAAAAAATGCAAAGATTGTAAGTGAACTGAACAATGACCCGGCTTTCCAGAATAAAAAGAGAAAACATGTTAGTATAGTTACAGAGTTTAAAAAGGCAATGCAGGAAATTTACAGATGAGGTTTACAGATGAGGTATGGTTCTATCAGACTATATCAAACAAAACAGCAGATACTGGGCTGATGTAAGTCCTCATATCATTCACGAAACACGACTGCATGATGAAAAGGTTGGAGTATGGTGCGCGGTGTCATCTTCTGGGATTGTTGGCCTCATTTTCTTTGGTACGACTACAGTTTATACGGACACCTTCTGGATGACGTTGAACTTACAGAAGGTTATTACCAAGAAGATGGAGCAGCGTGCCACATGTCTAATGCTTGCATGCAACATATAGGGTAAATTTACCCTACTTTCCATTTCACTTAACGGACCCCCATTACATCTATCCCCTCTCCAGATTTTCTAACTTTCTACATCTACATCTACGTGATGACTCTCCTATTCACAATAAATTGCCTGGCGGGGTTTCAATGAACCACCTTCAAGCTGTCTCTCTACCGTCCCACTCTCGAACTGCGTGTGGGAAAAACGAGCAATTAAATTTTCATGTGCGAGCCCTGATTTCTCTCATTTTATCGTGATGATCATTTCTCCCAATGTAGGTGGGTGCCAACAGAATGTTTTTGCAATCGGAGGAGAAAACTGATGATAGAAATTTCGTGAGAAGAACCCGTCGCAACGAAAAACGCCTTTGATTTAATAAATGTCACTCCAATTTCACGCATCATGTCTGTGGCATTAACTCCCCTATTAATACAAAACGAGCTGCCCTTCTTTGTGCTTTTTCGATATCATCCGTCAGTCCCACCTGGTGCGGATCCCACAACGCACAGAAATACTCCAGAATGGGGCGGACAAGCGTGGTGTAAGCACTCCGCCACACACCGTCAGGTGGCTTGCGGAGTATGGATGTAGATGTAGATGTAGACCTGTTGCACATCCTAAGTATTCTGCCAACGAATAGCAGTCTTTGGTTTGCTCTACCCACAACATTAGCTATGTGATGGTTCCAATTTAGCTTATTTGTAGTCCCTAAGTATTTAGTTGAATTTACAGCCTTCAGATTCGTGTGACTTATTGCGTAATCGAAATTTAGCGGTACTCATGTGAATAACTTGACACTTTTCTTTATTCAGGGTCAATTGCCACTTTTCGCACCATAGAGATATCTTATCTAAATCATTTTACAATTCGATTTGGTCATCTGATGACTTTACAAGGCGGTAAATGACAGCATCATCTGCAAACAATATAATAGGTCTGCTCAGATTGTCTCCTACGTTGTTAACAGAGATCAGGAATAATAGAGGTCCTATAACACTTCCTTGGGGAACGTCGAATATTACTTCCGTTTAACTCGATGACTTTCCGTCTGTTACTACGAACTCTGACCTTTCTGATAGGGAATCACGAATCCAGTCGCACAACTGAAGCGATATTCTATAGGTACGCAGTTTAATTAGAAGACGCTTGTGAGGAACGGTGTCGAAAGCCTTCTGCAAATCTAAAAATATGGAATCAATTTGACATGCCCTGTCGATAGCACTCATTACTTCATGAGTATAAAGAGCTAGTTGTGTTTCGCAAGAACGATAGTTTCTGAATCCGTGCTGACAATAGTTTTCTTCAAGGTACTTCATAATGTTCGAATACAGTAAGTGACGTTACCGTTGTTATTGCGCAGTGAACGTATAGATTCCGTCTTGCCACTGGTGTGCTTTATATATGCCCAGAATCTCTATGGGTTTTCTGCCAGATTTCGAGACAGAGTTTCGTTGTGGAAATTATTAAAAGCATCTTGCATTGAAATACGCGCTATATTTCGAAGTTCTGCAAACTTTGTCAGTATTGGTGATTTTGCGTTCTTTCAAAATTGGCTTGGTTTTTTTCGCTTCTTCTGCAAAGCGATCTGACCCGTTTTGTGTACCATGGGAGATCAGTACCATCACTTATTGATTTATATGGTATATATCTCTCAATTGTTGTTGATACTGTCTCTCTGAATTCCTACTACGTTGAATTTCTGTCATTCCATGCTCCGCCAGCAGAACGTTATCCCGTGGTTGGCTATTCCATGTTTTTATTACGGGCACCTCTCCGTTGACAATCACCTCCTGGAGATCCGAATAGGGGACTAGTCCGGAGTGTTTCAATATTTCGCCAATGGATAAATCAATTACAGGCCATATGTCCTGTGCAGACACATTATGAGTCTTTAATGTATTGGTTTTCATTGCCTTCTGTCCGCCCCTCGTGGTCTCGCGGTAGCGTTCTCGCTTCCGGAGCACGGGGTCCCGGGTTCGATTCCCGGCGGGGTCAGGGATTTTTCCTGCCTCGAGATGACTGGGTGTTGTTGTGTCGTCTTCATCATCATCATTCATCCCCATTACGGTCGGAGGAAGGCAACGGCAAACCACCTCCATTAGGACCTTGCCTAGTAAGGCGGTGCGGGTCTCCCGCATCGTTCCCCTACGCTCTGTAAAGAAGCATGGGACTTCATTTCATTTCATTTTCATTGCCTTCTACATATGCCGTTAATCATTGCTGAATCTCCCTCCTATTAGGGCCAGTTTCCAATCCCAGGAGCAAGAGAGTGCCCTGAACATCTATTCGTTCCCCCGCCCTTTTGACAAGGCCGTCGGCAGAACATGGCTGACTTCGGTCGCCATTTCTGGTGATTTTTAATCAGAGTTTGAGGAAGGACTGGGTTTGAAGCCAGGACCTATGATTTTTTATTATAGTCACATGACATCCGTTGAAGTTCATCGTAGAATCCATCACTCTGTTTTTTATTTCAGAGGGCAGCCAGCCCTATGACAGAACACGGTGAGCGACCGCGCCGGTACCCACTGGACCATGGCTCTCCTCCAGCTACACGGCACATACTCGGAACGACGAAACTCGCCTTATTGGAATAACAACAAATTTAATTTGTTATTAAATATAAAAAATACCCGTAACCTGTCTTCTCCCAATAGAGCCCATAATTCAAACGCGAATCTTGCGTAATTGGAATAATAATAAATTTAATGTTTTTATTATTTATAACAAATACCCACATCTTGCCGCTATGGAGGCCACACCTAAAATGGCGAAAGTCGCGTCATTCGAATAATAACATAATCAATTTTTTTATAACAAACAAACTGGAACCTCTCTATACGGTTCACAAACCTCGAATGAAGAGCCCAACACACCTGAACTAGTTATAAAGGATGAGGAGTGGTAGGGGGAGCTTGAATATTATTGTTCTAGGGGGACGGGGAGGGGTTTCCACTCATTTGTCTTCCCTTTGGTCGAGAGATATAGGGAGATGGGAGGCATTTCCTGCCAATTTTATGTCACGTAAGTGTCCGACGACCAAGTGACCAGTTGTCTCGTTTTGTCTCGGCTCGATGGTGATGGTTGTCCCAGTCGAGATTACGACAACGCCAATCTGTGACTATTATAAAAACAAACTCCTCCCGCGGTTTGGTTATTTTTCAGATACTGTCTCTCAAGGCCGGCCGTTGTGGTCGAGCGGTTGTAGGCGCTTCAGTCCGGAATCGTGCTGCTGCTACGGTCGCAGGTTCGAATCCTGCCTGGGGCATGGATGTGTGTGGTGTCCTTAGTTAGGTTTAAGTAGTTCTAAGTCTAGGGAACTGATGATCTCAGATGTTAAGTCCCATAGTGCTCAGAGCCATTTGGACCATCTGCCTCTCAAAACTGATGTCAACGTCTCGATGGAGCAGCACGCCGGAGTCTGTGCGCCGCCCTTGCTTGTAATTAAAGCAATGGTGTTCGATGTCTATCGATCTTCTCCACTTACAAATATAGCGAGTGCACCACTCGATAACACGATGACTCACTTGATCTGAAATGATACCCAAAAGTCCTTTGGGTGTTCGCGACAGACTTTTCAGTTTACGCGAACTTCCTGACTGTAGTTCTTATGCCCGGTTTGAGAATAGGTATTCGAACGTTGAAAATATAATGTCTTGAATCACCAACCCATCACCCAATCCGATGCCACATCATGTTTTTGCGAGGATATTGAGTGGTTAATTCCGTCGTCAAGTTGTCGCTACGTCACATATTCAACAACTACACGACGTAATTCCAGAAATAACATACCCTTGAGCAATGTTCAGAGTGCGTCGTATTTCGGTGTAAACTTATTGCTGTTTACAGTTAAATTGTCACTAAATTATTTATCACTTTTATGTTGTCCGAAGAATCAGTTAATTCCACAAATACGCTTTAAATGTCCATTAAATGATGTATGCGACACGAAGAATTAAAGTTGAATTAAAGTTTATTGTTCTTCGTAATTATTTGTCCCTGCACTGAGCACACACACCGATTTTTCATTCAGGGAATTGCGTCTGTTAGCATCAGCAATTATGACTTTGACGATAGCTTCTGACTACACGGCGCAATTGTAAGTTCTTAGTGATTGCGTTTATCTGCTGCCTACTCAAGTCTAATAATTGAATGTATGTCGGCGATCTGTCTCTTTCTGTGTCCTTTGATGTTCGTGACTATTAAGTATCACGAAGGCCAAGTCCCATCACAAATCAGCAATCACACGAGTTATTTTTCTGTCATATATATCAACTATCCCGTTATCTGTCCAAACGGTAAAGATGATTCTGCTTCAGTCCGACTTCTGGCTAATACATCCAACCGTAAAACTTTTTAAACTTCAGATCGGTTTTTAAACAATCTAGCACGCTTAACATGTGTACTACTGTTGTCCGAATACAAGACAGAAGTGAAGTTAACATCTCCATTGCCGAGGTACATTGTAGTCACAGCGAACTCACAGGTCGATGCGCCTACAACTCTCTTCTAGGATAAATGTTATCTTTGGTGAATTTATGGTCTGGGCTTTGACCTTCGTAAATAATAATTTTTTGAATTCTTTCTTTAACTTTTCTGTTTAGTATCATATGGTATTCTTTCATTCAGTCCTTTCTTGATGATAAGCATTAATATTTACACAACATTCTTGTTAATCTAACTGTCAACAGCGTAAATTTTATTGTCAGTGAAACGTCCCCTTTGAATATTTATACAGGACTGTACTTAAACTGACACACAATATTTTGTTAGCGTAACGCAATCTGACTTTCAATAATCCCTACAAAAGAATGGGCCCTGACTAACATTAAACTATACCTTTCACAAATCACTTACCTCACAAAAATCTTCGCTACTCAAGCTACTGCAATACAGCGAGCGCCACTACTGCCAGCTAAATAGTCATAATATATATAGCAGTTCATGACAAATTTCAAAACTCCGCCATCTCTCTCCCCACATCCACCACTGCTGGCGGCTCACCTCCAACTGCGCAACGGTACGCGCTGTTCACAGCCAGCTGCCTAACACTACAATGGCGAGTATTACAACAATGCAAAGCAGCCACAGACTGCACACAGCACAGCCAGTGATTTTCATACAGAGGTGGCGTTACCAATATAAAAACCTAAACAGCCTACTTACATCAGTAACTGTCATAACTGTCACCATGACTAGTTTTTCTATTTCTTTTTGTAACAAAAGGGTGTTCATTCTGGGTTATATAATTGGGGTGTTACACAGTATCGAATTACGTCATGTGCTTGAGTATAACTAGTCCAACTGCCTCAGGTGCGTGGGTAGGGCGGCGGTTCCCCTGGGTGACTTTGAATGTAAATCGCAGAATTGCCTGAGGTGAGTGGGGGTTCCCCAGGGGGAAGGGTTGGTCTTGAATATAACTAGAGCAAATGTGTAAACTGATACTGGAAGTCCTTTTGAATGAACTTGAGTGAAGATAGTTATCTTGGCTTGACCTTGCCCTGTGTTTCTACTAATTATCAGTTATAGCATTATCAGTCACCCTTTCTTGAATACTGGTGTTTTGTGTCCAGACCATACACTACCCAACTACTGTCATGGTTTATTAATGTGACAAATTCTTAATTTAATTGTGGTCCAGAGTCCACACTATGCTGTATGTTCTCAGTAACTGGCTCGATAAAATATAAATGTCATGTGACTACGGTCTCCTGTCAGGTAGACCGTTCGCCAGGTGCAAGTCTTTCGACTTGACGCCACTTTGGCGACTTGCTCGTCGATGAGGATGAAATGGTAATGATTAGGACAACACAACACCCAATCCCTGAGCGGAGAAAATCTCCGATGCAGCCGGGAATCGAACCAGGGCCCTGAGGATTGACGTTCTATCGCGCTGACCATTTTTTTTCCTCGTTGATCGTTGGTTTGGTCGTCACATGACATCCATTGAAGTTCGTTTGTTGATCCTTCCACTCAGTTTTTTTTATTACAGAGGCCAACCTGCTCTCTGTCCGAACATGCTGAGCTACCGTGCCGGCACCACTCAGCTACCGGCGGCGGACACTGGCTCAGATGCCGGAGGAAAGCGCCGGCAGACCCCTTCCACCCTTCCAACAGGAAGAAACCTAGTAATGCTCTGGTGATAACACCAACCTGCGACCTGAGGACAGTTTTATACACTCCTGGAAATGGAAAAAAGAACACATTGACACCGGTGTGTCAGACCCACCATACTTGCTCCGGACACTGCGAGAGGGCTGTACAAGCAATGATCACACGCACGGCACAGCGGACACACCAGGAACCGCGGTGTTGGCCGTCGAATGGCGCTAGCTGCGCAGCATTTGTGCACCGCCGCCGTCAGTGTCAGCCAGTTTGCCGTGGCATACGGAGCTCCATCGCAGTCTTTAACACTGGTAGCATGCCGCGACAGCGTGGACGTGAACCGTATGTGCAGTTGACGGACTTTGAGCGAGGGCGTATAGTGGGCATGCGGGAGGCCGGGTGGACGTACCGCCGAATTGCTCAACACGTGGGGCGTGAGGTCTCCACAGTACATCGATGTTGTCGCCAGTGGTCGGCGGAAGGTGCACGTGCCCGTCGACCTGGGACCGGACCGCAGCGACGCACGGATGCACGCCAAGACCGTAGGATCCTACGCAGTGCCGTAGGCGACCGCACCGCCACTTCCCAGCAAATTAGGGACACTGTTGCTCCTGGGGTATCGGCGAGGACCATTCGCAACCGTCTCCATGAAGCTGGGCTACGGTCCCGCACACCGTTAGGCCGTCTTCCGCTCACGCCCCAACATCGTGCAGCCCGCCTCCAGTGGTGTCGCGACAGGCGTGAATGGAGGGACGAATGGAGACGTGTCGTCTTCAGCGATGAGAGTCGCTTCTGCCTTGGTGCCAATGATGGTCGTATGCGTGTTTGGCGCCGTGCAGGCGAGCGCCACAATCAGGACTGCATACGACCGAGGCACACAGGGCCAACACCCGGCATCATGGTGTGGGGAGCGATCTCCTACACTGGCCGTACACCACTGGTGATCGTCGAGGGGACACTAAATAGTGCACGGTACATCCAAACCGTCATCGAACCCAACAGGACAATGCACGTCCGCATGTATCCCGTGCCACCCAACGTGCTCTAGAAGGTGTAAGTCAACTACCCTGGCCAGCAAGATCTCCGGATCTGTCCCCCATTGAGCATGTTTGGGACTGGATGAAGCGTCGTCTCACGCGGTCTGCACGTCCAGCACGAACGCTGGTCCAACTGAGGCGCCAGGTGGAAATGGCATGGCAAGCCGTTCCACAGGACTCCATCCAGCATCTCTACGATCGTCTTCATGGGAGAATAGCAGCCTGCATTGCTGCGAAAGGTGGATATACACTGTACTAGTGCCGACATTGTGCATGCTCTGTTGCCTGTGTCTATGTGCCTGTGGTTCTGTCAGTGTGATCATGTGATGTATCTGACCCCAGGAATGTGTCAATAAAGTTTCCCCTTCCTGGGACAATGAATTCACGGTGTTCTTATTTCAATTTCCAGGAGTTTAGTTGGCCCCTTATCGCAAAGTGCATAGATTAGGGTACACTACCGTCTGTATAATGCTGACCCTAAAGCTTTGAGAAAAGATGTTTGTAAATGAGTTACGAGGCTTATCCTATTACAGCAGTTGTTCACCACCCTGGACCTGTTAACAAAAGCGCACTACAAGTCACCTATGTCCGTTTGCCCGGTTCGACTCAAGGAATACTGTGTCGATGGTGAATCTACCTAGCTGCGGGAGGGCGGCAGCTGTCAGATGTCCGCTAGTGTTCGGCCAAACCTGTCAGGAATGGAAGGCCGACCTGTTGGGCCCGTGTCACGCTTTCTGCCGCATCGCGGCCACCTACAGCGGCACGCAGCCGAGCATTCTTCCAGCGAAAGACAAACGGCCGGCGCAGGAATCCCGCTGGAAGTGACCTTGAGGCGCTCCGAGAACGCGATCCACTTCCAGTGAAGCCGCTGTTAATATAACAGTTCCGTTTTCTTTTCCAGGGAACGTGAGGTGATGCCGTCCACACTACTGCCGTGTGCTGGTTTCTTAACTGCAATCCGGAAAAAAAGTGGTCAAGTGCAGGCGGCGTACCGAGAATGTGAACAGACTCGAAGATTAATGGATGTATTAACTATTGTGGAATTCCCGTGGTTCTGAGATCGCAAAAGCAACTGTGTTATGATTCTACAAGGCTGAACAGCTCTCTGTGGTACTGTAAGATTACGTTGTTATAAGCATCGTGCATAGCTCCTTGAAGGATAACGTAACTTAGCAAGTGATGGAGCTGTATGTACCACCAATATTACTGGCGAATAACGGATTCAAATCTAAAGAGAGTTGTAACTATTAGTTCTGAAATGTATCCAGTGCTTCTCCGATTCAACGCTAAAAAAAGTGTGACATGTACTTCCCGTTAAATTTATAGCGCTGATGTTTACGTCTTGATCTTGTATTCTGTCACTACCTCTATTCCATCTTTATTTTCTTGTGACTGGACCAGTCCGATGTCAGAGACTAGCCGCCCACCATTGTAATAACGGATCGACCAAGAGTTTAATTTTGTCAGTGCTAGGACTGCCCTTCAAACATTGTTTTAATTTGTTGTTGTTGTGGTCTGCAGTCCGTACTGGTTTGACACAGCTCTCCATGCTACTCTATCCTTCATCTCCGAATAACTAATGCAACTTACATCCTTCTGAATCCGCTTACTGTATTCATTTCTTGGTCTCCCTCTACAACTTTTATCCTCAACACTTTCCTCTAATAATTTTTTCATAATGTGGGGCCACAGTCATAATATATTTCTTTAAAGTCAGTAGCGCCATTAGAATGTTTTTTATTTGCCGTGTTACATTTACACGATCATGATTTCGGCTTTAAAGTGCTATTATCAATCAAGTGTTTTAATCTTATACGGTGTCCAATATGGCATATTGTATAGCATTAAAACACTTGATAATGGCACTGTAAAGCCGAAATCATGATCGTGTAAATGTAACACTGCAAATAAAAAAATGGCGGTACTGACATTAAAGAAACTTTCCATTGACCTCTCAGAATGTGTCCTATCAACTGATCCCCTCTTCTAGTCAGATTGTGCCAATGTACCACAAATTTTTCTCCACACTTCTGTTCACTCATGTATTACATGATCTACCCACCTAATCTTCAGCATTGTTCTGTAGCACCCTATTTCAAAAACTTCTCTTCTTGTCTAAATTGTTCATCAGCCATGTTTCACTTCCATACTTGGCTTAACTTCATACGAATACTTTTAGAAAAGACTTCCTAACACTGGAATCTACATCTGTTGACAAATTTATTTTCTTCAGAAACGCATTTCTTGTCATCATCAGTTATTCTGCTGCCCAAATAAGAGAACTCCTCTACTACTTCAAGTGTCTCGTTTCCTAATCCAGTTCCCTCAGCATCACCTGATTCAATTCGTCTACATTTCATTATCCTTATTTTGCTATTGTTGGGGTTCATCTTATATCCTCTTTTCAATACACTATCCATTCAGTTCGAACTGCTCTTCCAAGTCCTTTGCTGTTTCTGAGAGAATTACAATGTAATCGGCAAACGTCACAGTTTTTATTTCTTTTCCCAGAACTTTAATTCCCAGTCCAAATTTTTCTTTGGGTTTCTTCACGGTCTGCGGAGTGTACAGATTGAATAGTAATGGCGATGGGCTACAACCCAGTCTCACTCCCTTCTCAATCACTGCTTCCCTTTCTTGCCCCTCGACCCTTATGACTGCCATCCTATTATGTACAAGTTGTAAATAGTCTTTCGCTCCCTGTATTTTACCCCTGCTACCTTCAGAATTTCAAAGAGCTTATTCCAGTCGACACTGTCAAAAGCTTTCTCTAAGTCTACAAATGCTATAAACGTAGGTTTACCTTTTCTTAACCTCCTCTAAGACAAGCCGTAGGGTCATTGTTGCCTCGCGTGTTCCTACATTTCTCCGGAATCCAAAGTGAACTTTCCCGAGATCGGCTGCTACCAGTTTTTCCATTCTTCTATAAAGATTTCGTGTTTGTCTTTTGGAACCTTACCTTATTAAAATGATCGGTAATATTCACATCTGTCAGCACCTGCTTTCTTTTTAATTGGAATATTGCATTCTTCTTGAAGTTTGAGGGCATTTCACCTGACTGATACATTTTGCACGCCTTGGAAGAGTTTTGTCGTGACTGTTTCTCCCAAGGCTGTCAATAGTTCTGAGGGAATGTCATCTACTGTCGGACCCTTATTTCGACAAATGTTTCACAGTGCTCTGTCAGGTTATTCCCGCAGTATATCTGCCATCTCATCTTCATCTACGTTTTCCTCCATTTCTATAACATTGCCTTAAAGTTCATTTCCCTTGTACAGAACCTCTATATACTCCTTCGACTTTCCCTTCTTTGCTTACGGCGTGTTTGCCATCTGAGCTCTTGAAATTCGTCTCTCTGTATCCCTTTTCTCAAAAAGACCCTTTAATTTTCCTACAGGCAGTATGTATCTTTCCCCTAGTGAAATATCGTTCTAAATCCTTCCACTTAGCCTGCTTAGTCATGTCGCCCTTCCTGTTAATCTCATTTTTTAGACGTTTGGATTCCCCTTCTGTTACTTCAAATGCTGCATTTTTATATTTTCTCTTTTCACCAATTAAATTTAATATGTCTTGTTTTATCCAAGATTTCTATTAGGTTTTGTCTTTGTACCTATATGATCTTCAGCTGCCTTCACTATTTTATCTCACAAAGCTACCCATTTGCTTCTGCTGTATTTCTTTCCCCTGTTTCAGTCAGTTGTTACCTAATGGTCCCTTTGAAAAATCTCTGGTTCTTTCAACCTATCCAGGTCCCATCTCCTTAATTTCCTACCTTTTTGCAATTTCTTTAGTTTTAATCTACAGTTCATAACTAATAAATCGTGGTCAGAGTCCACATCTGCCCCTGGAAACGTCTTACAATTTAAAACCTGGTTCCGAAATCACTGTCTTACCATGATATAATGAATCTGAAACATTTCGGTGTCTCAGAACCCTTCCACGTATGATCCTTAAACCAAGTATTAGCTATGTTTAAATTACACTCTGTGCAAAACTGTACCAGACGACTTCCTCTTTCATTCCTTTCCGCCAGTCCACATTCGTTTACAATTTTTCCTTCTCTTCCTTTTTTCTACTATCGAATGCCATCCCCCAACACAATTAAATTTTCGTCTCCTTTAACTATCTGAATAATGTCTTTTACCTCATCATACATTTCTTCAATCTCTTCATCATCTGCAAAGCTAGCTGGCATATAAACTTGTACTACTATGGTGGGTATTAGCTTTGTGTCTATCTTGGCTGCAAATAATGCGTTCAATATGCTGTTAGAGGTAACATACCCGCACTCCTATTTTCTTACTCATTATTAAACCTACTCCTGCATTACCCCTATCTGCTTTTGCATGTGTAACCCTGCGTTCACCCGGCCAGAAGTCCTGTTCCTCCTGCCACCTGCGTTCTGGATATTTTTCAGCATACAACCCACGGGCCATTTGCCAGACCATAACAGGTCTTGTCTACCATTCCCCCAGTGGAATAACGGGCTTCAGTTAAGCTGGTAAGTGCAGAGAAAAAACTGCGATGTAAAAGTATTTCACAGAATTATCAGAAAAATGATTCCATTAGAGCCAACGTGTGTGCTCTAGTTGCCCAGAACTGTGAATATGGTTTGCAGTAACAACTCTAACAAATATGGGCTTTTTCACTCCACTTTATACAAAACACGATCTATTTGTTTTTTTACTTCCTCAGACATGTTTCAACACCTGTGCGTCATCTTCTGTGGCTCTCGATTTATTTCTGTAAAATGTATATGTGTATTGTACAGGAATGAATTGAGGCTCACGGAAGCTGACACATCGTTGTCAAAACATGTCAGGGTAGGTAAAAGACAAATACATATTGTTTTGCATAATTCAGAGTTAAAAAAAATTAATTCGCAAACACGCGAAACAGAGTCAGCAGGAGCTTCCAACCCGAGCAAGATGATTCGCTCCAGCAGATGTTTACAGCATTCGTAACAGCAAAGAGCTTGTAGCAGAACAGATGTGTTTCACAGCAGCGAAGATGAACTAATGCCCATAGCTTTTAATGTATGCATTTTAGAACACATGATGGCTGGATATTTTTATCTCCTTTTGGTCCATACTACCATGTATCCAAAGATGGAAAACTTTTTCTATCTTGTTTATGGACCAGCCACAGTACTCACAACAAGAAACCTGGAAAGTAGTGATAAATTAAAGAAAATAAGAGACCCAAAACGTTAAAGGCTTTCTTAAGAAATGTTATGTATTACGCAAAGATTATCTAACACGCAGCAGCAATCGCACTGTTGAATCATTTTCACGCGATCAAATTTAAGCTGGAAGCATACGTGTAAAATATCGTTAAGTAATCCTCCGGTTAAAGTATTCCGGAGGTAGAGTAGTCCCACATTCGGATATCCGGACGGGGACTATTCTGGAGGCTGTCATCATCAGGAAAAACAAAACGGGCGTTCTACGGATCGGAGCGTGGAATGTCGGATCCCTTAATCACGCATGTAGGTTAGAAAATTTAAGAAGGGAAATATGATAGGTTGAAGTTAAATAGTCCGCAGCTGGTGGTTGTGCGGTAGCGTTCTCGCTTCCCACGCCCGGGTTCCCGGGTTCGATTCCCGGCGGGCTCAGGGATTTTCTCTGCCTCGTGATGACTGGGTGTTGTGTGATGTCCTTAGGTTAGTTAGGTTTAAGTAGTTCTAAGTTCTAGGGGACTGATGACCATAGATACTAAGTCCCATTTTTTAGCCATACAGTTTGGGTGTAAATGTTGTGCTCGTTGCCTGTCCACACGAATATGAGTATTGTCATGGTCAATACTGATATGGGTCTCATCAGAAAAGCGTGTTGATATCCCTTAAAGAATAAATAACTTAATATTTAAGAAACTAGATATCTTAGGAAACGACTATCATTTCATTTCATTTCCACTTCTGCCAAGTCCACGAAAAGTGGTTTCGGGGCAACTTGACGCATGCCGCTCTACTAACCCAATTCAGAGGAGCAGCTTTGAGAGGTCTTCCGGTACTTTATCCCTGCTCATGGAGCCTGTTTCGTATCATTTGCAATGACGTTTGATACTTGCGCTTCTGTAGATGTCTGGAACTGCCGCTGTAGACTTGTAGCATAGCGCTGAAGGTTTCTGCTTGCTGTTACAAGCAGATATCGGTCCAGAACACCTGTTGTTTTTCTTCCACGGCCACTTCTGCGACGATCCTCTACTGTTCTTCTTCTACGGCCACTTTTGCGACGATCCTCAACTGATCTTTTCGCTAGAAACCAGCTCCAGTTTCAAGAGGCATTACTTGGACTCACAGCGATATTCACTGCTACGTCCACCCGTCTCGTTCCCTGGTCCGTTCAAAAATGGTTCAAATGGCTCTGAGCACTATGGGATTCAACTGCTGAGGTCATAAGTCCCCTAGAACTTAGAACTACTTAAACCTAACTAACCTAAGGACAACACACACATCCATGCCCGAGGCAGGATTCGAACCTGCGACCGTAGCGGTCGCGCGGTTCCAGACTGTAGCGCCAGAACCGCTCGGCCACCAGCGGCCGGCTCCCTGGTCCGTTAGACTAATTACACAAACCCTCTGACCGGACGCTATTGTTGTCCGAATCATAGTGAAGCAACAAAACTCTCGTAATGACACATAGCACAAATATTGCAATTTTAACAATTACGTGGTTGCCATAGACTGCACATACTGCCCTCTCATGCTAGAATACTTTAACCGGAGGATTACTTAACGATATTTTACACATATGCTTCCAGCTTAAATTTGATCGCGTGAAAATGATTCAACAGTGCGATTGCTGCTGCGTGTTAGATAATCTTTGCGTAATACGTAACATTTCTTAAGAAAGCCTTTAACGTTTTGGGTCTCTTATTTTCTTTAATTTATCACTACTTTCCAGGTTTCTTGTTGTGAGTACTGTGGCTGGTCCATAAACAAGATAGAAAAAGTTTTCCATCTTTGGATACATGGTAGTATGGACCAAAAGGAGATAAAAATATCCAGCCATCATGTGTTCTAAAATGCATACATTAAAAGCTATGGGCATTAGTTCATCTTCGCTGCTGTGAAACACATCTGTTCTGCTACAAGCTCTTTGCTGTTACGAATGCTGTAAACATCTGCTGGAGCGAATCATCTTGCTCGGGTTGGAAGCTCCTGCTGACTCTGTTTCGCGTGTTTGCGAATTAATTTTTTTTAACTCTGAATTATGCAAAACAATATGTATTTGTCTTTTACCTACCCTGACATGTTTTGACAACGATGTGTCAGCTTCCGTGAGCCTCAATTCATTCCTGTACAATACACATATACATTTTACAGAAATAAATCGAGAGCCACAGAAGATGACGCACAGGTGTTGAAACATGTCTGAGGAAGTAAAAAAACAAATAGATCGTGTTTTGTATAAAGTGGAGTGAAAAAGCCCATATTTGTTAGAGTTGTTACTGCAAACCATATTCACAGTTCTGGGCAACTAGAGCACACACGTTGGCTCTAATGGAATCATTTTTCTGATAATTCTGTGAAATACTTTTACATCGCAGTTTTTTCTCTGCACTTACCAGCTTAACTGAAGCCCGTTATTCCACTGGGGGAATGGTAGACAAGACCTGTTATGGTCTGGCAAATGGCCCGTGGGTTGTATGCTGAAAAATATCCAGAACGCAGGGTACCTTCCGCGTAATTATTCAGCTGTCATTTCCAGCGATCTGAGGACTCTAGTTCCATTGTTCCACCAACGGCGGGTCCTGGTGTACTTGGTACCATTCCTATTCAAACTTTCATATAATTTTATACACAATATATTATATTTCAAGCTAAAATTTATGGAAAGGAATTACTTTATTTTCGATGTTACATTCGTTAATTACTAGCTGCGAAAGTACAGTTAAAATTATTTTTTTCTTAGAATCATTTGCAATTACGGATTATTTGGCACATTTTAATTTTCTATTATTAATTACGCAATCTAGTAATGTTCACTATGTTTATTTCTGAATTCATTTATGAAATAATAATCGAAATTAATAGAAATTCATTTGTCAAGAAAAATTGTAAATCCTTTGGAATATGGTTATTACCGCAGAGTGAAGAAGTAGTAAGCATGCCTCTGAGCTGATCGGACGTATTGTTGTATTTTGCGCGAACAATGTAATTTCGGATTTGTTAGTGTGAAAATTCAAAATACTGTATGATATACTAAAATGTGACAAAATATATTAACGTAACAACAAAAATTCTGCAACAAAAATCTTCAAACCTATTTAGTTAAATTCAATTATGAGGACCTAAAATGTGAGAATTTCAGCTTCATGAATCAGACCCCTAGACAAGAAGAACTGGAAACAATTCTGCACGAAAAGTTAAGTAAACTAGAAAGTTAATTGTAATATTGGCTCCTCTCAATTTTTTCATAAAAGACTTTGCTTATTGTGGGCAATAACTGGAATTTGGAAGGTGGGGGGAAATTACACAGTCTACCACTCCACTCATGAATTGATGTGGTCCTTTCCACGTCTGTGCCACGATGGAATTATGTTTGGCGGTACTATAGAGCCTAGGTTGTCGTTTTCATGACATCTGCGTGCACGTTACATAATTATAATTTGCGATTGTTACACGGACGTCCTTAAAATGTCTATTTATTCCGCGTCTCGTGTTATCTGTATTGCCGACTTCGCAGTCCGTTTTCTATAGTCTTTTGTTCGAGTTGTGGACTGTATTTGTTTACTTGCTGTTGTTATTGGTTTGTGTGTGTGTGTGTGTGTGTGTGTGTGACCTAAAAGTATCGCGTTATGCACTTTGAACAGTACTATCTGAAAGTACGCCAGACATAATCTTCGCTGTGTGTGACCTAAAAGTATCGCGTTATGCATTTTGAACAGTACTATCTAAAAGTACGCCAGACATAATCTTCGCTTATGACGACGCATTTGCATTCTGAACGACATGCTGTTTGTTTTCAATCCAGTAGCTCGGCAGTTGGACAGGAGAGGCGCGGAACTGTGTCGAATGCTTCCTGGAAGACGGCGACAGCCTGAACTCACACAATCGATGCTTGCGGAAATCTTCTTGATTCCTACTGAGCTGTTGTTGAGTCTCCAGAAAAGTATTTAACAATTCTAAAAGAAATTGATGTTCTGTGCGTCTTTCGAGACTTTTTACAGTTCTCAACAACTCCGTGTCGTCTGCAGTCGCTTTCGGGAAAAACAATAATTCCTTTCACCCAGTAAACCTAACTTCTAAGAGCGTCATATGCAATTTTCAACCGGTATGGTTGTTACGATATTTTGTACTTTTTGATTTAAAGATTCCTTATAAAACTCATTATTCGAAATGAAGTCCACGCTGTGATAGCATCGCCGTTCGAACCAAGGTACAGGTAGGCACTATAGAGGGACACACTGCCGGTTTCAGAGCAGCACTGGTCCACTCATACTGCTGACCTTCTCGCCTAAACAAACATATAATAACAGATAACGTATAGGAACGCTGTATGCTATGCACGTAGTCAATTTACTTATCTGTGTTACGTTATTTATTTGTAATACATATTTAATGAATGCGTATTTCTTTCTCTTTTGTGTGGAGTGGAGAAGCGAAGCGGAAGTCCGACAGCAGAATCTTCACAATATACGCTGACCTAACCGGCAGTCAGCAATCGCTAGAAAATCCTGAAGTTCAGCGGTAAGGACCAACAAGTGGGAATGAACGTCTAGGGAGTCAGCGTAATGCACTGCGTGTGTCGCCAACAACAGGCAGGGATTACTACCTGACGCTAGTGTAACGTTGTTTGCTTGCATTTTAGGTCGAAACTTTGGTATTATACGTATTAGACATTATTTGTCAACAAGAACAAAGGTGAATAATTTTTCCTGCTACGGAATCTACACTCCTGGAAATTGAAATAAGAACACCGTGAATTCATTGTCCCAGGAAGGGGAAACTTTATTGACACATTCCTGGGGTCAGATACATCACATGATCACACTGACAGAACCACAGGCACATAGACACAGGCAACAGAGCATGCACAATGTCGGCACTAGTACAGTGTATATCCACCTTTCGCAGCAATGCAGGCTGCTATTCTCCCATGGAGACGATCGTAGAGATGCTGGATGTAGTCCTGTGGAACGGCTTGCCATGCCATTTCCACCTGGCGCCTCAGTTGGACCAGCGTTCGTGCTGGACGTGCAGACCGCGTGAGACGACGCTTCATCCAGTCCCAAACATGCTCAATGGGGGACAGATCCGGAGATCTTGCTGGCCAGGGTAGTTGACTTACACCTTCTAGAGCACGTTGGATGGCACGGGATACATGCGGACGTGCATTGTCCTGTTGGAACAGCAAGTTCCCTTGCCGGTCTAGGAATGGTAGAACGATGGGTTCGATGACGGTTTGGATGTACCGTGCACTATTCAGTGTCCCCTCGACGATCACCAGTGGTGTACGGCCAGTGTAGGAGATCGCTCCCCACACCATGATGCCGGGTGTTGGCCCTGTGTGCCTCGGTCGTATGCAGTCCTGATTGTGGCGCTCACCTGCACGGCGCCAAACACGCATACGACCATCATTGGCACCAAGGCAGAAGCGACTCTCATCGCTGAAGACGACACGTCTCCATTCGTCCCTCCATTCACGCCTGTCGCGACACCACTGGAGGCGGGCTGCACGATGTTGGGGCGTGAGCGGAAGACGGCCTAACGGTGTGCGGGACCGTAGCCCAACTTCATGGAGACGGTTGCGAATGGTCCTCGCCGATACCCCAGGAGCAACAGTGTCCCTAATTTGCTGGGAAGTGGCGGTGCGGTCCCCTACGGCACTGCGTAGGATCCTACGGTCTTGGCGTGCATCCGTGCGTCGCTGCGGTCCGGTCCCAGGTCGACGGGCACGTGCACCTTCCGCCGACCACTGGCGACAACATCGATGTACTGTGGAGACCTCACGCCCCACGTGTTGAGCAATTCGGCGGTACGTCCACCCGGCCTCCCGCATGCCCACTATACGCCCTCGCTCAAAGTCCGTCAACTGCACATACGGTTCACGTGCACGCTGTCGCGGCATGCTACCAGTGTTAAAGACTGCGATGGAGCTCCGTATGCCACGGCAAACTGGCTGACACTGACGGCGGCGGTGCACAAATGCTGCGCAGCTAGCGCCATTCGACGGCCAACACCGCGGTTCCTGGTGTGTCCGCTGTGCCGTGCGTGTGATCATTGCTTGTACAGCCCTCTCGCAGTGTCCGGAGAAAGTATGGTGGGTCTGACACACCGGTGTCAATGTGTTCTTTTTTCCATTTCCAGGAGTGTATTAGAGGAAAAATTACTTCTCATAGGTAAGTACGACAAAGCTCTAATTGTACCGTTAGTTAGAAGAAGGGAACGAATCCAAAACCTCGTTTTGTGGGGAAAAACAAAAAACTTGGTACTGTTCTTATTCTGACTCTTGTCTTAACTAGACATTTATGTGAGATTCCTTACATTAACCTTCTATCCCAGTATCTTGCAAAACATGAATTGATTCTCCTGAAGGAGCCATCACGTTATTAAAAACCGAAAATTTGGTCCCTTCTTCGCAAACTGACAATAAACTTGTCAATAAAACTTATTGTCACAACATCACAATTAGTTTTATTTTCCCAAAACATTCATAATACGTTGTATACGGTAAATGTCTATATTTTTCACAGGTTTTGAAAATATTATCTGTGTAATTTATTCTGAGAATCACTACTCTCCTTAACTTCCACCATCCTCTGAAGATGCTGTTTTTGGTCACGTCAACACCTCCTCATAAAATGGCCTGTACTCACATGTAATGTATGTAACAATCTTGAGTACATCTGAAAGATCTTCTTGTCTTGAATTAGAATTTTTTCACCACCTGATCAATGAACGCAGGTACGGTTCAAAAAATGGTTCACAAGGCTCTAAGCATGGCTTCAGAAAACATCGTTCTTGTGCAACGCAGCTAGCTCTTTATTCGCACGAAGTAATGGCCGCTATCGACAGGGGATCTCAAGTTGATTCCGTATTTTTAGATTTCCGGAAAGCTTTTGACACCGTTCCTCACAAGCGACTTCTAATCAAGCTGCGGGCCTATGGCGTATCGTCTCAGTTGTGCGACTGGATTCGTGATTTCCTGTCAGGAAGGTCGCAGTTCGTAGTAATAGACGGCAAATCATCGAGTAAAACTGAAGTGATATCAGGTGTTCCCCAGGGAAGCGTCCTGGGACCTCTGCTTTTCCTGATCTATATAAATGACCTGGGTGACAATCTGAGCAGTTCTCTTAGGTTGTTCGCAGATGATGCTGTAATTTACCGTCTAGTAAGGTCATCCGAAGACCAGTATCAGTTGCAAAGCGATTTAGAAAAGATTGTTGTATGGTGTGGCAGGTGGCAGTTGACGCTAAATAACGAAAAGTATGAGGTGATCCACATGAGTTCCAAAAGAAATCCGTTGGAATTCGATTACTCGATAAATAGTACAATTCTCAAGGCTGTCAATTCAACTAAGTACCTGGGTGTTAAAATTACGAACAACTTCAGTTGAAAAGACGACACAGATAATGTTGTGGGGAAGGCGAGCCAAAGGTTGCGTTTCATTGGCAGGACACTTAGAAGATGCAACAAGTCCACTAAAGAGACAGCTTACACTCCTGTGTTAGAATATTGCTGCGCGGTGTGGGATCCTTACCAGGTGGGATTGACGGAGGAAGTCGAAAGAATGCAAAAGAGGGCAGCTCGTTTTGTATTTTCACGTAATAGGGGAGAGAGAGTGGCAGATATGATACGCGAGTTGGGATGGAAGTCATTAAAGCAAAGACGTTTTTCGTCGCGGCGAGATCTATTTACGAAATTTCAGTCACCAACTTTCTCTTCCGAATGCGAAAATATTTTGTTGAGCCCAACCTACATAGGTGGGAATGATCAAAATAAAATAAGAGAAATCAGAGCTCGAACAGAAAGGTTTAGGTGTTCGTTTTCCCGCGCGCTGTTCGGGAGTGGAATGGTAGAGAGATAGTATGTGTTTCGATGAACCCTCTGCCAAGCACTTAAAAGTGAATTGCAGAGTAATCATGTAGATGTAGATGTAGAAGCACTATGGGACTTAACATCTGAGGTCATCAGTCCCCTAGACTTAGAACGACTTAAATCAAAAATCAAATGTATGTGAAATCTTATGGGACTTAACTGGTGAGGTCATCAGTCCCTAAGCTTACACACTACTGAACCTAAATTATCCTAAGGATAAACACACACACCCATGCCCGAGGGAGGACTCGAACCTCCGCCGGGACCAGCCGCATAGTCCATGACTGCAGCGCCTGAGACCGCTCGGCTAATCCCGCGCGGCGAACGACTTAAACCTAACCTAACTAACGTGCCCGAGGCAGGATTCTAACCTGCGACCGTAGCAGCCGCGTGGTTTCAGACAAAACCGCCTAGCACCGCTCGGTCACAGCGACCGGCATAGGTAGGGTTAAACAACCTTTAGGTAAGAAGTTTACTAGCTGCCTTTAGAAATCGAAAATGAGTAATTTTCCAGGAACTTCTTTTTTTTTTTTTTTTTTTTTTTTTTTTTAAAGAACTTAGCCGGTCGGGATGGCCGAGCGGTTCTAGGCGCTACAGCAAGAACCATCACATGGGTATATCTTTGCGGCACAAGTGCCAGACAAATTCGGATGTGTTTGCTGCCGGTCAACTCGTTGAATGTATATACACTACTAGCCATTAAATTTTCTACACCAAGAAGAAATGCAGATGACAAACGGGTATTCATTGGACAAATGTATTATACTAGAACTGACACGCGATTACATTTTCACCCAGTTTGAGTCCTTAGATCCTGAGAAATCAGTACCCAGAACAGCCACCTCTAGCCGTAATAACGGCCTTGATACGCCTGGGCATTCAGTCAAACAGCGCTTGGATGGCGTGTACAGGTACAGCTGCCCATACAGTTCCAACACGATACCACAGTTCATCAAGAGTAGTGACTGGCGTATTCTGAAGAACCAGTTGCTCGGCCACCATTGACCACACGTTTTCAATTGGTGAGAGATCTGGAGAATGTGCTGGCCAGGGCAGCTGTCGAACATTTTCTGTATCCAGAAAGGCCCGTACAGGACCTGCAACATGCGGTCGTGCATTATCCTGCTGAAATGTTGGGTTTCGCAGGGATGGAATGAAGGGTAGAGCCACGGGTCGTAACACATCCGAAACGTAACGTCCACTGTTCAGAGGTGACCGAGACGTGTAACCAATGGCACTCCATACCATCACGCCGGGTGATACGCCAGTATGGCGATGACGAATACACGCTTCCAATGTGCGTTCAGCGCGATGTCGCCAAACACGGATGCGACCATCATGATGCTGTAAACAGAACCTGTATTCATCCGAAAAAATGACGTTTTGCCATTCGTGCATCCAGGTTCGTCGTTGAGTACACAATCGCAGGCGCTCCTCTCTGTGATGCAGCGTCAAGGATAACCGCAGCCATAGTCTCCGAGCTGATAGTCCATGCTGCTGCAAACGTCGTCGAACTGTTCGTGCAGATAGTTGTTGTTTTGCAAACGTCCCCATCTGTTGACTCAAGGATCAAGACGTGGCTGCACGATCCGTTACAGCCATGAGGATAAGATGCCTGTCATCTCCACTGCTAGTGATACGAGGCCGTTGGGAGCCAGCACGGTGTTCTGCATTACGCTCCTGAACCCATCGATATCATAGTCTGCTAACAGTCATTGGATCTCGACCAACGCGAGCAGCAATGTCGCGATACGATAAACTGCAATCGCGATAAGCTACAATCCGACCTTTATCAAAGTCGGAAACGTTATGGTACGCATTTCCCCTCCTTACACGAGATATCACAACAACGTTTCACCAGGCAATGCCGGTCAACTGCTGTTTGTGTAGGAGAAATCGGTTGGAAACTTTCTTCATATCAGCACGGTGTAGGTGTCGCCACCGGCGCCAACCTTGTGTGAATGCTCTGAAAAGCTAATCATTTGCATATCACAGCATCTTCTTCCTGTCGGTTAATTTTCGCGTCCGTAGCACGTCATCTTCGTGGTGTAGCAATTTTAATGGCCAGTAGTGTAGATACAGAGCAATGTTCGTCTGTAGGTAAAGTTCATAAACGCCAGTCGCAAAAAATGGTTCAAATGACCTTGAGCAGTATGGGACTTAACGTCTGTGCTCATCAGTCCCCTAGAACTTAGAACTACGTAAACCTAACTAACCTAAGGACATCACACAACACCCAGTCATCATGAGGCAGAGAAAATCCCTGACCCCGCCGGGAATCGAACCCGGGATCCCGGGCGTGGGAAGCGAGAACGCTGCCGCACGACCACGAGCTGCGGACTGCCAGTCTCAGTTATTTCTTCTGTTTTATACGGATCTCCAATGCATCGTGTCTGTTTCTAAGTAGCCACAGTACTAAACTGGCGATCAAAAAGTTTCCGTTCGAAGGCCGTATAGTCCAGAATCGGTATGCGAATCAGGCAAAATCGCTGTGAGCAATGAAGCCATCGTCCCATCAACGTACCAGGTTGAACGAACGAGTTTCACCGTGTCGGTTTGCGTGAAGAAGTCTGTAACTACCTGCTGCATATTCTCGCCCGACAGGAACCGCCGACCTTTCAAGACCTTTTTTTATCGCGTGAGGAGACATCAGGACTACACGATGGTTGCTCGAGTCTCTCCCACTTGAGATGAAGTGACTTCTGCGTTACGACATTTGCGATTTGGGGACGTGCGTTATCATGGAGCAGCAGCTCCCCCTGTCACACCATTCCACAATGGTTGTATTCGACAGACATGTTGCCCCATACGCATTCTTCACTCTCCGATGGATGTCTACCGCTGTTTGTCCTTCGGTAGCGAAGAAAAGAATAATAACACGTTGGTCCTGTTTGGACACATTTGGTAATAACATCGTTACAGTTCACCTTTGCGCATTGACCGCACGCAAGTCGGAAAGACACAAATGCCACACTAATCCCTTCCGCCGCGGTCTTAGGCGCTGCAGTCATGGACTGTGCGGCTGGTCCTGGCGGAGGTTCGAGTTCTCCCTCGGGCCTGGGTGTCTGTGTTTGTCCTTAGGATAATTTAGGTTAAGTAGTGTGTAAGCTTAGGGACTGATGACCTTAGCAGTTAAGTCCCATAAGATTTTACACACATTTGAACATTTTTTGATTCCCTTCCCTACATGTCGGTGCTTATACACCCGCATAGCGTCGCGCTACGTTGCAGCAACACCATCAAACAGAAACTTTCTGATTGCCCCTTATACGTACCTATGACATGCAGAATGAGTATATACAATTACTTTTTTACTTTTTCTTAGGATGAACGAAAATTAAAAAAAAAATTGTGCTAGAAAACAAAAACGAAAGAACTTCGCTACTAGGATGCCATTTCGCAATGCTGCCACAGTACAATTTATTAAAAAAGAGACTCGTCAAGAGCAAAACCTAAACTCTTTGCAAACAAGCGAAATGACCTTGTGTTCATCTCTCTAAAGATTTAAGCCAGCTTCATTCCACATGTCGAATGCAAATTCTTCTAATGCCTACGAACTGCATGCACAAAATTCTGTTTGTACTAGCGATGTAATGACATTTAAAATCCACAAGACGCCTATGGTAAATTTTACGCCATAGCATAGCCATGTGACTTTGGAGTTGCCGAGAAAAGTTCTGTTCTGTGCGTCTGAATGATCGCTTCTTAAATTTCTTACTCTATGTTGCACACCTTCACGTTCACAGTATTGAAATGGGAAAGAAACGTATATTCTTTGAAATTTTATCGAAAAATAATTAACTGTCAATTATTGTAAGAGACTGGATGTCAGCTGTAATTAAATAACTGCCTTGCTAACTATCCCTAAGGGAACATATAGTTAATTTTTTTATGTTTAAAGTAAAAAATAACTTCCAGTTATGACCATCAACATGTAAATACAAACTGACTATCGGATTCAGCCTTTAAACTGAATATGGTCATTGTTATGAAAATTTAATTCAGTTATAAAATATTTATAAAGATTTCTAGAAAATGAAATTACTGCTACAGCAGCAAGTGTTCTAAGTTTCTGTGATTATTTCGAAGTTTCCATGACAGCTGATACAACCAGCATAACAAAATCTTTGAATTTGCCTTCCATGAAACAAAATATGAGTTCAAATATTATACGTTTCTATCCCCAACATATTTCTGACGTTTGAAAGAACCTGAATCGAAATAAGTCTTCAATTGATTATGAAAAAGAACAGTTACTAATTAAAAATAACATTGAAAAATAGTTTGTGTTTTAAAATTTGGAGTGACAACTAAAACTGACTTGTGACTGCAAAGTTTATTTGCTAATTTCACGCAGCTCTAGCCATTGTCAGTGGATTTCTCCATTTTCAGCCCGTGTCTTTGTTAGAATGATTCCACATTCGTCATTCACCTCTGCCCCATTGTGATGTCACACTAGTAAAGCTTGTGCGCCACACTTCGTGAACGCTCGTCTCCGTACAGGGCCCACGGGAAATCAATATTTACTTGGAAAGGTACGCTCTAAAGGTCTTAATTTTGGGATGAGAAGTTCCGCCTTATGCAAGACACCTTTTTTCTTTTGTTTCACCCATACATGTTTCAGCACTTTTGTGCTATCATCAGTGGGTTCTATTTTTGTTTTTTATTTTTAACTCTAAATTTGTTGTTAACATATTAACATTTTCGTCGTTTACAACATTATGTAAAAGTTGCATTTATAACTTAATTGGCGAAAAGGAACATACCTTACATTATATTATTGTCCTCTTGTTTTGGTAGCTGTTATGCTACACAATATACAACATGTCATCTGCAAACAGCAAAACGTAATTTATTTTCTATTTGTTATGTATTTACGAACGGAAATAAGACTGTATCACGTTTTCTTTCTGTAACTTACAGTTTTGAAGTTGTGGTACGTTTTCCTGTTTTGTTGGCGAAGTAAATGGGCTTACTTCTTTGCCTGTGTTCGTGTGGTAATGCAGTTTTTCGATTACTCAAAACATAGGCGGAGTTTTCGCTGCCATTACGTGTTGTTGTGGCTATGTGGCGTTCATTTTTTCGTAGCGTGTTCTGCTGGCTGAGGCGCGCGAGTTTGAATTGTATTTGGTGTTAGTTGTGTGTGGTTTGTGTGGGTTTGCCTGTGTGTGATGAGTACTGGGGCAGAGAGAGAGTGTATGTGTGTGTGTGTGTGTGTGTGTGTGTGTGTGTGTGTGTGTGTGTGTGTGAGAGAGAGAGAGAGAGAGAGAGAGAGACTGAAAGAAAGAAATAAAGAAAGAAAGAAAAGAGAGAGGATTTGTGTGTGTGTGTGTGTGAGTGTGTGTGTGTGTGTGTGTGTTTTACTTCTATAGCTCTTCTATTGTGGCGAAGAGAGTTTTGTTGCAGAGTTATGTGTATTCATTGAGTACTTTCTTTCCTTGGGCTATTGATTTTTGGATGTGGTAGTTTTCTTCTATAGTTAATTTTTGGTATAGGCTGCTGCTAGTTTTTAGGATGTGAAGGTCAGTTTCAGTGTTTGTTGGGTGGTGGTTGTGTGCTACCAGGTGGTCTGCAAATGTTGAGTGTGTGCTATTGCTTTTCAGTGCTCTGAGGTGTTCATTATATCTGGTTCTGAAGGTCCTGCATGTTTGGCCCACATATACAGATTGCCAGCAGTTGCAAGTAAGTTGGTAGATGCCAGACTGGCTGTATTTGTCAGTGTTGGTGGTAATTCTTCCAAGTCTGCTCTGTATTGTGTTGTTGGTTCTGTATGCTATGTTGAGTCCTTGTTTCTTTAGTATATTACCCACCCTGTGTGTGACTTTGTTGTTGTAAGTCATTATGTGCCATTTGTTGCTTACAGTCTGCCGATTTGTTGTGTGATGAGTTGTGTTAGTGTGTGTGTGTGTTTCATGGTTATGTGCTGTTTGTTTTTGTATTTTGTGGTTTATTCTGTCTACTCTCTTTGCATCATATCCATTCTCCTGTGCAATTTGTTTTATTGTGTTCAGTTCTTGTGTGTAGTCATGCTTATTCATGGGTATTTTGTTCAGCCTGTGAAGTAAATATCTGAAGTTGGCTTCTTTGTGGGTTATGGGGTGATTGGATTGGTTATGAATAATGGTGCTGGTGCGTGTGGGTTTTCTGTAGATTGTGAATTCATGTTTGTTGTTTCTCTTGTGTATAGTGAGATCTAAGAAATTAAGTTTTTCATCTGTTTGTGTTTCTATGGTGAATTGTATTTGTGGGTGGATGGAGTTTATGTTATCATGAAGTTCTTTTATGCGGAACAGTGGTTCATCTATTAAGGGGAGTTGGAATGCCGGAAAATGGAAAAAATTCACATTTTCAGTTTTTAACCTTATAACTTAATTTGAAATTTTCTGCTTAAAATGGTGCAAAATTTGTTAAGAAATTCCAATTGGAAGTATTTTTATTTAATTTTTCAAAATTACATGTGCGCCCAGCAAAGTTACCCATCTTGTGATTTGTACACATTTAAATCTTCGCATTTCCGAAAACATTACATATAGAAGGCTGTGGATTTCACTCTTCAGTTGTAGAATCTTTGATCCTTCCATAGGTACCATTGTTTTTACGACTAGCTGTGTTTATTGTTCAGTTTTTGATCTGTGAGTGTTTGTTTTGAGCCTCGAGTTTAGTTTGTCGCTCATTTGGAGTTTGTTATCTGTCTTGTTTTGACTTTCAGTGGTGAGTGCGTAGTTTCTACGATGCCTAGGAGTGCATCATTATTTAAAAAGCGAAAGTTTCGCGGTAATAGATTTACAAATAACGTTTGTTCAAGTGATTCTGCTTCAGCACCTGTTGATGCTGGTGAAAGTTCTGACGTTTGTACAGCTGAGATGTGTGAAGGAGACACGCCCACCAGTGCATCAAAAAAGAAGTTATCAAACTGTGCAAGTGAAATTACAGATGAAGCTTCTAATGAACAATATGTTTTAGTCGACTTTCCTGTTTTTACTGAGTTTATGAAGAAATGTTTGTGTTGTAATCTTTGTGGAGGTTCTTTTGATATGAACATAACAAAATCTATAGGACTTTCCTGCAAAATTGCTATAGTTTGTGCCAGTTGTGAAAATGAGACCTGTTTTTGGAGCTCTAAAACATGCAGTAGCAATTTGTTTGAGAGTAATATCAGGCTAATGTATGCAATGAGAGCAATTGGTAAAGGACATACTGCTGCTCAAACATTTTGTGCCATAATGAATCTTCCACCTCCACCTGCTAAAATTGACAATTACACTGAAGTGATAGGAGATGCTGTTCAGTCTGTAGCAGATTTATCAATGAAAGCTGCTGCCAGTGAAGCAAAATATATAAATGAAGGAAACCCAGATATCCCTGTTGCTTTTGATGGAACCTGGCAGAAAAGGGGTCACACATCCAAAAATGCTGTTGCTACTGTTACTAGTGTGGACAGCGGTAAAGTTTTGGACTATGAAGTGCTCACTAAACATTGTTACCATTGTGCATCTGGTAAGATAGAAGCAGCTCACATATGTAGCAAGAATTATGAAGGTACGAGTGGAGGCATGGAGGCTGCCGCTGCTGTGAAAATGTTTAGCAGATCAGAAAAAGAACGGGGAGTATTTTACACAAAATTCCTTGGAGATGGGGACTCCAAGGCATACAAAAGTGTTACAGAATCCATGCCATATGTCAATAAGACAATAACTAAACTAGAATGTGTCGGTCATGTTCAGAAACGAATGGGCACTCGTCTAAGGAAACTGAAACAGAATCTGAAGGACAAAATTTTGTCAGATGGTAAAACCATTAGAGGTCGCCTGTCAGATAAAATTATAAATGAATTACAACAATACTATGGTATGGCAATAAGAAATAATGCAAATAATTTGCAGGAAATGAGACAAGCTGTATGGGCCACATATTTACATCGATCATCAACTGATGATAATCCTCAACATTTTGCTTGTCCAGATGGTCCTCAGTCATGGTGCAATTATAGAAAATCTCAAGCTACTGGGGATCCTTATCACCATAAAAATTATATTCCATTGGCTGTTATGGAAGTAATTAAACCAATATATAGAGACTTGGGGCATCCTGATCTTCTGCGAAAATGTCTTCATGGTTGTACCCAGAATCAAAACGAGTCGTTCAACAACCTCATTTGGACTCGTGTACCTAAGAATGTATTTGTTGGGATAAAAACATTGAAATGGGGAGTCAGTGATGCTGTTATTTCATTCAATGATGGTCATATGGGTAGGCTAAAGGTCATGGCAAGGCTCGGCATTGCTCCTGGTATCAACACCATCAGAGGTCTTCAGCTTCTGGACAGCGTGCGAGTAAGGAAGGCTCAGTATGCAGCTGAATTTAATACAAAAAAAGCAAGGGCAGCAAGGAGAAGAAAGCTTCTAGGTGAAGAAGAAGAACTAGAAGATGACCCTGATTACTCTGCTGGACACTTTTGATAATAGAATAAAAGGTATTTGTGAATTTTCATAATAAATTACTTTAATCGCATTTTCTGGCATTTGACATTTTTAGTGTTACATGTACCTTTATCTCATAAACCACTCAACCAACAACATTCAAATTTTCAGAAATGCTGCAAAACAGTTCAAAGAGGCCACTGAACTAGAATCATGACAAGAACTGGCTTATTCTCTGAACTAGGGAAGTTTATGTTATACTTTTTCCAATAAAAAATGGCTTAATGGTAAAAAATTCATAAATACTATACCAACAAAAAGAAAACATTGGTTCTAGTTCAGTGGGCTCACAATATATGCTGAAAACCTCTGCCAGAATTTCAAAGTTCTGAAGATAATAGTTCCAAAGAAAAAGGTACACAAAGTTAGCAAATTTAACATTGGCGAGATAGGGCATTCCAACTCCCCTTAAGCAAATTATGTCATCTACGTATCTGTACCAATATATTATTTTGTACTGTTTTGGTATTACTATTTTGTCCAAGATTTGTTTTTCTATCTGGTTGAGGAAAATGTCAGCTAGGAGGCCACTGATTGGGGATCCCATGGGTAGTCCATCTTGTTGAGAGTAAAATCTGTTGTTGAATGTGAAGTAGTTCTGTTCTGTGATGAGCCTGAGTATGGCTAATATTTCTTGTATGTTTCCTGTGGGTATGTTGCCTTGCAGTTGGAGGTTTCTTTCTATTATGTTGATGGTTTCTTCTGTTGGGATGTGTGTGTACATTGAAATTATATCAAATGAAACCAATGTTGCTGTGTTTGGTATGTTTTTATTTTTTATTTTTTCTATTAAGTCACTTGAGTTCTTTAGACTTCTGTTGTCAGTGTATTTGTATATTGTCTGTAGCAAAGCACGGAGACAACAAGAAGAACTGCACCACAAGATGGTCTTAATTTTGTCGTGTGCTGTCGAGAACTTACATGCATTTAAACACGCAGTCAAGAATTATTTAACTCGTCTGCGTTACTCGCTCTCTGCGTGAGACCTGTAGTATCACGTGCTGTGACGTACGCGCCCCATTTCGCTCTCCTTTGATTGACAGGTAATGACCCACTGCGGATAATCCACCCTTTTGATTGACAGGTAATGACACCCTGGAGATAATCTTCGTTTTGATTTACATGTCCTTCACCTATTGTTTCCCCACCCCTCCCCCTCCCCAAAAAATGTGTAAGTAAGCTGTTTAGGTTTTCTTATTGGTAACGCCACGTAGCGCTCTCTATGAAACACATCGGCTGTGCTGTGTGCAGTCTGTGGCTGGTTTGCATTGTTGTCTGCCATTGTACTGTTGGGCAGCTGGATGTCAAGAGCGCGTAGCGTTGCGCAGTTGGAGGTGAGCCGCCAGCAGTGGTGGATGTGGGGAGAGAGATGGCGGAATTTTGAGAGCGGATGATCTGGAAAGAGACAGTAAATTTGTAAGACTGGATGTCATGAACTGATATATATAAATGACTTTTGAACACTATTAAGGTAAATACATTGTTTGTTCTCTATCAAAATCTTTCATTTGCTAACTATGCCTATCAGTAGTTAGTGCCTTCAGTAGTTTGAATCTTTTATTTAGTTGGCAGTAGTGGCGCTCGCTGTATTGCAGTAGCTCGAGTAACGAAGATTTTTGTGAGCTAAGTGATTTGTGAAATGTATAGGGTAATGTTAGTCTTGGCCATTCATTTGTAGGGATTTTTGAAAGTCAGATTGCGTTGCGCTAAAAATATTGTGTGTCAGTTTAGTGTTGATCAGAATAAGTAAAGAGAGTAACGTCTGAGTACGTTCAGTTTTGCTCAACTGTTTGAAAATCGAATAATGTAAGAGGTATATTAGCAAAGTTATTCATTAATTTTTCTAAGGGAACGTTTCAAATGGTTCAAATGGCTCTAAGCACTATGGGACTTAAATCTGAGGTCATACGTCCCCTAGACTTGGAACTACTTAAACCTAACTAACCTAAGGACATCACACACATCCTTGCCCAAGGCAGGATTCGAACCTGCGACCGCAGCAGCTGCGTGGTTCCAGACTGAAGCTCCTAGAACTGCTCGGCCATCGCGGCCGGCTCCCCCTCCTCCCCCCAAACCCTCTGGAATCCTACAACCCACCCCCCTCCTCCTCGCTGATATACTCGTAGGTACACTTTTAGGTCTGAGTTACTCGAATAGCTCTCTCTTATCAATTTGACTGAGTACTTAATTACATTGATCAATTAATTAAACCATCCCCATCTGATAAACCCCCCAACCCTCCCCCACCTGGAAACTGGCGGCTGTGTGGTGTAGAGGAAGGATCTCATGACAGGAAATTCAAGGGTATATTGAAACTTCCTGGCAGATTAAAACTGTTTGCCGGACCGAGACTGGAACTCGGGACCTTTGCCTTTCGCGGGCAATTGCTTTACCAACTGAGCTACCCAAGCACGACTCACGCCCCGTCCTCACAGCTTTACTTCTGCCAGTATCTCGTCTCCTACACTTGCCCGCGAAAGGCAAAGGTCCCGAGTTCCAGTCTCGGTCTGGCACACAGTTTTAATCTGCCAGAAAGTTTCATATCAGCGCACACTCCGCTGCAGAGTGAAAATCTCATTCTGGGTCAAGGGTATATTGTTTATTTATAAAATTTTCAGATTGCAGGGATTGGATTTCTCTTGCTCAGCATTCTCTGCTGTTTGGGAAGATAAAGGGTTTCTTTTTTTTTCATTCCGATCGCGCAAGGAATGCCTTCATGAAACACCCATCACACATAATTACTCTGTTAAAAATCTTTCGATCGCGAACACGCACCGCACGCCATCCCCTGTCCACTGGAGCGCACAGAACGCCACCCTCCAGTGCTACAGGCGGCATTCAGTGCAGCAGTAGTCAGTGGACATAATATTTTGGCTGGTCAGTGTAAGTAGACTTGCCATCGCGGGCAGTCAGCTCGCAGTCTGCGGGTTCCCTCGTGTTCCCACGCCGCCCAAAGCGACCAGCTGGTGGACCGGAGTGTATTGGCCCCTGCAGTCTCTGGCTGTGGTCCAGCGCTTGCGCCGGGCCGTGTTGCCGTGTGCAGCCAGTTGGCGGACGCGAGGCGCGGGCGACCTTGCGAGTACGCGCATCTGCAGTGGCCGCCGGGCCTTGCCCCCAAACGCCACCTCCTGCCGGCCGCTTTTTGCGCCTGCGCAGTCGATGCGTTGCGAAGCCGGTGTTCGGCGAAGAGGGGAAGCGACCCGTGAAGGTATGGGACGCTCCCTCCCCTCGCAGCTGCCGCTGCTGCTGGTTTTGGCTTTCCGCTCTGCTCGCCACGGCGCGGCGGTCTCCACAGATGTATCTCTGAGGCCTGAGAACCGCCCGATTTAGACGCCGCCGCTCCGTATTTCTTATGCCGCGTCCACGTTCTGAGAAGCCGCCTGCAGAGACGACGGCGCCAGCTACAAGCGCCGGCGTTTCCTAGGAACACGAGCCGTGACAATTCATTGTTCCTCCGCCTACTTCCCGGCCGTCTTCCGATCTGCCCTCTGGCGCACACTTCGCAGTCAACAGCAGTTACCTCAGTTATGCGATGTGCGCTACTGGAACTCGTGTTTCTCGTAGGTGCACAACGTCAAAGGACTAAAGCCGTCGGCACACGGACCGTGCTGTCGAACGTTAACGTTGAGAGTGCTAAGTTCAACGTGCTGCTGAACGCTCAGGAACGATGCGACTTGTGCATACGGTACGTGGGCCCCAACGTGGTATACGCGATCGCACTCCAGCGGCACTTTGAGGGATGTTTCCAGTTCGTGAATCACACTGTTTACTCAACGGACGCGCGTAAAATTCCCACATTCGCTATATTATAACGCACATTTCCTCTATCGTCCACGAAAAGGAAAGCACCATGTCCAATCAATAACGACATAGGCTTATAAAAGTTCCATTACAAACAGTGTGGTAAAAATTTGAAAAACTCCTCCGCATAAGATGAACATTATTTCATCATTCCCACACTTTAGTAAAACCCCAAGGTCAGTCTTACTTGATCACTGTTCCTACCCATTAGCAGAACCTTTGTAGCATGTGAATTACGAAGCGTAAAAGAAAAGGAACAAAATGTCTTTAGACAAGTAGCGCAAGCTGTCCTGCAGATTCAGCCAATCGAACAAAGTCACCACTCAAAAAAAGGTGAACTTATATTTACATAACATCAAATATTATAGCATATACTTATATTAAACTAATAATAAAGTATCAGAACCTAATAAAAACTTTCTTAGGAAAAAAAAATTGGATGTGATAATATGCGAACCACCGCCTGAACACAAGCACATTGGTGGATAGAGACGCTGCTCATTACGCTGAAACAAAAACCTGGTCAGTTTATATAATCATTTTCTATTAGCGCTTGCTTAAAACGTTAATCGTAGATAATTACTAATTGAAATTTAATTATAGCAAATTGCACCAAGAACAATGCATTTTGGGTGGATCTTCAGTGTGTCGCTGCCTTCAAATAGCATACTCTCATAATACGCAAGTTACAATAATTCTTTTGCCATGAATATGATGTTTCTCATTATTTTATTGGAACGAATCACAAGACTAACAACAGGTTTTCCAGTGATTCTCAATTTTCTGGTGCTCAGAAACGGTACACATACATATAGGCTTGAAATGAATGCCAATATGGCGCCTCATAACTCTGTACTGAAGGGAGACGGCGTGCGTGTGACGTAATGGCGTTGTGCCATCTCATTGGTCAACGCTCAGAAGGACGCTCAGAATATCTGACATGCCAGATGTTGCTCAGCACGTTCGGAAAGACTCCCGAACGTGCTATTACACGCTATGACGCCAGAAAGTCGGCACGCTCAACGCTCAACGTTTGGATGCACGGTCCGTGTGCCGACGGCTTAAGCTAATGATTGCTAAGTGTTTAGTCTACATATCTGCGGATAGAGGATGTTTCAATAGTAATAGCAAATATCTTAGTAATTATTAAAATTATCCCTTTCAACCAGGAGAGAAAATGTTTAGACATTTATTTGAAATGTATCAATTTCCATACATTATGATCTATAGAATCACGCAAAAATACTGAAAGAATTCTCAAGGAGATAGTTTGCTCAAGCAGTCACTAGCAAGGTCATGCTTCTCAAAACGACAAACATGCATAATATCCAACTGTCACTTCATGCAGCTGTTTAGACACTTTATATACTTTAAACGAAATATTTCCAGTCTAAAATAATGCAGTAGTTGCCTTACAAATGTAGGAAAATATATTGTGTTTACTTCGGGAACGCATACCTCTCTCTTCTCGTTAAAAGTTTCAAATGATCTGTCTCATTCTGGTGGGCACAATATGAAACAAAGCAGCTGCCAAACAGAAGCCACAAACTCGCACAGTCGTTGCAGTTCGGAATGACGCAGATAAGTTATGTAGTCGAACTACGATAAAATTAAAGCCAAACCTGCCCAATTGTTATTACCGGGTGTAATATTGCTACATTAATTTTGGTATGATGAAAGGTACTGATTGACAATGAAACCGGGTTAAAAGCCGTGAGCTGTCTGGGGAGATTAATCTTGCATTACTAAGCAACTGTTTCACGACTGGGTATCTGGTCTAGGTTTACCACATTACCAATCAGACTAACATTGATTATAATCTTTTACAGTCATACAACAACCGGTAATATATATTTATAAAAGGGAGAATTTAAATAAAAACAAAGAATTCAGTTTATATTTGCAAATTTATTTTAAAGATTGTTCATTGAAATTTCAGCATATTATACGTGAGTTATAACTGAGCTGGTGCCTTATTTACGATTGTGAAAATGTGAGATTGGAATCTTACTGAACACATAAAATATGGAGTCAAGATTGGGAGACTGGATACAACACTGCATTCATAAAACAACACACAAAGAACATTGAAACACATGCAAGAGAAAGTTAATCACTACAAACAGATTCAAATTTTTACCCAAAGAATTTACGTTCGTAGCACAATCCTGTCCGTCATGTAATTACCACACACTGGTATACTAAGTTCATATTAACTCTTTGTGAAATCTTCGCGAAAAGAATAGCTGAGGGCTACTTTGATGATTACACCACATGCTTCACGTGGTCAACTTGGTTTACACAAAGCGTATAACTCCACAGTAATTTTGATAATAAAATAAATTAGCTCGAAAAGCAATTGACAAAAGAAAAACCTTGAACTGGTTACTAACGTCTTACCATTAACCTGATGGGTCAAACAGTTATATAAGCACGTGGTACTGGTCTCGCAAAGTACATCCCACGTGGGTTGAACATAAAGAAAAATTGCTATATTAAAAATATTGTTAAGACGAGACGTTATAATCACACAAGCATTCCCATTTAAGATTGATCGTAGATAGAGTTACTGATCAACACGTGGTTCCACTTTACTCACAAAGTAGTAACAAAGCAACAACCGGAAAATAATATGAACTTCACACGAGAATTACACTCCGCTGCAATTTAAGATAGCATTAGATATTTTAGAGCTAAACCTGAAATCACGGTGATTAAATTCTTCAGTTAAGCTGAACTTAACAAATCCATTGTCCTACGGACTTAGCAGACACGCGCTTAGCCGGAGATCTTACCATTTCAGACGCTCGCTACCGCCAGACTGCAACTCTCCAACTGGACTGCAACTGCCTACCACCCAGCGTGCTCCTGAGAGTCGCTCACAAAGACAAACGGAAGGGGCCAGAGGGGCAGCTTCCTATACCAACATGACAAGGGACGGACCGGGCCATACTAAGAATAGAAACCTCTCTGCTTTTAGGAACCGTAGCTACCTGTTCCGACGTTGGTCCTACTGTTCTCTAGCAGACAGCCTTGTCTGCTACCCTCAAGCATGCAACTACAAACACATTTGATCATTCATCCTCTCACACAGAAGGGAAGGGGGATGACAGTATCTTATCATATACAGTATATAACAGAAAGCGGATGTAGGTTCCGTATGAGACTGTGTGACATGAATCACATATAAGAATTACATATAAACTGTGCTTTTAAAGTGTAGTAGTGTGACAGATCGTTCTTGTTTACGTGTAAAAGTAACACGTTCCACTACTCAGTCTCCTCCCAGATAGTCAGAAACGCCACAGTAAATTTAGAAGAGGAATTTATTCCATAAAAGACAACAAATTTGAGAAATTAAACATGAAAGGAATCCAACAGAGACCTTTCACGGGATAATCCGGTATCTCCGGTATCCGGTATCTCGTAGGATACACGAAACACGCACAAACAATGTCAACATAAGGCAAGATGAAAAACAGAGAGTGTACAGGGTGTGAATTTTAAGCTGACAAACCAGAATAACCCGAAAAATAAGCTTCACACGAAAAAAATGTTTAGCATCCAAAGTTGATTATTTTCGAGGTGGACTTGTGGACTTCTGCTTGTGCTAAAATTAGCCCGGCACCCCAGCCCCCTGGGTGGGGGGGTGGGGGGGGGGGGAGAAGGAGGCAACTTCAAATTTCAAATGGGAAAATAATTAACCTTGGATTCTATACATTTTTTCGTGTGAAACATATTTTTCGAGTTATTCTGGTTTGTCAACTTAAAATTTACACTGCGTACATACGTGTGTATAATAAATCCCTTCCCTCAAAAACATTTCTCTCCTTCAGACCTCCTCTGCGTTACCACAGATGAGGTGTCACTGATCTCATTTACACTAAGATTGCTGTACACGCGAGGTGCCTATTTCTTCCACCGCCCTGAGTGGAACGCATACGTTCTAATACATGTTCACCAACCTGCTGTCTTCTACAGTTGTTGTCCCCTGTGCAGAAAACAGTACGTAGGTATTCTTGAGGCTGTAAGAAACTCTTAGTGAGGAACTGCTTATTTTAGAAATGATTACATTTCGAATCAATTTGTTTATACAGGATGCCACTCGCCTTTTTATTGGTAGAACACGAGAAACGGCACAATGACATTGCACTTTAGAGTCACAAATAATTTTCATTCTTCAACAAATTAATGAACTTTGTATTTCTGCATTTACAATCACATTGTTCTCAACTACACATCCATACAATTATACAATGCTAATAAAGTCTTAACCTGACATCCACCGTGGCAGACAACATCTCTGTCCTCTGATACTTCCTAACCAGCTTCGCTGTAGATTTGATCAAAGAAGTCGCTTGTCTTCTGTTCACTGCAATATGGCGTGTCACCACATGGAGCGCTAGCATCGCTGCAGCGTTCTGTCATCTGTAGAGTTTTTATAAACATTGCTGGTAAATACAATTGGTGTGTACCGGCAACTGCAGAATTAATAGAGATGTATGAAGCTGATGAGGTGCTTTACAACGTGTCACCCTCAATGCAAAAATAGATTAAGAAGATTGAAGACCAGACCTAACCTAACCTAACTCTTTCCTGTAGCAAGAAATCGGAGTGTTACAGTGAGCCTGTCTTCTGCAGATATAGCAGTTCTTCAGCGAGTATTGCGCTTTGTGGCATGAAGCTGCACTTCACTGAGCGCATACTGACATGTATGCTCATCCATTCTTAAGTAATTGATGTACGACTTGACGTCCTCCACTATAAGCTCAATTAACAAGTTTTGTTGAATCCTTTTATCGCGTCGTCGTAATACCCACGACTTCACCCAGGTACGTTTCCTTTTTTTTCCGCTTCTCATCCGCATGTACTGCAGTTAATAACAGGTTGTTGTTTTCAGCCATCTTGAACTTTGACGAAAAATATGATGACAGTGTAATATACCTTTTATCGCCACGTCAAAGATCTTTGTCAAATATATTTAACGAATATTTGATCACATCTTTGATCAGATCCTTGGCAAAGAACTTTGACAGTGTAATACTGGCCTAACAAAGACCGCGGCAGAGATGTCTGTCCTCCGGCACTGCCCAACCAGATCTGATCTTACAGACGAACCACTTCGCTCGCCATCCAAGTTAGCCGCGATCCGAAGATCACCGAAGTACTTCGTCTGCCTTTTTGTCTAGGAGTTGTTTATACTACAGTTTGTACAGAAACCAGATGGCAGTTATAAGAGTCGATGGGCATGAAAGGGAAGCAGTGGTTGGGAAGGGGGTGAGACAGGGTTGTAGCCTCTCCCCAATGTTATTCAATCTGTATATTGAGCAAGCAGTAAAGGAAACAAAAGAAAAATTCGGAGTAGGTATTAAAATCCATGGAGAAGAAATAAAAACTTTGAGGTTCGCCGATGACATTGTAATTCTGTCAGAGACAGCAAAGGACTTGGAAGAGCAGTTGAACAGAATGGACAGTGTCTTGAAAGGAGTATATAAGATGAACATCAACAAAAGCAAACCGAGGATAATGGAATGTAGTCGAATTAAGTTGGGTGATGCTGAGGGAATTAGATTAGGGAATGAGACACTTAAAGTAGTAAAGGAGTTTTGCTATTTTGGGAGCAAAATAACTGATGATGGTCGAAGTAGAGAGGATATAAAATGTAGACTGGCAATTGAAAGGAAAGCGTTTCTGAAGAAGAGAAATTTGTTAACATCGAGTATAGATTTAAGTGTCAGGAAGCCGTTTCTGAGAGTATTTGTATGGAGTGTAGCCATGTATGGTTGTGAAACATGGACGATAAATAGTTTGGACAAGAAGAGAATAGAAGCTTTCGAAATGTGGTGCTACAGAAGAATGCTGAAGATTAGGTGGGTAGATCACACAACTAATGAGGTGGTATTCAATAGGATTGGGGAGGAGTTTGTGGCACAACTTGACTAGAAGAAGGGATCGGTTGGTAGGGCATGTCCTGAGGCATCAAGGAATCACCAATTTAGTACTGGAGGGCAGCTTGGAGGGTAAAAATCGTAGAGGGAGACCAAGAGATGAATACACTAAGCAGATTCAGAAGTATGTAGGTTGCAGTACGTACTGGGAGATGAAGAAGCTTGCACAGGATAGAGTTGCATGGAGAGCTGCATCAAACCAGTCTCAGAACTGAAGAGCACAGCAATACTTGTGAAATAATGGAATGATAGCACGCTATTGAGGATGCTTTAAGTATGACATGCAAGTAAATAAACTGTTTAGTTTGTCTACTATTAATAATAGGTTATCAATTCGGAGCGCAACTTCCAAATGCAGCAGCCAATCGCGGAGAAGGACCACAATTTAGTCGGTTGTTCTCACAATAACCGTACCGGACAAACCATCTGTCATCGGTACCTCACATCACATTACGTCATCTTGCCACTGGTGCCTTCTCAACTGCGCTAACAAGAGCGGCTGTAAAGCCAGAAATATTACGCATCCTCCTCCTTCCGAGATTTATAAAAAAAAAAAAAATGCGAGGTTCTCGCAGACAATAAACAATTTTGGAAATAAACAAATTTTGTTTTGAATTTTTATAATTTTTTCAGCAAAAGGCATAATCAGTCTTAAATGATGATGATGATGATGATGATGATTTTCAGCGACCATCTCTCAGGAGCCATATCATTCAACCATACTTGTAATTACGGGCTGTTTTTCAAAAGTTGAATCTATTTTATATTTTTTCATTCTGAGAGTATTAATCAACTTATGTAATTGTAGACTTAAGTATTTTGTGATTAGACAAACTAGTTGTTACCCTCAATAAATTCGTGTATAGCCTTATATCCCAAAATCATTAATCCTTAGTTACACTTTCTGTACTAATTACATTATTCTTTAAACAGTAAATATTTTCAAAGAATCATTATTCTGCGCCGTTTTGCTGTTAGTAGTCTTTCCAGCCTACAATCTATCATTTCTGCTAGAATACTTTATAGCAGTCCACTGTCTCCAACCCAATTTCAATCACAAAATTTTGTTCTGCTGTTAAACTATTATCGGCGCATTGGCGTCCATAAAATTCAACAAAACATTTCTCGCGAATAATTTACATTGTTGTTCACTTTTGACACATTGCCGTTCTTTAAACTGACCAACTGTGAGTTACACAGTGAGCTATACAACTATTATCGGGGCATTGCCGTCCTTTCAGTTCGATGAAACATTCTTTACGCTTTACACTTTTCCTCACTATTATGTTGGCACCACGCCGTTCTGCACTTATTTATATTTAAATGTGTCATAAAGACGTCCACTTCACATGGTTACAAATAAAATAAACACAACACCTATACATTTCACAAATACGTGGAGACGGAAGAACATTACACAGACTCTTTCACCAGAACATACGGAAGTAGCCCACAGCAGCAACCTATACTGATGATTCTGTTGTCCATGGTGCGGTCTTGCGTTGAGAAACTCCAGACTTTCGAAAGTGGTGTTGAGTTCAACAACTGTCAGTCCATTCTCCTATCTCCAACCTCAGCATACAGCTCCAGTACATTTCCATGCAACAATACAAAATGCCTTAACTTAGTTTCCTAATAATTTTTAATAAATTTTAAGTGAACATGTTTCCATACATTATTACAATATAAATACATAATACATAATGTTTTGTTCTGATTTAGTGTGTTTATAAACAAAGCCAATGTTTACGTCGTACTACGACAGTGATTCATCAATGTTTTTGTCTTGGCCACATCTGTAACTACTTACAGCTGGGTCACTGCCCTTCGCATTCTTTAAGAGCTCTGTGCTTCCTCGCACCATCTGTTACTTCGGTTATGACTCACGCCGCTAATCGGCATCGCCTGCTCTGCTCTTTTAATCTATACGGAGGGTTACAATTGCGATTCACAGGCACATCGAGGGAACCTTTTAGAATCTTGCTCCGAATACAATGTGCAAACACTCATTTACCAAATCGTTGCTTCATTCCACAGTAAGAGGTGTCATTCATTCTACATTTGTCACTGCTGCTATGCAAAGTACTAGTGGAAATTTGTTCATGTAATAACTATGTATTTTCTGCTAACTTTCATACAAGCATTATGTAACTTTGTAATATTGAGAGGCACCCACTTGCCTTTCTCATACTGTGGCATCAAGCAGTCAGGCCTGCAAGATGGGTGGTTTGCCAAGCGAGTGGATTCTTCCTTAATTTATTGAGCAACATGAATTCTCGTATCTTACTATTTAGTTACAAATTATCCTCCTGCATGAATAATACGCAACGGAAACACGCATCTGACTATCAGTGATTTATAGAACTCTGACTGCACACTACGCATTGGCAATACCACACTTACTTTTTGTCTTTGATTTAACGGCTTTTATATAAATTCGGGACATTATGACAACATACAATTTAATGAAATAGGCCACCAATCTCTTTCTATTCACTATCTGATTTATTCCTAAACACACAAATTCTACAACCTAGAACAAAATCACAAGAGAAATTCCGCCCAGTGGGCATGGCTTTACGTTAGTGAATCTCTATACTATGGTCTCGTAATCTATTTGCCCCAACAGTGCACTCCCTGGATCGGATGGTGGATCTTTTATTATACCTCACACTTCGTCTCTCACATTCATCCTCACGAAACTTTCCTCCAGATCGAGCGATACAGAAGGAACAAGCATAACCCACAAATCTTTCGAAACTACCTTGCTACTCCCATGCAAAACACACATACCCAAATTACAAGACATACACATCACAACAATATGAAATATTACACAACGAACGGTTACAACTTCATCACTTTCCGCTTTCCCACTTCAATCAATATCTATCCCAGTTTCACACGACACTGCCCCACTTTGTAATTTTACTTTCCTACTGTGAACTCTGGAGATAAACGCACGTCTTCCTGTGCAATGCAAGCCAAGTGGCGTTGCTGGAAAAACGGCCGACTCACCTTGATTCTCTCTCAGAGTTTAAATTTAGTGTCACACGGAATGATATTTCTTAAATACTTCAACTTATGATACACACGCTATTTCTTAAATATTTCAGCTTATTGTACACACGCTATTAATTCTTAAATATTTCAGCTTATTGTACACACGCTAGTATCTCAACTTATAACTACACGTGGTCTCATTGTGACCGTTGGTTTACTACAATTCCCTTAAAATTACCTGCCTCACTTTGTAATTTTCCCCACAAAAGTTCCTAGGAAAGAGAAATGATTAGTTCTAACTACTCTTAAATATTCCACATCCATACCATGCCTCCACACTTTCATTACGGAGCACAACAAAAAACAGGTCTTTACGGCAGAAGGTTCAGCGCCAGAGTGCCGAAACATGGCCGTATTCCGGTTCTCTCGCACCTCTGTCGAAGTGGGAGAAGCACCTTGCTACCTTATTGGTCAGCCACATTTCAGACGCTCCAAAGCTCTGGTAACTTCCATCTCTTTGATCTCACCAAAGGTAGCCAAAGGATCGACTCAAAGATGATCATATATTCCGATTCACTATCTGTGGTTAGCAGACGACCATACATTCATTCAGTTCACAGATCTCACCAAACTGGATGTAGGGATTTATTTTGAGGTAGTGCACATGTGATCAATTAAATAAATAAATTGTCATTCTTTCCCACACTGGTATCCGGCTTCGCTGTATTAATTGAAATTGAGTTACTTTTACACACAAAATGTGTTGTTCTGACAAGAATTTCGTACCTATTTTCAATGTTGGGCGGTACTGTACCCTTTCACCACCGGCTACCCATGCAGAAAAAAATGGCACGGTACTATCCTTGCAATGCGAGGGTAGTTCCGAACATTTTTTTAAGAAAACTGTATTAAAACAAACGTAGCAATCCATCAAAATAACCAGGAGGAGACCTTAGCCCCTGGTGACCTCAAATAGACGACCAAATTATATTGTACTCTCCACAATCCAGAGTAACGTACACATACAAATATATAACAATCCACATGACAAATAAAACATCACATCATAGAATTGAAAAAATAATATTGAGATAAAATTTTGCTTTAGTTACTGGGATCTTCGTTATTTTTATGAGTAATCCAAATTTCAATAATTCTAAGACAAAATAAAAAAAATACTAATTGTACTCATGAAATTTTAGATAGCTCACTGTCCAAACACAGAGCAAGTAATCTGACATTCATAAATTGCGCTGTAAAAACCCTTACACAGCAAAGTCTAAATACAAAACAAAATCAACAAAAGAAAAAAATTTCGTACACTAGTTACACTTAGAATGTCAGGCTCCATACCATTACTCTAAAATATACCTCAAACCTACAGCGAAATAAAACTGAGAAGGAAAACAATGAAATATACCACAAGTTACATACTGGTTACGTAATATAGTTCGTCTAAGACATCATGTCATACCTCATTAACTATCATCACCTAAGCAATTGCCACAACTACTCGACAGTGAGTTTATCCTTGTCCATCAGTACAAATACCTGCTGCTGAGCCAGTCAGTCCATCAACTTTGATCAATACACGCAGTAAATAGTCTAACAATAAGTGCTTGAATCCACCAGTAGCTCTCTTATCTTACTCTACTGTTCATTTCTCTGTTGTCACACATATAGACGACAAGAACTTGCATTTCGACTAGCCTTCGTTACACTTTAATGTGAAATCTCACCACTGTGATAATAAAAAAATAAGTGGCTTCAGTCAAAACACCAACAAGATTATTACTATGCACGACATCAAAATACATCAGTTAATTCCGATATTTGTTGTGCAATGCAAACTCTTCTCCCCTGTGACAACCTTACTGATCAATGCTACAAGAGCCGCTACGTTAGTATTACGCCACTGGCTAATAGTTAAAGCATCATTGTACCAAATATTCTAATAAACATGCTACGTGAACTTGATAACCCAGAACAAACAAAAAAACAAATACTAACTATTCTAAACACAAATGATAATGAAATACAATTACACTTGCTGTCCCTTGAGAAATGAAACACATAATAAAAAAAAATTTACACAATTACAAGTACAAACACATTATTCCCTATCTTGCGAGTCACACGGAAACATTTCATTCTGTGATTTTTCTTGGGGTCAAAAAGTTGCTGATAGTTTTCCTAGAACCACTGTTTCGGTGTCAAAGCTCTCCCATGGTTACCCGGACGAAAGTCTTTGAGTCACTCAATTCGGCATTTTGAACACGCACTGAACAGTAAACTGTATCTCTCATTAAACACAAATGTCATAGTCACTGTCAGAGTACCATCCACACGAATCTGTTCGTCCAAAAAAAAATAGCCATACAACTACTATTACCCACGGTTCTGTCCTTTCAGTTCATGGTGTAATTAAAAGTCGTAAGTTTCAACAAACAGCACTTATTCCCGCGCCAATTCAAGAAATGTCTCCTACTACAGACGCAAATGTCAATGTCCCACTCTAGTTTCTTGCCTTCATACAATAATTGTTCACCAAACGACAACTGTCCTCTTTAAGTATACCAAGCGTCCCACATGTAATTCACAAAGCACACTTAACAAGTCACTGTCAAAAGTTTATGGATCCCACCATTCAGTGGTCAAGACAAAACAAAACAATCGTCCTGTCTGCTAAAGGCAAAATCTTTCCCACCACTCACAACGTGGAAACACCAGTCCTTCACTTTCCACATTATGTAAAGTCGCAGTCATTTTGTTTCACTGCTCCACAGTCCAGTACAAGTTAATAGCTGCTGGTAAAAAATGCTCGCCGGGCTCTGCTGCGCTCCGTCCATTCTGCCGTGGCGCCGCTGCGCGCGCCGTTGAGCAGAAGAAACCACCCGCTGTTGCCTCCGCGGGATACCTTCCCCAGTCGTAAGGGTGGCGGAACTCATGAATGGCCAGTGATACGTGCGTGTCGCCCCAGGCCGTTGACCTGCTGTAGCGGGCGCGTGGAGTGTACCTCGTCCCACAATGGAGTGGGGAGTGCCGCGGCTGTGTCGCCTGTCGCCGTGGCGACGTCAGCTCGGCCCGTTAGTGGTATGGGCGTTACGACACCCAATTAGCCAGATCTTCCGTGCATCTCGCAACATTACAGACAAAAGGAAATTCTTACATTAAAATTATACACCCTAGTTTTCTACACATACAACATCAACATTTATCTCTTTTCTATAGACAGCCCACACTCGTGCTATTCATTGTACCTGTCGTCCCTCATACAAAACATGAAAGTGTAAAAAAATAAAGAACAAAATGAATAAGAAACAATCTATACAACTCATAATTACAATACAAAATAGTAAACTACTCTAACATCCTATCACAGTGAAAATATTAGAAACTGTTGATTCTCAAGCTACAATATACAATGAACCTTTGTGCTTGTGACAGACTGAAATTGAAACCCCTTGAAAGTGTTCTAACAAAAAAAATGAGAAAATAATCTACACAACTCTCAATTACCTACCACAGGTTATTAAATATTAAACTACTTTAACATCCTAACACAATAAACATTTTAGGAACTGGTGACTCTAAATCTACAACATATAATGCACCCCTGTGCTTGTGACAGACTGAAATCAGTATCTCTTCACATATTTTACATTTCATTATATATAGCAACGTTTCTAGGACATGTATGAACCATCCACATGATGTCAGATCCTGACCTGCCATCGAGGTTCATCCCAATCAAACAATACATAATAATATTTTAGTTACAGATCGGTAGCATCCCCTTTACAGGAGTGTGCGCATTGATCACACTACTCTACGACTCTCACTCACCAGACATCACACTTTCCTTCTCATTCAACCCATTAATACACTAACAGAATAGGTCTAGAAGTCAGCTAACCTTAACACCACCACACTCACGACAACATACCATACCTTTGCTCCCTTATACTCAACCACATAACACATGAAGCTGTTTCGGAGATAGCGTTCCAGTCTCCGAATTCGTCCTTTCACTCTGGCACCTCTTTACATCGGCTTACCTCTGCATTCACTTTATGCTAAATCTCAACTTAGAATCGCGACATTTCATCTAAGAACAAAAAATACACAAATTAATCAACCTGCAAAATAACTGCACACATTCTTGGTACCGTTTTGATCAGTTATACTGGTACGAGGCTTCAACAACAACAAAAAATGTTATTTTTGCCAAATAGCATATTTTATGGTAAGAATTAGATCTACACTTATATTACATCTTACGTCAGTATTTCACAACGTTCACCATCTGGGTCTCATACTCCCTTTACGTCCTTTCACATTGTGCAGTTGTCCTCATCTCTTCATTCGTATTTCGGCTCTCCGTCCGTCCATTACTCCATCATTTCCTGGTCTTCCTTCATCATTGGCATCAATCTCTATTGCAGCATACACAGGCCTCTCTGTAACATACATCTAAGACATCTCCACATTATTCAATTCTACTCACCTTTATTTACCACTGTTTCATCACGTCGAATCTCTCTTTATTAATCACACTGCTTCACGTCGCTTCTCCTCATATACCACCCTTATCCACTAATATTTATCACGTCGCTTCTCTATCTACCATCTTTATTCACTCATTAATCATCACGTCGTTTCTGCTTGATCCTTATTCATACGACAAAAATACGTACATACACCACTCTGTCGACTCCTGTTCATGACTCATTCGACCAGTCTGTTCTGTCATACTTCCTGACATCCCGCCTGAAAATTCTTATGTTCGATTTGACCCTGCACAACGTTACACACCACAATTAAATACACTGACTATCTACCATAAATTGCCTACCTTAGATCTATCCTTAACTTTTCCATAACTTGATGTTAGAAATGTGATGAAGCCCCCGAGATTGTTTTCCCTTGATCGTCTCAATTAGTACAGCATTTTCATGGACAATCCGCCTCACTCTGAATGGTCCACTATCCACAGTAAAGAATTTCCTAGTTTGGAATCTGTGCTTACATGAAAATTAAATGTGTGCAGAGAATATACAAGCTGGGAGAAATGGGCAGCCCAAGTGTTAGAAACTTAGGTGCTAGTGGCCTCTTTCACTAACACCAGATTCCGAATAACCATACACAGCACTTCATTATAACTGTCACCACGACAATGACATCAGATGGCATCTAATTTAAAAACTTCGATCACAATGTTTACCTCCTACATTACTTGTTTAGTATCTACAATAGTCGAATCACACTAATTCGACTGGACTCATTGGCATTATTACATAACAATTCTTTTACTTTACTGTTCGAAATAAAATTTGCAAATTTTACTGAGATACCAGCCTAATAGATTCCATTACTGGCGTTTTATTCTCTGATCAGCAGTATGGTATTTGCATTCCTCCATATTAGTTGAGTTTGTCTGCTACATAGACAATTTTCAGTGCCAGCTGCATGTGTTTTAAGAGCAAGATATTAAGGGCTGATATGTTGGATTAGTTTCTCCTATTCTTCAATCTATTACAACATGAAAGAAATACCCGGATTCCATGCTCTCCTGTCATTCTGATAGTTTCTACCCTCGACACTATCTGACCTGTCTCCGTTCACGATACCGCTCTCATTACCCAAGTGTTGAAATGACGCGGAATCGTCTAAGCCTCTGCCTGCCATCACTATACCTCTGCGCAATTTCACTGGCAACTTCGTTATATGGATCCTAATGAACTCCGCTGGTTCGTATGTCACATCCAAGTACCTGTTTCGTCTGAACATCTCCTGATAGCACGACACTGAATCCCTTATGCCACCTTCGTTACGATTTTGCATCATCAATATGCTTAGCGTAACCTGGTCCTGCTTACTTTTCGGCCTGAATTCATTTAAATAGCTACTACAGTCTTTAAGGTCTTCCTGCATTTTCGCTCTAGCCTCGTCCCTCAAATAGTTATACACAAACTTCATGTTGCGGAGCAGTCCCCTCGATGAAGGTAACGAATCTTGAAACTGAGACAGCCTTGGACTATACCCAGTTGGGTCTGCCACCTGTTTTATCTGACACAACCGTTCTTCTGACTCTCCGAATTCGTCTTCCTCTTTCTGCCTATTTTCGCCTTTTGAGTTTATCTCACTCTCCTCCTGCAATCTACCTGGTGGTGTTTCACCTTCGCTTCTGCACGCTAATTGCAACTGTGTCAGTTCTTCACTATGTTTCCTACTTATTTCTAATTGTGCCTCTTTAAACTGTAATGGTGATTGTATCTCATCCTGATCGGCATAAACCTCTCGCTGCGTACTGTCAGAACCTGTCTCGCCTCTTGTACTGATCTTTTCTGTATCTGCACTAATCGTATTCTTTCTGACCACTACCACCGCAACTTCATCCCTGTGTTTATTTAGCGCCATTTCCTGCCGTGTGACTTGAGCTTCTACGCTGTCTAATGCCCCTTGTTTATCTGCAAGTAAGTCCTCTACTATCTCTTTGATTCGCTCATCCGGCAACACGTCCCCACGTTCGGTAATATCGCTCTCTATAGCACTTACTCGTACCTCCAAATTATTGGTTTTTTCTTTCACAGCATCACATACTTGCTTTACCGCACCCAGATTCTTCTCCCCCTCATCTAACCGATTATTAACTGCGAACAGACGCTCATCGATAACTGTGTGGAGCTTCCTCTTTGCCTCTTTATTTCCCTTATCCATTACCTCCAATCTTTCCTTATTTTCCCTATCTCTCTCCTTATTATCTCTATTGATTGCTTCTAATCTTTCGTTATTTGCTTCCAATTTTTCATTTATCGCTTTAGTCTCCCTACTCATTGCTTCCAATCTTTCTTTATTCTCCCTATCTCTCTCCTTATTATCTCTCACCAAACTCTGTAACAACTGTAGCATCATATCGTCATTTGCAACTTTCGACGCGCTCACCTCGTTCGCCTGTGAAACCGTAGCCTCGCTAAGAGTAGCTGCACTTTCACTGCACACCTGGCCTAGTCTCGGCTCGCCCGCGTCGTCTGGAAAAGCCCCCGGTTGTGAGCAAAGCCCGCCGCACAAAGGATCCCCTTGCAGCGGTCCACTGAACAATACAGCCTCTTCGGAGTGCCTGCCGCCCCTCTCATTAACTCACGGTCAACACCTACTTCCTGCTGCACTGCTACATTCACGCCAGAATCGCTATTCTCCATTGTGGCTACGTTTTTCGACTGCGACCTAGTTACTACGGACATTACGCAAAAAAAATTATACCACGATCTTCCAGCCTTGGACGATACAGCAATTAATTACATAAAATAAAATAAAAGATCTTCACCAATCCAGAAAGAAATTGCAAACAGAAAAAACTTTACTTCTTAGCGCTATCACAATATATTCCATCAAAAAAATAAAAAAATTTAACAGCAAACCCTAACAACAAAATATCCTAACAAAATCTATCCTGGCATAAAATAATTCTGGCAGCAAAAAATATCCTAACAAAAATAATCCTGGCAACAAAATTATCGTGACAAAACCGGAATCCTGGCAACAAAATTATCGTGACAAAACCGGAATCCTGGCAACAAAATTATCATGACAAAACCGGAATCCTGGCAACAAAATTATCGTGACAAAACCGGAATCCTGGCAACAAAATATCCTAACCAATAAAATAATCCTGGCAGCAAATTAAATATCCTGACCAATAAAATAATCCTGGCAGGGTCGAAATTATGAGAGGCACCCACTTGCCTTTCTCATACTGTGGCATCAAGCAGTCAGGCCTGCAAGATGGGTGGTTTGCCAAGCGAGTGGATTCTTCCTTAATTTATTGAGCAACATGAATTCTCGTATCTTACTATTTAGTTACAAATTATCCTCCTGCATGAATAATACGCAACGGAAACACGCATCTGACTATCAGTGATTTATAGAACTCTGACTGCACACTACGCATTGGCAATACCACACTTACTTTTTGTCTTTGATTTAACGGCTTTTATATAAATTCGGGACATTATGATAACATACAATTTAATGAAAAAGGCCACCAATCTCTTTCTATTCACTATTTGATTTATTCCTAAACACACAAATTCTACAACCTAGAACAAAATCACAAGAGAAATTCCGCCCAGTGGGCATGGCTTTACGTTAGTGAATCTCTATACTATGGTCTCGTAATCTATTTGCACTCCTTGGATCGGATGGTGGATCTTTTATTATACCTCACACTTCGTCTCTGGGGGTCTGCGTTGCTTCACGTCCGTAGGTATAACCTTTAAATACCCTACACGTGACCCCTGGGTGGTGCTAAGAAAGCAACAACGATAAGATGAGACCGAACTGTCTGAAAAGACCTCTCGGTCAAAGAATGACGAAGGACACGTGCGGTCCTATTCAGGACCCACAAGCTCGTAGAATTGGACCATCTCTGCGCATCTGTCAACTGAATATCGAAGGGATAAGTCGAGCAAAATGTGAGTATCTTTCCAGGCTCACACAGAAATATGCAGTTGATATCATCGCACTTCAAGAAACGCACACAGCTGACGAACCACAGCTACAGAGTAGGGGGAAAATACCGGGCTTTAAACTGATAGCCTCTAATCACCATCAAAATTATGGCCTTGCAACTTACGTCAAGAATCACATAACAAACTACCAGCTGCTGTCAGAAAATTCTGAAAATGACATTTTTACAACTGCTGTTAAAATTGAAAACCTAACGATAGTTAACGTGTACAAACCCCCAGGGACTAATTGGCCTAATCCCGTTCTACCGTCTCTGCAACATCCAACTATATACCTCGGTGATTTCAACAGTCATCATCACCTGTGGGGATATATGGAGAATGACCTCAACGGTGAAGCGCTTGAGGACTGGATGGAAACTGAAAACCTGAATTTAATTTACGATGCTAAAGATCTGCCTACCTTCCACTCAGCTCGCTGGTCCCAAGGCTATACCCCAGATCTGTGCTTCACAACTCAGTCTCATAATTCCCTAAATCAAGTACGACGAACTGTGCTCAAGGAATTCCCACATAGTCAACACAGACCTGTTATATTGGAGGTGGGGATGTCTATACCTGTTGTACGATCACATCCTAAACCGAGGTGGAACTTCAAGAAAGCCAACTGGACTGAATTTGCAAAGCAAACAGATTCCAATATCAGATGGATCAAACCAACGTACAACAACTACAGCAGATTTGTTGGGGTTATCAAAGGTGCAGCCAGACGATGTACTCCTAGAGGGTACCATAAAGAGTATATCCTTGGTTGGAGTTCCGAGAGTGAGGAGTTACTAAAAGAATATGAAGACCATCCTAACTCTGACAATGCAACAAGCCTCCTCCAGTCCCTGGATGATAATCGAAGAAAGATCTGGCATGAAACTGTGGGGTCCCTAGATTACACCCATTCTAGCAGAAAAGCCTGGTCTATCATCAGGAAATTAGACTCTTCAAACCCTACAACAAAAAGATCAAAAAATGCCATCAATTTGAATGACTATGCTAAACACCTTGTGTCAGTTACAAAGAATATAAAGGACAAGCAAGCCAAAAGGGATATCAAACTACAGTTGAACACCAAGAAAAGAGCAGCCCTACAGTCTTCCGAATTCTCTACTCCATTTCAAGAAGAGGAAACTAAAGCTGCAACCAAAAGTATGAAACTTGGAAAAGCAGCTGGATATGATGGAATATACCCAGAATTCCTGGCTCACTGTGGACCAGCTACAGTAAAATGGTTGACCAACTTCCTTTCAAACATCCTGCAAACTGGAAACATTCCACATCTGATGAAGAAATCAAAAATATTAGCCATACTGAAACCAAATAAAGATCCCACAAAAGTGGAAAACTATCGTCCAATAGCACTCTTAAGTATCACTTATAAACTCCTTGAGCGTCTGATCTACAACAGAATCTGTGAAACAATCAACCATCATATTCCTATCGAGCAAGCAGGATTTAGACCTGGGAGAAGTTGTAACGATCAGGTACTATCTCTCACTACGCACATTGAAAATGGGTATGAGAAGAAATCAGTAAGTGTGGCTGCCTTTTTGGATCTATCTGCTGCCTATGACACTGTCTGGCGAGAAGGACTCCTTTTAAAATTTGTGAGTGTTATCCCATGTCGTAAACTCACGGCCTTACTCAACAATATGCTAAGCAATAGGTACTTTCAGATCTACTCAGATAATGATAGGAGCAGAATGTTTAAACTAAATGACGGCTTACCTCAAGGGTCTGTTCTGGCTCCCCTCCTTTTCAATTTGTATACACACGACTTACCAGAAACATCTTCAAGGAAATTCATATATGCTGATGATATTTGTCTGGCGACTCAGTGCTCCAACTTTGCTGGTGCTGAAACTATTCTATCCACTGATCTGGAAGCCTTAGACAAATATTTCAAGAAATGGTGCCTCCACCTAAATCCTCAGAAAACAGTTATATCTGCATTCCACCTACGCAACAGACAGTCAAATTACAAACCAGAAGTTGTATTCAGAGACCAAGTGTTGCCATACTGTAGTACACCAAAGTACCTGGGATTAACACTAGATAGAACTCTGTCTTTCAAGCAGCATTTATCAAATGTGGCTGCTAAAGTTAAAACTAGAAATAATATTCTTCAGAAGCTTGTTGGTACATCATGGGGAGCCAATACTAACGTCCTGAGATCTACAGCATTAGCTCTGTCATATTCTGTTGCTGAATATTGCTGCCCAACCTGGATCAACAGTGTTCACACTAAGAAGATAGACGTGCAACTCAATCAGGCAATGCGATTAATCACAGGATGTATTCGGAGCACAAACACGCTGTGGCTGCCGGTTCTAAGCAATATCCCACCTCCAGCCCTAAGAAGATCAGAAGCTCTCCTAAAGACGTGGAAAAACATTCAGCAGAACCCCCAGCTCCCCATCCACCAAGATATTGTACAAGGAACACACCAACGCTTGAAATCGAGGAAACCACCATGGCGCACAGCACTCGACCTTGAAGGATCTGCTTTCAACATTAACAGTTCATGGAAACTCCAGTGGGATCAGTCTTCAGTAGCCAATAAACATCTAGTCGAGGACCCTTCCAAGCAGACGCAAGGATTTGATCTTCCAAGGCGTCAGTGGAGGATCATTAACCGCATTCGAACAGGACAAGGCAGATGTGGCTATCTACTGCACAAATGGGGATGGGTTGGCTCTGCAAATTGTGACTGTGGTGCCCCCTCACAGACGATTCATCACATTGTTGCTGACTGCCCTCATCGTACTTTCAGAGGAACTTTAATGGACATTCATCGTACATCGGATGAAGCAGTCAAGTGGATTGAAGAACTAGACATAGAGCTGTAAAATTGTACGAACTTGTGATTGTACATTTTAGTCCTGAAAATATTGTATATAAATGTAAATCAATGTACACATCATACGATAAATAAATAAATAACTTCGTCTCTCACATTCATCCTCACGAAACTTTCCTCCAGATCGAGCGATACAGAAGGAACAAGCATAACCCACAAATCTTTCGAAACTACCTTGCTACTCCCATGCAAAACACACATACCCAAATTACAAGACATACACATCACAACAATATGAAATATTACACAACGAACGGTTACAACTTCATCACTTTCCGCTTTCCCACTTCAATCAATATCTATCCCAGTTTCACACGACACTGCCCCACTTTGTAATTTTACTTTCCTACTGTGAACTCTGGAGATAAACGCACGTCTTCCTGTGCAATGCAAGCCAAGTGGCGTTGCTGGAAAAACGGCCGACTCACCTTGATTCTCTCTCAGAGTTTAAATTTAGTGTCACACGGAATGATATTTCTTAAATACTTCAACTTATGATACACACGCTATTTCTTAAATATTTCAGCTTATTGTACACACGCTATTAATTCTTAAATATTTCAGCTTATTGTACACACGCTAGTATCTCAACTTATAACTACACGTGGTCTCATTGTGACCGTTGGTTTACTACAATTCCCTTAAAATTACCTGCCTCACTTTGTAATTTTCCCCACAAAAGTTCCTAGGAAAGAGAAATGATTAGTTCTAACTACTCTTAAATATTCCACATCCATACCATGCCTCCACACTTTCATTACGGAGCACAACAAAAAACAGGTCTTTACGGCAGAAGGTTTAGCGCCAGAGTGCCGAAACATGGCCGTATTCCGGTTCTCTCGCACCTCTGTCGAAGTGGGAGAAGCACCTTGCTACCTTATTGGTCAGCCACATTTCAGACGCTCCAAAGCTCTGGTAACTTCCATCTCTTTGATCTCACCAAAGGTAGCCAAAGGATCGACTCAAAGATGATCATATATTCCGATTCACTATCTGTGGTTAGCAGACGACCATACATTCATTCAGTTCACAGATCTCACCAAACTGGATGTAGGGATTTATTTTGAGGTAGTGCACATGTGATCAATTAAATAAATAAATTGTCATTCTTTCCCACACTGGTATCCGGCTTCGCTGTATTAATTGAAATTGAGTTACTTTTACACACAAAATGTGTTGTTCTGACAAGAATTTCGTACCTATTTTCAATGTTGGGCGGTACTGTACCCTTTCAATATGTAGGGGCAAATTAACTTATTCTTAGCTTAACCTTTACTCTACTTTCCTATCATATCTAAAACCAGTGTGTGTTTGACTCTCTGCCCTTCATTTTAATTCTCCTATTTAAACCTTATTTGCTACATTTATATCTTTTATGAGATTTCTATGTCAGTGTTGTGTCCTATGTCGACAATATATCTACTACAGTGTACTTCATAAAATAGTTGGCGGAAACCACTTCGCCTATAAATATTACTTAACGACAAACTTACGCCTTTTCTCCCGCACTCTTCATACATGATTGGCCGGCTTTCATGTCGCCTAATAACCACACTTCTCGTTTCTCTTACTATGTAAATAATTGGCCGACTTTTCTGTCGCTTAATCTACAACTATTCATTTACCTCTTTTCTCTCTTCGTAAATAATTGGCCGACTTTGCTGTCGCCTGTTTGGCAGGACTAATTCTAGTCTATTAATGAATCATAATACATTACATTGGAAACCACTTCACAGCTTCAATTCATGCCAAAGAGTAATGATATGTCTATTTTGATACAATCTGTACATCATCTCAAGGCTACATTTAATTACTTCCACAATTTTCGCCACCAAAATCGCCTCTATTGTACACTGAATTGCCTCTATTGTATTCACTCACCTGGTTTACTATCGTCCACTTCTTCTGCACCCTTCAGCTTATTTTTATGTGTTATTTCATGAGTTTTCTGTGTAATAGCCCTCATCTCGCTTCCCTATTCTTAAAATATTTTCAAACATAAAGTTTTGTTTATTGTTGTTGTAAATATTAAAAAATTGTTCCACTACATACTTTATGTTTTTTGTTATGTGCAGTAATATGGTACCGGATCTTGTTGTAACTACATACTGTGTTCTCTTTCTGGTCTATCTTTAATGCTATACTTCGTATATTCTAGCCTTTCCACGTATATTTCGTCAAAGGTCTGTTTTTCACCCGTGCTATGCAGATGCTTCATCTGCTGGGTTACTTCGTTTTTATCATAGTCTGTTTCTTTGTTGTCACATCCAGTGTAAGAAAATTTGCTCATCTTAACCTTGATAGTCAAGAATGTTGAAGAAGACAGATATAGTTCTGAATGAAAGAAGGGGAAGAACTAACAGCAGGAAAAGAAACCGAAGTATACTGTCAGTTAACTCGGGCACTTGGTAAGCGTCAGTTATCTAGCAATACAAAGAACGTTATTGCCCCCTAAGGTTTAGTAATCATAATATTTTTGACGTCTGTGATGTTGTAGATGCCTTTGCTCGTTCCTGTTTTAATGTTGGATCCTCCACTGCATTGGGGTGCGCTAACCTAATGATTTTGTACGGTCCTTCATATGTCTCATAGAATTTTTTGATCGCTGAGTTTATTTTGGAAGACTTGAGCCTTGACCTTGTTAGTACCAACTCGTCAGTGTGATAAACCTTTTCTTAACCTGTTTGTTGTATTTATCCTTTCTTTTAACCGCTTTTTCTTTGATCCTAGTCAAGGCTGAGTCTCTCTTTTCATTAATTGAGATAGCATCTCTCTGTGGGAAGATTACTATCTATTCAATTACACTAGGTACCTTTTCCCCTGTTAATAGTTCCTGTGGCGGTATTTCCGTGGCGGCAATTCATTCACATTCTCTCGAACTCTTCCACGTAATCCACCCGCTCGTGATGTTTTCTATAGCAAAGCCTATATAGTTCTCTCGTAACTCATATTGCATTGAGGATGGTATTTAGATATGTATACAGCGTGGTCCATTCATACTGACCTGGCCAAATATCGCACGAAATAAGCATCCAACGAAAAAACTACAAACAACGAAACTCGTCTAGCTTGAAGGGAGAAACCAGATGGCGCTATGGTTGAGCCGCTAGATGGCGCTGCCATAGGTCAAACGGATATCAACCGCGTTTTTTTAAAATAAAAACCTCCATTTTTTATTACATATCCGTGCAGTTCGTAAAGAAATATGAATTTTTTAGTTGGACCACTTTTTTCGCTTTGTGATAGATGGCGCTGTAATAGTCACAAACGTATAAGTACGTGGTATCACGTTGTAAGTTGGCTGTTTAGGTTTTTTTATTGGTAACGACACCTCAGTATGAAAATCACCGGCTGTGCCGTGTGCAGTCTGTGGCTGCTTTGCATTGTTGTAATACTCGCCATTGTAGTGTTAGGCAGCTGGCTGTTAACAGCGCGTAGCGCTGGGCAGTTGGAGGTGAGCCGCCAGCAGTGGTGGATGTGGGGAGAGAGATGGCGGAGTTTTGTAATTTGTCATGATATCAAGGTAAATACATTGTTTGTTCTCTATTAATATCTTTCATTTGCTAACTATCCCTATCAGTAGTTAGTGCCTTCCATAGTTTGAATCTTTTATTTAGCTGGCAGTAGTGGCGCTTGCTGTATTGCAGTAGTGGGAGTAACCAAGATTTTTGTGAGGTAAGTGATTTCTGAAAAGTACAGGTTAATGTTAGTCAGGGCCATTCTCTTGTAGAGAATTTTGAAAGTCAGATTGCGTTGCGTTAACAAAATATTGTGTGTGGAAAGTCAGATTGCGTTGCGCTATAAATATTGTGTGTCAGGTTAAGCACAGTCGTATATAAAATTGTAAAATTGTTCAAAGGGGACGTTTCATATGTCGACCCTTAGCCTAGGATACCTCACTGGAATCTTCTGATTTTTTCTTGTAGTTTGTGTAATTAGTGTAGATTTTGTTTATTGCTAGCGCGTAATTATAGAGAGAATTTCCTTTGTAGTTGTAATTTTTCATTGTTGTACAGTAAAACAGTTGTGGCATGCATGTAGATTTGCAGCAAGTATTTCGCAGCTGCGCTTGCAATTAACTAGATATTATTTTCAGTGCTATGTTAATGTGTTTTCTTATTTTTGCTCTTCAAATTGTGTTTTTCTGTGTTGTTGTGTGAAATACTGTGACAATAATGGCGTGTGAAAAACGTAACACTAGGCTCCAAAACAAACTGAGAAATAATAGTGACGACGAGCGTAGCTTGCCAGCACCACTGTGTAATGAATTAACAGATGTTCAAAGTAATAATTTGGTAGCTGTGCATAGGGAAATGGAGCGGGCTGCAAACAATGGTGTAGACAGCGAAACAATTAGAGAAAAGGGAAGCATTATCGATCGATCGGTCGGCGACAGCTCGCCTCAGGAATCCGAAACGACAGGAAACAATCTCGCAAATGCTGTGAATTCAGGATTTGGGTCCTCACCGTTTTCTCAAATGAGTCAAGACACATTTTCTGCTTGTCAAAATGTGAATGTTTCCGGTGCAAATTCACTGCCGAAAAGCACTGAGGAACATGTTCCAGACACCAGTGCATTGTTATTACAATTAATACAACAAATGGGACAAACACAACAAAAGCTTCAAAAGTTAGACACAACGCTCGAACAAAATCAGAAACAAATGGGACAAAATCTTCAAAAATTAGACACAATCGAACAAAATCAGAAACAAATGGAACAAAATCAGAAACAAATGGAACAAAATCAGAGTCAAACACAGCAACAGCTTCAAAAGTTAGACTCATTGGAGCAAACTCTTGAACAAACACGTGAGGATTTAACTAATGAGTTACATCACATTGAATCGAAATGTCAAAAAGTCTGTAACGACGTAAAAACACAAATTTGTGAGCATTTCCAACCTATTTTTTCGCGGCATGAAAATGCACTACAGAATCACGAAGTAGCCATAAAAGAACTGCAAACTACTGTTCATGAAAATCATGAGACCTTGCAAGCTAAATTTGACTCAGTTGCATCTACCGATTCGGTTACGCAACTTGCAAAAACCCAGGAAAACTTAAAAGACACAGTAGAAAGACACATGGAGGAAATTAGTACATTATCAGAGAAAGTAGTTGAACTTTCGGATCAGCTAAATAATTTATCTACGAAGGTAGATGATAATCTGAATGACACAAAACCGGTAGTCTTTAATGACACAGAAGAGTGCGAACAAATTAGGAAATTCAAACAAAATCAGAATCAAATTAATACGCAACACCAAAGAGAAATCCGCGAAGTACAAGATCAGCTGACACAGGTAGTACAAGAATTACGTATTTCGGAGGACACTCGCGCCCCAATACGGGAAGAGAGACTTAGCAATGTGGAACAGCCACAAAATAATAACACAGGACACTTCGGAAATTATGACAGAAATTGGCAAGGCACACCGAATTTTGAGATGGAACCGCCGAAACGACGTAATAATGACCGATATGCGACTCGCCGACATGATGACTTTGACTATAAGCTGTTCATTACTACACGTAAATTCAAAACGTTTAAAAATTCTGCCAACGACATTCATCCACAAGCGTGGCTCCATCAATTCTCTCATTGTTTTCCCCCTAACTGGTCATTAGAACACAGATTAGAATTTATGTGTGGCTATTTAGAGAATGAACCAGCTGTAAGAATGCGTTCGGTCATTCACGATTGTCATAGTGAAGGAGAATTTTACCATGCCTTCCTCTCAGCATATTGGTCTCAAGCCACACAAGACCGAGTAAAACATGGCATCATAATGATGAAACATTTCGAACAATCTGAATTCTCCAGTCTTGTGAAATATTTTGAAGACATGTTGCACAAGAATCAGTACCTGTCAAACCCATACAGCCCCTCAGAACTCATCCGCATTTGCTTAATCAAACTGCCTGAACATTTGCGACATATTATTTTAGCTGGACGTTGCAAAGACGACATTGAAGCTTTTCAGGGACTGTTACAAGAACTGGAAATTGACACTGACAATCGCGGAACGCGAGAACAGGAACACAACAATTACAGGTCACATACGTCACAATTCCGTGACGACAGAAACAAGAACTGGACACGACAAGGCTATTCTCACAACACAAATCGTGACCAAAACAGACACCACCCGTATGACAACCGTTGGCAGAGTAGTAATAGTTACAGAGAAAGATCGCATTTCCGTAGTAATGACTATGACAGAGACAATCATAGAAACAGACAATATGGGAACCAAAACAATTATTATTATCAAGGGAGGCAGAATAACTTCAGACGCAACAGTTCGGCGCACAGTTACGATTCAGGGAGAAATTCTCCACCACATGACCGACAAACAAGAAACTATGTAAACTACCGACATAACGACAGACCTGAATTGCATCAGAACTGGCGGGATTCTAACAGAGCTGGGCCCTCTCGGCAAGGCGAATTTGTGGAGGTTCGGTCTCCGAATCCCATTAGCGACGCGCGCCAGTGGAGAGACAGACAATGACCCGCACCGCAGGCAGACACCTGCGCCGGCTGGCTCCGAGAAAAATAACATAGCGCTAACCTTGAGAAAAAAATTCCAGTATTCTTTACCGACGTATACTACTTGACAATTGCGTTAAAGTTGAAACTCTGCATACTAGGAAGAGCAAAGGTTTACACCACATTTCACACGTAAAACCGTTTATTGAGAGATAATGTGCTTTTTTAACTTGAGATTTTAATGCAACATTTTGGTTTATTTGAAAATACATTCTGAAATTAAAGTGCTTTCTGTGAGATACCAGATGACACAGAGGTTAGTTTATGTGACAGCTACACGATGTTATCACGACGCTACTAATGAGTGACAGTTTACAATGTTGCTTTTGCGCTGTTATCTGTTTTATATCTGCACAGCTTTCTGAATTCTTCTGGAAAGAAAAGCATGTTTTAGTAGTAACTTTTGTGGTATAGCAACAATGAGACAGCCTTTTTCGTGGCACAACAATACGTTACTTTCTTCATCACAACAATAAGCGTAATAACTAAGATATCTATACGCAAAGCATTTCACTTTTGTGTATCATCAGGTAAGTACATTGACTTCTGCAGAACTTAGCTTTCGGAGGACGATAACTACGACACTTCCACAGAGATTATCTTACAACATGACGCACAGTTTAGCGCTACAGGACACGTATTTGAGTGATTAATTTTGTACTTCAAACTTTTATTTTTTAAGATTTTTAAATTGCAAAGAAAGTTTTCCGTCATACATTTCATTCCATTGCTGTAATTTGTAACACCTGAGGGTATAATTACATTTATCCTCAGGGGGGTACACGCTTACTTTGTGTACCATGTGTTTGGCGAGCACAAGGAGCCCTAGCTAATATGGTATTTGCTTATACAACTTTACACATCGGTACCATATTTCTCTAACACATAAATTACACAGCTATCTGATTATTTGACAGAGAAACAAACATTCTTTTTACTACATCAGTGACAGATGTTTACATAATTACACAGTTGGATACCTTCACACTTACGAAATTGTATTTTGTCTATACTTTGTGAACTGTTCATATTTTTTTGGACCCATTGTGATACTATGAGAGCTTTGAATGATATATTTGGTAAGGGAGCATGATTTTAAAGTACGTTTGAGGTAGATGACACTACTGAAATGAGCAGAGAATTTTTCTAGGTTTTGAAATTATTGGAGGAAGCTACGACGATTTTGAGATTTGACTGAGGTGTTATGATGTTATTTTTACGACGACGATGTGTATTATGCTGCTGAGGTATGTTTATGGTCAAGAAGCTGATGCTATATGAGTTATTTGATTATGCTACGTATTCATTAACAGGAAATATTGAAGAAGCGTCGACGAATTTGTATATGTGTAATAAGGCAAGGAGTAATGAATAGTGATTTAGGGACTCTGATTTGTGATAAAGGTTGTTGGAAACCAAGAATCGTACTTTAAGAGTTGTGAAATGTGTGTAAATGCGTGAATGTATCACAATGCCGACGAAAATTTTTTTGGACACTGTTATATCAATAAGATTTTGTTTCTACAGATTTGCAACGCTAATTCTTGACCTGTGAAATATTTTTATGTGAGACTGTCGTAGCGGAAACTGCTGTCGTAAATATTTCGGTAAGAAAGTTCAGTGACCACCTGCACGTAATGCGTCGCGGGCACCCACCTGGGCGACAGCCGCCCGAAAAAAAAAAGCCATTAGCCTTCCAGCGGCACAGGTAGAAAAAAAAAAAGGGGAAGCTATTAACCTCGCTTCTGACATTCCTTTGTAGAAAGCATCGTAAAAACGACACGGTCGAACTTGAAAACATATGATTACACTGGATGCCTAATGAAATGACGAGAAATATTTTTACATCTGCACACCTGATTACGACAAGCGTCTTTCTATGAGAGTTGAGAGAATTTCTAACTTATGAAATACCTCATGACTACTGAATGATTATTTTATGCTTTGCTTTGTACATAGTTGCTTATTTCATTTAATATCTAGTTTCTAGCTGCACTGCAGCACTGGTTAAAATAAAATTTTATAGATGTACTAATTTAAATATTTTCTGTCTACAGATCTATTAAATAATAATTTTGTAATCCACATTCTTAATAAAAAAAAAGGAGCACTTGGAAAGGAAAGAACAATAAGAAGGGACTAATCACAGGAACTGCATACATAATTTTCTTTTCTAGTACTTAGTAATTTTTTTGTAGAATTAGTTTTTGTGGTGCACCACTTTAATTACTTAGACATTAAGATGTGATTATACATTTCCCTTATCTGCATTGTTATCTTTAGTGTACTATTTTTTCTGCTTGAGCTATGTCATATTTCGGTATAAGTTGCTGCTGTTTGCCAGGCATAGTGTTATTGAATTTGACTTTGTATTATTCTGTTAAGCCAGTTTTACTAATGATTTCTTGTTATTGTTTGCTGAACATTGCCTTAGATTAGTTGTAATATTGCAATTGCTTCGCTAATTTCTAAAATGCTGCTTCCTTTGCAAATCTGCACTTTTTTGTCATTGCTGTTTGCGTTTATTGTTTTATGTGTTGCTGCATTGCCTCGTCCCTTAGTTTAGCATCTGAGCTCAGTAGATATAAGTTAGCTTAAGAGGGGGTAGCCTATAAGAGAATGAGTAGCGATGAATTGGAAGCAATGCATTGAGAAGCTATACGAGTAAAGTACAGAAAGCAGGTATAGATAGGACTTTTGGAAATAATGAAGAACGATGGGAGATCTCCAAGAACAAAAAAGGTTTTGTTCGCAAAATACTGCAGTACCAAAAGTTACACTGAAAACGAACCCTGTCCTTTCCTTGTGTTATCCCACTATGTGTTTGTGTACCCTTGTGTATTTGTTTTCTTCCTGTCTTTGTGTAGTTTCATAGAATTTTTCCTTCTTCTAATACTCAGCTACGTGAACTATGATGAGGAATACTGTTATCCTCAAATATAATTTGCATTGATAATATGTTATTTACTTTGTAAAGATGTTTAGATATTTATTCTGTTCTATTTTAATGCCCATGTGTGAAGTCGATGTTTCAATAATTATTCTGCGCTTTTATGTATGTACTTATGTCATTAATTTTGTAACCCTGATGTATATGTTATTTCGATTCTTTTGTAAAGCCTGTACTACAAATGTTATCTGTATTATTATGTTTTTAATGATGTATTTTGTACCTTTGTAATTGTATTCTTATGTTATAAAATTGTAATTGACACCAGGTCATCAAATTAAGTACCTTGTAAGTTACATTTCACTGCACACGTTTCTATTGGTCATAGTATATGGACAATATGTGAGAAGTAGGGACTGTTAGTGTTTGCATGTGTGTTAATAATTCAGCAAGGGACTGGATAACAGCATTGCTTGTTCTAAGGACAATTCCAACAACTTTGTGAGTGCACAAGTGGTGGTTATGGACTTGTTATATTATCCGCAAGACTCTTCAATGGTGATTGTGTACCTGCACAGTCACAACAGATGGCTGCTGGCCATCTCTACAAGGACTACAGTGGGTCTGCGTCTTTGCTGACTCACCAGTACCATTATCTCTACAAGGACTACAGTGGGTCTGCGTCTTTGCTGACTCACCAGTACCATTATCTCTACAAGGACTACAGTGGGTCTGCGTCTTTGCTAACTCACCAGGACCATTATTTCTACAAGGACTGCAGTGGGTCTGCACCTCTGGTGGCCCACCAATACCGTAATCTCTACCAGGACTACAGTGGGTCTGCTCTGTGATGACCTACCAAACGATATTCTTCAAAACTTCGATTGACTCCGCTGTGGGTTTGCTCTCTTGTGGCCCATTACCAGTCAGCATGTCGAGAGTCAGCACTGTCTTTCCGTTGGAAGGACAACGATACTTCTTCAAGACTGCATGGAAATCCACTACTTCCGTGTGCATTTTCTTTTACTGCTCAGACTTTGAGAAAAACACTGCAATGTGATGAATGATCAGGACTGTCTTTATGGACTGTGAGAAAATTTTAGCTTTTGACCAACATTGTATCAATAAGTGTGTGCATTTGATTTCTTTGTTATTGTAATTACGATTATGAAAAATTTTAACAAATATGTATTGCCCACTGCACAACCCAATTTGTAAAATTTTTTGTGGGGAGCATGGGGGCTATGTAAGTTGGCTGTTTAGGTTTTTTTATTGGTAACGACACCTCAGTATGAAAATCACCGGCTGTGCCGTGTGCAGTCTGTGGCTGCTTTGCATTGTTGTAATACTCGCCATTGTAGTGTTAGGCAGCTGGCTGTTAACAGCGCGTAGCGCTGGGCAGTTGGAGGTGAGCCGCCAGCAGTGGTGGATGTGGGGAGAGAGATGGCGGAGTTTTGTAATTTGTCATGATATCAAGGTAAATACATTGTTTGTTCTCTATTAATATCTTTCATTTGCTAACTATCCCTATCAGTAGTTAGTGCCTTCCATAGTTTGAATCTTTTATTTAGCTGGCAGTAGTGGCGCTTGCTGTATTGCAGTAGTGGGAGTAACCAAGATTTTTGTGAGGTAAGTGATTTCTGAAAAGTACAGGTTAATGTTAGTCAGGGCCATTCTCTTGTAGAGAATTTTGAAAGTCAGATTGCGTTGCGTTAACAAAATATTGTGTGTGGAAAGTCAGATTGCGTTGCGCTATAAATATTGTGTGTCAGGTTAAGCACAGTCGTATATAAAATTGTATATTGCTCAAAAAGGGGACGTTTCAACGTAACATTCCGCCAGTGCGGACGGTATTTGCTTCGCGATACATTGCCCGTGTTAAAATGAACCATATACCAATTGTGGAAAAGGTCGATATCGTGTTGATGTATGGCTATTGTGATCAAAATGCCCAACGGGCGACATCATCCAAGTGCCCGGACCGTTCACAGGATAGTTATCTTATTTAAGGAAACAGCAAGTGTTCAGCCACATGTGAAACGTCAACCACGACCTGCAACAAATGATGATGCCCAAGTAGGTGTTTTAGCTGCTGTCGCGGCTAATCCGCACATCAGTAGCAGGCAATTTTGCGAGAGAATCGGGAATCTCAAAAACGTCGGTGTTGAGAATGCAACATCAACACCCGTACCATATTTCTATGTACCAGGAATTGCATGGCGACGACTTTGAACGTCGTGTACAATTCTGCCACTGGGCACAAGAGAAATTACGGGACGATGACAGATTTTTTGCACGCGTTCTATTTAGCGACGAAGCATCATTCACCAACAGCGGTAACGTAAACCGGCATAATATGTACTATTGGGCAACGCAAAATCCACGATGGCTGCGACAAGTGGAACATCAGCAACCTTGGCGGGTTAACGTATGGTGCGGCATTATGGGAGGAAGGGTAATTGGCCCCCATTTTATCGATGGCAATCTAAATGGTGCAATGTATCCTGATTTCCTACGTAATGTTCTACCGATGTTACTACAAGATGTTTCACTGCATCACAGAATGGCGATGTACTTCCAACATGATGGAAAATGGCTCAAAAAAATGGTTCAAATGGCTCTGAGCACTATGGGACTTAACATCTATGGTCATCAGTCCCCTAGAACGTAGAACTACTTAAACCTAACTAACCTAAGGACATCACACAACACCCAGTCATCACGAGGCAGAGAAAATCCCTGACTCCGCCGGGAATCGAACCCGGTAACCCGGGAAGCGAGAACGCTACCGCACGACCACGAGCTGCGGACACTGCATGACAGAATGGCGATATACTTCCAACATGATGGATGTCCGGCACATAGCTCTCGTGCGGTTGAAGCGGTATTAAATAGCATATTTTATGATTGGTCGTCGAAGCACCATATCATGGCCCGCACGTTCACCGGATCTGACGTCCCCGGATTTCTTTCTATGGGGAAATTTGAAGGATATTTGCTATCGTGATCCACCTACAACGCCTGACAGCATGCGTCAGCGCATTGTCAATGCATGTGCGAACATTACGGTAGGCGAACAACTCCCTGTTGAGAGGAATGTTGTTACACGTATTGCCAAATGCACTGAGGTTGACGGACATCATTTTGAGCATTTATTGCATTAATGTGGTATTTACAGGTAATCACGCTGTAACAGCACCCTTTCTCAGAAATGATAAGTTCACAAAGGTACATGTATTATATTGGAACAACCGAAATAAAATGTTCAAACGTACCTACGTTCTGTATTTTAATTAAAAAGCCTACCTGTTACCAACTGCTCGTCTAAAATTGTGAACCATATGTTTGTGACTATTATAGCGCCATCTATCACAAAGCGAAAAAAGTGGTCCAACTAAAACATTCATATTTCTTTACATACTACATGAATATGTAATAAAAAATGGGGGTTCCTATTTTTAAAAAACGCAGTTGATATCTGTTTGACCTATGGCAGCGCCATCTAGCGGGCCAACCATAGCGCCATCTGGTTTCCCCCTTCAAGCTAGATAAGTTTCGTTCTTTGTAGTTTTTTCGTTTGATGCTTATTTTGTGAGATATTTGGCCCGGTCACGATCAATGGACCACCTGTTTAGGTTTTATGTCAAGGTCCCTCACCATATTTTTCCAATACTCTGATATAAATTGTGGTCCATTATCACTGATGATCCTATCTTCATTACATAATCATTCTTAGTTTTTTTTTTTTTTTTTTTTTTTTTGAGACGGAGTTACCTGTAGCCTTTCTTATTGCATATACATTTACATGTTTTGAGAACATGTCCAATACGACGAAAAAATATTTGTACCCTCTTTGTAAAGTGGGAAGTGAGCCACAGAGGTCAACACATACTTTTCCCGGTATTTTTGTTGGTCTCATACTATGCATTTCCACTTTGGTGGTAGAATTGAAAGCCTTTGTTTTCTGACATACGTCACATGATTTTAAAATTTTCTGTCCCCCCTCCCCCTTTCTAAATTATTAAAATAACAACTTTCCTTAATTTTGTGCGCACATTTCTTGGCATCAAAATGAGAATTTGTGAAATGTATGAACCACACTAGCCTCTTAGTTTCGTGTTCTGGCCAATAGACCTTCCATTGCTGTCTGTCTGGGTCTTTCCACAATACATGTATGACATATTACCAGTGAGCGATTTGTGCTTTTACCAGTGGGGGGGATGTCTTATGGGGTTAGTATAATTACATATGTTACCCATGGTTAAACAGTTATTTATAAATAGATGTTAATGCCGAAACTCACTATTCACGCGTATGCACTATCAGAAAAGCCATCCCTTGTTATATCTTTAAAAGTAGATTATAGGTAAAGCTTATTTACAAAATAATCTACATACAGGTATACGACGGGAATTCAAAAAGTAAAGGCACATTTGTGAAAAGCTGCACTTATTCTGACGATAGAAAACTGAAAGATGCGTTATTTTTCTACGTAACCTCCCTGGACTTCAATCCAGTTTTCCCGACGTTTTACGAGGTTTTTTTTTTATTTCATCAGAAAATACGATTTTCGGTTGCATCTGTAACCAATTTTGCACCGCAACAATGACGTCTTCAACCACTTTCAAATTTTCTTCCCTGTAGTGCTTCCGTTAAGGGTCCAAACATGTGAAAATCACTTGCAACCAGGTCTGTACTGTATGGTGGATGTTCCAGCACCTCGAATCTCAACTCCTTTATTGCGTCGGCTGTCCTTTTGGCAGAATGTGGGCGAGCTTTATCTTGCTGCAGGATGACACCACAGTTTTCCACGACGTTTGGATCTGATTGCAGGTTTTAGTTTCGTACGCAACACATCACATCCACCATACAATACAGACCTGGCTCTAAAGCCTCGTTTACGCTGGGGCGACGTTTTGCAACATTGTGGCATGCTACGGAAATGTAGCGTGCGTCGTCTTGTAGTATGCTACAACAGGCAACATATTCCGGCGTATGTTGCATGCGGCAGATTAATTTATACCAAAGCAACAGAATTTGTGCCACACGTGTGTCGGTCTTGCAGTATAAAGGATAATAAAGTATCGCAGCGGCGGCCTACTTGGTACTTGCACATGTAGCTAACAACGGAAGTGAAAACCAAAGGAAAAGAAAAAGATTGTGGAAGAGAAGAGTATTTAAAGAAGGTCCGCGAAATAGTATCCTAGGAACTAGAAGCAGATGATGGTGCGCTATTTAGTAATGTGTGCTTTCGTCCCAGGCGCGTTAGTCCGCGCCATACCGTAGCCAAAAGGTGGCCTAACGGTAAATGTTCGCACAGGTACCGGGCCGGTCACTACCCTGTCTCAGGGCCCGGGGTGGGAATTTCAGCCCCCAGCTCACCCAACCCTGCGG